>NC_040909.2:125946672-126254505 GCF_004126475.2 Phyllostomus discolor | reverse complement strand
GCTGCTGTCCGGTTGGCTAATAGTATTCAGT
Source organism: Phyllostomus discolor (assembly GCF_004126475.2). Lineage (NCBI taxonomy): Eukaryota > Metazoa > Chordata > Mammalia > Chiroptera > Phyllostomidae > Phyllostomus > Phyllostomus discolor. The sequence continues at coordinate 126,254,474 of NC_040909.2, read as the reverse complement.
TAGACAACTGGGTAAATGGGATGTGGGCTAATTGGGTTCATACATCTCTCAGCTGGAGATGTTAATGGAAAACAAATACTTTTTTCATTCTTGTCTAATTGAGACATTGAGTCTCTGTTAAAGAGGTTTCTGGCAGCCTGAAAATTCTACTGGAGCACAAGATAAGTTAACTTGAATATAAGAAGGAGATATGGACTCCTTTTTTGTTTGTTTGTTTGTTTGTTTTGTTTTGTTAGCAAAGATCTTGGCTTCAGAAAGAGCTTATTGAGGTCTGGATTACCAGATTAGTGTTACCAGACACATCAATCATATCCTCTGATAAGAATCCCAATGTTATTTTTCAAATATGCTAAACTAAAAGCATTTAGTTAAAGTACTAAGGACTTCACCAATTCCACTGATATGCCAGTTTTTCTACAATTTTATATCAATCTATATAATTTTTTAGTATTTCAACTTCGAAACAAATTCCCACATTGCAGAAGTACTTGAGAACTGCAACGCTGAGGACCCTGCTCTGGGTGACATAGATCCCATCCCCTGAATGACTGTCTGCTGCTCATCAGTTATCCCCAGAAGTAAACCAAATCACTAAGGAAAACATTCAGGTCAAACCTAGATCCCCACGGAGTGTCTAATTTGAATGTATGCGAGTCCTGGCTATTCAGTTCCCACTACCAAGAGCAGCTAACATTTCTCAGGTGCTTAATATGTGCAGAACACTGTTGCAAGTTCTTTCTACAGGTTTATCTCAGCTTAATCTCACAGAATGCAACCTAAGCAGTGCTAAGGTTCCACCCACTAACAGATGAGAAAGTGGAGGATGGAAAGATTCGATAGTTGGCTTAACCAGCCATTGTGACTCCATATCCGGCATAATCCATAACACAATATTGCCTCTTCAACGACAGGGCTCTTGTCTAATGTTATGTATGTGGTGTCCATAGTGACTTGCACAGAACTAAGTACTCGAGACCTGGACAAACACAGACGTGGGGACACGCACTCACCCTGGACGGATTCTATGACTATTCTGTAGGCAGTGGCGTGACGCTGCACCTGCCAGTGAGCACACATGCTGGTCATTTGAATCTGGTCTGCTTGAAGGTCGGTCACACCCAAAAACACTGCAAGGAAACAGAAACAGAACCACGTCACACAAATGTCCCCATGTCTGAGAGGAACTTGAACATGATAAAATTCTAATTCAAATTCCTTAGTGAGAGGCGGGAAGATCTCCATCCACTCAATACATTTTGGCACTGAAATAACTATTTTATGACCTAAAAAAGCAGTTGTAAAACATGATGTCTTACATCCACGGGTGTCCAACCTGCAGCCCTCAGGCTGCATGCAGCCCAGGATGTCTATGAATGTGGCTCAACACAAAATTGTAAATTCACTTAAAATGTTAAGAGATGTGTGTGTGATTACGTGTCACAATGTATTTAATGTGTGGCCCAAGACACCTATTCTTCCAGTGTGGCCCAGAGGTGCCAAAAGGTCAGACGCCCCTGGTGGTCTGTCATATTTGTACACAATAGAGGATATATACATATATTCAGAGGAAAAAGACTGGGTGTAATGGGTGGTGAAAGTGTGGGTGACTTTTAATCTTCCTTCTTTATTTACTTGTTCCTAAACATTAAAAAATTAATGTATGATACATGTTAATAAAAAATTACATACAATTGGTACTTATCAGTGAACGATAGTGACAATTAAACAAATGATAGTGATGATAGTGAAGACAGTGAGGATGAAACCAATGAGGAGCTAAGTGGACAAGGCAGAAGTCTCGCTCAAAGGAGAGCAGTGTCACAAGGACTGGCCTTCAAAACGTGACAGAGCGAGAACATACACACATTTGAAAATTTTAAAATAAAAGATTTAACACAGATAACAAAAAAATATTTAAAAATAAATATATAGCTGGGTGGGTGGGCTGGGATGGGAATAAAAAAATAGAAAATTGTACTGCAACAACAATTAAAATAAAAAATATTAAAAAAATACAAAAACCAAATACATAGATTCCTATGAATCTTAGAATACTGTGATATTCAAAAGTGATTCACCAAAAAATTATTTTGAGAAGCAGTAAAAATATTGTTTCTCCAAGACAATAGAAGTATAAACATGCAATGTTTATCATTTAACCCAAGCAGAAAAAGAAAAAAATTAATATTTGCTTTCTCTAATGATCTTTGATTCTTATCCATGTTGTTTTTTTTCTTCTTCTCTCTTTGCTAACTCACAAAATTTTTTTAAAGTTCTAAATTATCAGAATGTCAGCTGATTTCTCAGAAGAGACCTTCCAGGCAAGAAGGGGCTGGAAAGAAGTTTTCCAAGTCATGAAAGGCAAGGACCTCCATCCAAGATTGCTCTATCCAGCAAAGCTTTCATTTAGAATGGAAGGGGAGATAAAGTGCTTCTCAGATAAGGCCAAGTTAAAGGAGTTCCTCATCACCAAGCCCTTATTATATGAAATGTGAAAGGGACTTGTCTAAGAAAGAGAAGATAAAAAATATGAACAGTAAAAAAAGGCACCAAACTCACAGTTAGTAACAACCATACCTAAAACAAAAGCAAACTAAGCAAATAGGACAGGAACAGAACCACAGAAATGGAGATCACATGGAGGGTTAACAACAGGGAAGTGGGAGGAGGAGAGGGGGGAAGAGATATAGAGAATAAGTAGCACAGACAATACAATAGGTAGAAAATAGACAGGGGGAGGGCAAGAATAGTATGGAAAATGTAGAAGCTAAAGAACTTATGACACAGGGACATGAACTAAAGTGGGGGAATGTGGGTGGGAGGGGGTGGGCAGGGTGGAGGGGAGTGAAGGGGGAAAATGGGACAACTGTAATAGCATAATCAATAAAATATATTTAAAACAAAAACAAAGTTCTAAATTATTTTCAAGATGATGAAAATAAACTTGTCTAATTAAGACATATCTTTTACATTGTTCTCTTATTAGGTCAGAGAATGAAGACCTATTTTCCTAAGGCTGATAAACATCCCCTCTCACCCCTCCAAGAAACACAATCAATAATGATTTATATAACTACACTAAATTTAAAAAACATCTGAAGTTAATTTAGTTGCCATTGTATGGAGTTTTATTTTGCTGGAGAGAAAGGAGAGAAAACACATAATAGGCTGATCTAATTTTTACTTTGAGGATAGAAGATAAACCATTTAATACTTTTAGTCTTTTTTTAAAGATTTTATTTATTTATTTTTAGAGAGGGAATGGAAGGAGAAAAAGAGAGAGAGAGAAACATCAATGTGCAGTTGCTGGGGGTCATGGCCTGCAACCCAGGCATGTACCCTGACTGGGAATTGAACCTGCAACACTTTGGTTCGCAGCCCACACTCAATCCACTGAGCTACGCCAGCCAGGGCTTTTAATATCTATTTGGAATACTAAACATAGTTATTGCAGGAGGGGAGAGAGATGGAACAGAAGGCAGAAGGATGCAGACAAAGGTGGACAAAAGAGTAACGAGAAGAGAAACCAATGAAAAATTACAGAGGCAGAAAAATATGGCACAGACAGAAAGGGTAGCCTAAAGAAGAAAACAGAGATAAGCTGAAGAAGAGAGGAGGTAGAGGTTGGGAAAATGCTCGGGGGAGTCTAAGGTGTTTCCAAGGAAGAACTGTAGGGTTGCTATAATAGCACAGAAGGAAATTACTTGGAAATAAAGGTCATGCCCAGAATAGCAGCACTTGAATAGCCAAGTATGAGATCAGAACCCCAGACCCAAGGCTTCCTAAGTCAGCTGAAGACAGAGACTATTTCTTTTGAGATGAAACTGATTCTGTACCTAGCCTACAAGATTTGAAGATACCCCATAAAAAAGAATTCAGAAAGCCTCTTTTAATCAAAGAACTGTCTCTATGTAAAAATGGGTGGCCAAATGTAGGTGGCTTGGGGTCTGGCAAAATATATACCCCAATTCTTGCCTAAGTCCATTTATTAGATGAACTATTTGATCAGAGGCGAGTATGAGATATGAGCCTAGTGCATAAAGTACAGTTACTACAATAATAATGGGAGTCATTAGCTGGACATTTGCCATATAGTAGACGCTTTTCATATATTATCTACTTAACCCTGACAGTCAGCTTGTATATGGTTACCATGATCTTCATTTCAGCGTGGAGAACACTTGGGCTCAAGCTAAGTTCTGTGCTCAAGGCCAGGGCTAACGAGGACCAGATTGAAGGCTCCTACTTTTGAGCACACCACGACCGTCACTCCCGAGGGTGGGACATGCACGTAGGAGGATTTTCATTGGCACACGGCCAAACCACCTCTATTGTGGAATTTTCTGTGTTATCTTTAACGTATATTAAAACTGCTGGTCTTCTGTTGAGAGTAATTATGTGGGTTTGGAAAGTATTTAGGTAAAGAAACTGTAAGTCGGTTTGAAGAAATATATCAAACAGATGGTGTGGAAGTATAACAAACAGCAGGAATATGGAACAATCACACTGGAGTATGGAAACCCTGCATTAAGCCATGGGTGTCTGGGAGTCATGTATGCCAGTGAGAAGGCCCAGATGGTGTGCAGACAGCATGGCAACCCTTAAAAGGTGGAGAAGGGAGTCCTTAGGCGGGTGTGTGTATCTTTCAGGCATGGTGTGAGTGTGTGTGTGTGTGTGTGTGTGTGTGTGTAAGGGGGAGGGGTAGAAGTTTTGAGAACAGGCATTCTCTCCCCACTGGTTCAACTTTGACTGGCTTGGCTGTGTCAGGCTACAGGCTGGTTGGAAAATTTCACCTAATTTGAAAAATGCCAACAAAGAGTTTCCAGAAGGAAATCCTATCCGCCACCGTCAAGCACAGTTGAACGCCAGGCTCTGACATTCTGCCTGCCAACCAGGACTCTGAACTAATGCCCTGAGTAAGGAACACACCTTTCTTTCCATGAAACACCATCCAGAAAGGGCAACGCTGAGGAAGAGAAAGAGCACGTGCCGAGCTGAAGGAGGAGTTGAGTTACAGTGCAAAGAGCGGCCAAACCATATGGGGGGGCGGGGGGCTAAGGCTCCGGGATATTGGCCTTACGTGTTTTCACCACGCCTGTCAGGGCGTCGCTGAAGCCTGAGGCCTGGGACGCAAAGATCTTCACGTTGTAGTCCATTCCGCTGAGAAGGTTCGTGATAAGAATGGTGTTAACGTTAGCTGCCACAAACGTTTCCAGGGTTGGGCCGGCAACTGAAAGGAGAGAGTCTATTTCAGTTACAACAGACTACAAAAAGGAGTGGAAACACCCCTGAGGTGAACTGTAGGGATCCAACTGTTTCTCAGTTGCCCGGCATTCTATGGCGGAGCGACTCCAGCCCCGTCTGGCTCTGTGACTTGCAGACCTGATGACCACGCCAGAGCATCTTCTAGGGGTCTGGTCCTTTTCTCAAATAGAGTTCATTCCTTAGTGCTTACTCAAAAAATCTGGTCCACCTCACGATCCATTACGCACCATACTGTGAGGCCTTCACAATGGAGCAACTATGTTGTCACAGGCACTGGGACACTTGCCAAACTGAAGTCATCCTCTGTGGCCCCTTCCCAGACACCACCTTGTCCCCAGAAGGCGTGCAAGTGGCAGTAGCAGCAAAATATATAAGGGACACCATGCCTCACCCTACTTCCCACATGAGGGGCAGTGTGTATATTACCATTGTTAGCTACAGCCACTCCTCTCATAATCTTTTTAGAGTAGACCACACTGTTTTTGTTTTTGTTTTTAATTGATTTTAGAGATAGAGAGTTGGGGGGAGAAAGAGAGAAAGCAAGAGAGGAATATTGATTTGTTGTTCTATTTACTGTGCATTCATTGGTTGATTCTTATATATGCCCTGACCAGAGATCAAACCCAAAACCTTCACACATGCTCTGACCAGGAATCAAACCTGCAACCTTGGCCTATTGGGACGATGCTCTAACCAACTGGGCTTCTGGGCCAGGACTGACATGACACTCTTACTCCAATGCCCTTGCCCAGCTGGCTTCTTAGGGCCTTTATATTGTCACCTCTGTTTCAACTCAATGGAGTCTTTGATGTAGCGTTAAAGAGATTCCTTGCTGAGTCCTATTCAAATTCATTTACCTTTGGCTTCTTCCCATATGTGTTCATTCTTTCAAAGGTGTTAGTGACAGATTTTTTTTAAATACGCATTCTTTACCGCAGAACTTCTCTTCCAACCATATATTTATACGTTTCTGTATGGATGTGTTATTTCAGTAGTGTTTTTCCCATGCCCCAAACTCTCGCTGCCAATGCCCACCCACAGTGCTCCCCCTTGAATGTGAATAGGGTTTCTCAACCTCAGCACCGTCGACATGTTGGGCTGGAGAACTCTCCATCCTGGAGCAGTGGGGAAGAGGTACTGTGACCGGTACGATGCCTACCAGTGCCTGCTGGATGCCAACAGCAACTCCCCACCCCGTGGGGTGACAACCCAAGGCATCTCCCCTGGGCCGGGAACTGCACCAGTTGAGAACCCCAGGCCTACAACAAAGCTCTTTCCCCCCAGAAGATCCGATCAATGGCTATAAAGTGAGCCAAACCGCATAGTCAGCGAGGCTGTTTTGCCAGTTAGCACATGCTTCGGAAATATAGAAAAGAAAGGAAAAAAGTTGTGATGGACTCCCAAGGCATCCATCTCAGGCAGATGAGTGCGCCCAGGGTGTAGTCTTGCTACCTCGCTGCCGTGGTTCATGGAGATGTGCGTGTGGAGACGCGGGACGTGGGGTATTTCAGTTGGGTGTGCCAGGGTAATGGGACACAGAAAGGGCTGAGAGGTGTTCCAGAGGCAACGGCGACATCTCAGATGGAGACGGAGATGAACTAACTTATCTTAAAAGACATTTTAGATGCTAACAGTATTTTTTAAAGCATACTTACCACTAACAGGTTTGTAGACAATCCTGTAGCCCTTTACCGGCGAAGATGGGGGATCCCACGTAATACGCAAACTGTTGTACCATTCTTCTGAGACCCGTAAGTTCTGGGGACCCGAGGGTGGCACTGAGCAGGGAAGAAAGGGACAAATTGGATTTCTTGTGTCTCCATCTTTACAACCTACTGCATTGTTAATGAATTCAAAGACACCTTCCCGTGGTGTTAAAAATACTTACAGTGAAAACACACTAACCTCTGAAAGCCAATGGCTGTTCTAAATATTAAATACACAGAAAATAACTGTGCAAGAAATGCTTTGATCTGAAGATCAGCCATTCATTAAGTGTCACTGGGTTTCTTTTTCTTCGGTTAATTTTAAGGAAAATTGAGTTGAATATTGTTTATCAAAATGTCTCTATACACACCGCTCTGTTCCACCACGGACGTAGGTTTGCTGAGCAGTATCAAGGGGGATCACGCTATGGTAATGACGGCAATTCTCAAAGGTGAGATTCTGGTGATTGTTTTCTGCCTCCATCTTCATATTGCCTTTACTGTTTAAATTTTATGTTAATGTTTATCAGCTTTTTATCAAAATGTTAAAGCCATTTTCTTACGGAGGACCTTTGTAAACTATGACGTATGTTGATGGATAACATCCCTGTCATTTCATCGGTGATGGAATTGAGTTGTGCTCACCACTGCTTAGAATACGCAGGCCGTCCACTAACACTTTGGAATCATTTTACTATGTGGCTACTGCCACGTGTAATGGTATTTCTGTAATGACATTTAAGCCATATTTCTATAGTAATGGTCTTTAAATAGGATTTACTTGTGTGAGTATGTGCGTGTGTTTAACATGAAACCCTTCATAAATGAGCTAAGTTCTAACATTGGAATGTTAAAAATAGGTCTTTGAGCCCAGGGCATTGGCAGTTAGAGGGAGATCCTTGGCCTCTCCCGCCCCCTTCCTCCCCTCCCAGTCTCCCCACAGTGCAGGGGTTTACAGTAACTTTATGAGACATCAGGGCGTTACATAACACAGTTCAAAACCAACTCAGAACAGCAGAATTTACTAATATTATTTTAAACCATCCTTACACGCATTTTTTTTAAATAACCAGGACTTAGGATAGACAGGAATGATGTATTTAAAACACATAGTAGGTACTCCATAAATGTTAAGTGAATACCATTTGATTTTCTTTTTTAATTGCTATTTCAGCCTGTGGTTTCCAAGCATTTATTTAGCAGCAAAACACCAAACTATGCTAGAAATTCCAATGTGTTGATCAAAGTCAAGATCAAGTTAAGATGCGCATGTGCGGGTGAAATACAAGAAGAGCTGGGAGCTCTCCCACTGCTCTTCCCCTGCCTTCTCTCTTCCCTGAGGGGACGGCTGTAGCAGCCCTTCGAGTTCACAGGACCCTGGGGGATCGTTAGCAACTGTGCAGGCCTGGTAGGGGTCTGGGTGGAACCACTTACAGCACGGGCCTGGGGCAGAGCGAGAGAGGACAGCGCTGTCAGAAAAGGCGCTGACAGCCATTTGCTCTGCTGAGCAGAGCCGGGACTTTGGGTTGCAGCTGCGGAGTTGTAACGACTTGTGCACTTACTTGAAGAATCCACACTTACGTGCCCAGGTACAGAATTCGGCCCTTGCCACCATTCTGCACCAAATCACACTTAACCTTTGGGTAATTGTGGTAGATTGAAGATGGGTGCAATGTTTCTGACTCTCTTCCCACTGAGTGGTGGAGGCTATAACCCTCTCTTTGAATCTGGGGGGGGGTGGGGTAGGGGTGGGTTCTATGACCCTCTTGACCTATAGACTACAGCAGAAGTGATACTGAACTACTTCCAGGCATACACCTTAACTGTCCTGACAGTTCCCACTTTCTGCCTCTTAGAACCCTTGCTCTTACAGTCCTGAGTCACCACCTAAGAACTATGACTATCACGCTGGAGAGACCACAGGGAGCGGCTCCCAGGCTACATGGAGACAGAGGGAATTGCTAAGCCCAGATTTCCAGGCGTCCTCACCAAGTTGCCAGGCACGTGGGTGAAGTTGTCTTGGATACTCCACACCAGTCCAGCTAACAGGTAGCACAGCCAATACTATCGGAAACAGAAGAACTTCCCAGCAAGCCTTGCCTAATTTTCTGACCCACCAAATCATACAATATAATAAAATGGTTGTATTATAAGTCACTAGTTCTGGGGTAGTCTTCAAGCAAGCACAGACAACCACACATAGTGAAGGCAACTAAGACGCTGCAGTGCTCTGACCACGGGTTTTCATGCATGCTCCTCGCTTGCTCATCACGGCCAGTTCATCTAAACAAATGCGCCTTGAGGACTCCTCTGGGCTGGAGGAGTCTGGCCTGCAGAGATGAACATACAGGTGAGGTCTTGGGCTCCCGCGATGCTGCCTCCCAGGGGTGGGAGACAGACAGTGATCACATACATGAGTAAACCAGAAAATAGTGCCACGATATGAGCAAAACAAAACAAAACAAAACAAAACACAGCAGGGCCATGTCACAGAAAGCGGGAGCTGCTTCACCTCGTTGGTCAGAAGAGTCTGAGGAGATGACCTTCAGCTGAGACCACACTGACAGGAAGAAGCCAGAAATGCAAACAACTGGGAAAGGGTATGCTCCCTGGAAGGAACAGTGAGTGCAAGGGCCTACGCAGAAGCCAGCTCCAAAGGTTTAATGACGAGCAGAAGAGGAGGTGTGGCTGGGACGACTGTCCTTAGGAGTGAGATGAAAGGGGCTGGCAGGGTGCAGGTTTTATAGGGCCTTGTACGGCCTTGGGAAGAACATTGGATTTTATCCTGAGCACAAAGGAAAGCCATTAGGAGGCCTCAAACAGGCAGACAGGAGATTATTTATGTCTGGAAAGCCCCTCTGGCTGCTGTGAGAAGAACAAAGGATCCAGGGCGAGAATCTCAAAGACACTACAGGCGCTTGGGCACTCACTGTAGTGAGAGAGGTGTGGCTTGCATTGGAGAGCGGTTAGATGAAGAAAAAGCGGACAGGTGTGTAGGATGCCTTCTAGAGAATCAGCGGAGCTGGTGATGAATTAGGTGCTCAAGGAATAAGACATAGTTGTTTTTACGTCTTTGCTTTTACAGATAAGAAAACGGAAGCCCAGAGCAGGTAAGCAACTTGCCCAAAGTCACACAGCCTGAGTGTGTGAAGACAGAATTCAGACCCAGGTTTCCTGTCTCCCAGTCTCTTGTGCTCTTCTCACCACAGTCCCTTGGTGTTGTCTGGGACAAATTCCAAGGGGCAAGCATTGTCAATCAGACAGTCAGCTAGTATACACAGGGAGAAGGCTTCACTCACAGGTTTTTCCGGGGGCCGAGACACTGACGCCTTCTCCGTCTCCGTAGATGGGCGTCACTGTGACTTTGTATTCAGTATCCGAGAGCAGAGCCTTCAGAAGGACATTGTTCTGGCTTCCGGGCACCATGACCTGTGCAGAAGAGCAGAGAGCCGTGGGCTTAGTAAGACCTCTGTTCCCAATGGTCACCAGGAGCAGGACCGTGGGCACTTTCAAACGATCAGAAGCAAGGCGTGTTTGGAAAGTGCAGAGAAGAAAACAAAAGCATCCATGCAAAAGCGTTTCTCTCTGCAATTCCCGTCGGTAGCCCTTAGCATATAATCACTAATGCAGAAGGTTTAAATGTGAAGCTCTTTGGCTCTGAGCAATGGTCTTCTCTCAACATCTTTTCAGCATTTGTAAAGCATCCAGAAGAGAGAGTAATCATCTATTTGGAAAGCAGGTGTTCATAGCTTCAGAGGGTTCATTCTAGAACCTGGCCTACCTGTCCTGGCTGATTTTACTTAAGTATCCTCTCAGAAATGTAGCCTTCTATTCTTTACCGTTTCAGGGATTATCTAATCTCAGCGCTTTAGAAAAGAATGGATGTTAGCCAAGCACCACAGAACCACACGTTCGATCCAAGTTTTCTGGGTCGAAACATAGTGACCAGGAGCAGTAAAAAAATGTTGCAGCTTTTTGATTTCTAAAATGAGATGTTTTCTGCATTCTGAAGTCACTGTCACTCTGTCTCAAAGGCTGCAAAAAATGAAACGCAGCCGTGGGGTCGACCCCTCACCAGTGTCGCATCACCGCACCGCACCGCACCGCACCGCACCACACCGCACCGTGGGGCTCAGCAGCACAAACCCTGGCATCCGAGGGACAATATGTGGACCAGAGAAGCCACATGTTCTCAATGCAAAAACCACAGACCTTCCTGCCTGTGCTCCAGCAGTTGGATGCCGACACATCTTGAGCCGTTTAAGGAACTTAATCACGGCTGGAAAAAACACTGGGATGTAAGAACTGACCCAAACTCATTTGAGGCAGTCACAAGACCGGGACAGCTGGAGAAGCTTTTCGGTGCGGATGCCAGCAGGCAAGGGGCTACACCGTCTACTTCTGGAGGAGAGGAGGAATCTATAAATCAGGGAATAAGCCCTAGAAAGCCTCGAGTTGAACCCAGAGGCAGCTGTTGCTAAGATATTGCTCAACTGTAAAACAATGTTTTTTAAAAATATGTATATATGAAAGGAAGTCTGAATTCGATGATTTTATATTGGATTAGTAGAATTTGCTCCACTTAGAAAAAGGACGTTGAAATACACAGCGTTGGACGGACATGGTCCTGGAAGGGAGATTTTTAGAAAGGAGGCTCGCTTTATTCTAGAATGAGTGGGACAACCCTACTATTAAGGGCACGTCAAGGAAGGACTGCGGTGGTTCTGACTTGTATTATTACCCCATCAATGCAGCTTTCTTTGGGGTGTTTCTTCTAAATAGAACTCCTCTGGATCACAGAGCCTGGACTTTCATTCCAAGCAGTTTGTTCAGCAAACCACCCATGCTGATGGTCGTTAAATAACGTCCTCTCTCAAACCAAGAAACACATGCCCCCGGAACCAATCAAATTTCGACTTTGTCATATTGTAAAGCCAGTGAGACCATTTGGGAAGATGCATTTAGCTTTCCAGGAAGTGGTTGCTATAGTTTGTAACAGCCATCATTTACTCATCACTTATTATGTGCCAGGTGCTATTCCAAGTAATCCAATAGAGTAATTCGCTTCATCTTCACCACAGTCCTTTGAGGTAGGTAGTAGTATCATTACACTCATTTTACAGATGGGGAAACTGAGGCCCACACAGCTATTGAGTTAAGGAGGCCGTGTTAACATCCTGGATATGGGGTCTGAGCCTTGTTGTAACCACTGCCCCCTACTCCACATGACTGCACTGCGTGAACCTTTTCACCCTAATGATACTCATTCTCAAAAATAAAATGTAAATCTCCGCTGGGGTATGTGAAGTTTTTTCTGCTTGGCCTCTGCTTGTTTGCACAAAGCAAGGTAAAGACGGGCGCCTACCACAAACGGATGCTAGAGACCATAGCAGATGCTGGGTTCGTTTATAAAACAATTCTATAAAAGGAGCTTGCGGATAAGTGAGATGCAGATCTAACCAGTGAGCTTCATGGTTTTCATTTTCGTCAGAAATGTAACTTCATGCCTGGCCAGAGCTCCTCTGCACAGCCTGGATTCCATCACGAGAAAGGGGACTCCCTACACTTCCACCTTTGGTCCATGATTCTCCCACTCTCCGTGGTGATGGATGAGGTGGTGCTAGTGCTGTTGTGTTGATTCCAGTCCATTAAAGACCAATATTTGTATGGTTACAATAAAACAAAATTGCTAGAAACATGACGTCAGATGCTGCAACAATGGATCGCTATACGTGTTTGTAAAGCTTAATTTTAATCTCTGAACTAATCTTGTAGGAGACTGAGCCACACCCTGAGCACCCCTGGTGTAGAACATTTCTTGCAAGTCGGAATTCAGGTCATGGTTATGGATTTCGATACCTACGGACTAGAAAAGTCTGGAATACTGATTAGCCTTTCACAAATAAAGAAGTGTGAGACGCACTACCCTGACAAAAAAAAAACTCAGGGCAATGTGATCGCCATACCTCCATGTTGCAGAGCAGAGTTAACAGTCAATCCGTATGAAATATTTGACAGGTATCTTTACTATCTAAGAGTTCAAAGGCTTTTTACCGGAAATATCTGGTAGATCTGATCATGCTTAGAAAATATATAAATATGTCATCTCAACTGGAAAAGCAAATTTAATTCCCTTTGCTGTGTGTGTGTGTGTGTGTGTGTGTGTGTGTCTGAGAGAGAGAGAGAGAATGCCTGACTTTGGTTTACGATTTTATATACATACACCATTCTCCAACTTCAATACTCCATTTTGTCATTTCCTGGGGTAAATTTAAACAGCTTTTGCAGTGAAGGAAAATTTAGAAAGATGGTAAGAAGCATTTCTCACATCCACAAACATTTCCTTTATCACTTTTGGAATATATGTTAGCCATCTTTCTTTCTCTGCCATGTATCATTATTTTAAGGTATTTCCTTGGTGTGTGGGAGTTCAATGCCTTTGGATTTTGCTATAGGTCTGCAACTGTCTGTCCTATTTTGTTTTATAGTCTAAATCTAGATGCACCCATTTTCCATCTTCAATAACAATACATTACATTTATAGAGCAGGGATACTTCATAAAACACAGATGTAAATTCCCATTTAATCCTTAGTCGAGTCCCTGAAGACCTACCTGCCTGTAAAGTTAAGTGCGTACAACTCCAGTTTAATTAGAATTCACTAAATGTGCTTGATAGTCAAAGAATTCCAGAGTGCCTTCTTGTGTATAGTGAAAACACTTCTTCATGGTAAATAATCACTACCAAATTTATCAATATTTTTCATTTTTATTATAGGTTTGTTTAACTGGGGCACATGTGCTTTAAAACTTTTGATCCTTTTCCCCTTCATTTAGGTTGTCCAAGTGTTTTGAAATAAACAGTGTGAAATGAAAGAAACTACCAAAGGGAAAATTATCTAGGGACAACCCAAAGAAAATATTATTATTATTTTACCTTGCATAGCTTACAAGTGCATACATAAGATTAAATTGTTACTCTTTCCAAATTAGCAAGAATAATTTAGCAAGAAGCTTAGTGTGTTTCTTGGAAAGAGTAGAAACAAAAACCAAAAAACAAAATTCTCATTCTGGGAAGTTTTTATGGGTCTCATTTTTAGGAAATGAATTAAAACATGCGGACACTAACAGGGGAAAAGAAAACATCCAAATTATAGCTTTAGCTTTAATTTTTTTGAAATTTTTCAATTATGAATCATTTGAAACCTATGGCCTGAGTCCGTTTATAATTCAACCTGTTATGTTTAAGTGTTCATTAACTGCCCAAAGGTATGCCCAGGCCAAGTTCATGGACGTTCTCAGGGAATGTGAATTACCACTGTGTCCTGTAATGATTCCTCTATTGGCCCAAGAGAAAGTGTTTGCTGACAGAATTTGGCACTCAAGTAGTGTTTTTAGATAAACACATACATCCAAATAAATTTTCATCAAAGGCTCTGTAAGTAAGGAAGAGGAAGGGAGGATAACGACGTTACTCCTGAGCAATAATGAACTTGGAAAACTCTTTCCTACAATGGTTCGAACACGATGCACTGACGAGAAATGCGAGTTATGAGGCTAGATAAAGCATGTTTTGTGACAAAAAAAGAGAAAAACATCTTTTGGATGCAAACTAGAGTTATCTGGTCTGATAAGAAGCCTATCTAAGAAACCATTTTCAGGATCTAGACTAGAAGGAATGGTGCAGTGTAAATTAAAAAACAAACAAACACGGAAAGGCCATGATCAGGAATGTACCCCAGTTTCCAATACAGAGAAACAGACACAGATGATACAACTTAAAACTCAACACATAACAATCTAAATGCCCTAAGGGAGAGATATCCATGACTAAGAATAAATTTAAAAAGACTATATATCTACCCAAAATGAGTTGATGTCAATGAAAAATGTAACTATTTGTTACCAGATGGTATTTTATTAGCACTACTTCACCTGCATAAAGAAGATCATTCATGTATGCTTCGCTTAAAAGGTTATCAGATTCCCAAGGTCAAAAAGTTTAATATACACACAGTTTTGGTGCCCTAAGACACTGTCAAGGTGGCAGAAACAACAGGAGAAACGAGGTTCAGAGGCTTTGTCCATCTGAAGCAGGCGGTGCGTGGAGCAAGCCTTGGAGATAGAATGGTCATTGAGGAAACAGTGGTTAGGTTTGGGTTAAATGAAAGCATTAGTGTCCGGAGATGGCAGAGTCACCGAGAAAGGAGCAGAAGAGAGAGCTTGCACCCATCTCTGGGGAGAGCACCGTTAGCTCTGTTAGTCAAGAGAGCTCAGAGTTGCTAGTCAGCTGCATTTATACAGACCGTTCCTACCACTTCTTCCTCGGGGTCCCCTTGAGCAGTCAGGTAGGTCACCCTGAACTGCTGCACGCTGCTGTCCGAAATGTCCCATTTTACCCGCAGGCTAGAGGTGGTTTCCTCATCTACAACCAGGTTTCTGATTCCTGTCTGGAAAACTGGAATAAACACAACCAAGGATGAAGAATTTTAAACCCACTATATTCCAAACGAGCTACAAAGACAATCTGTGGACATGGCAACAAGATCATTTACTGTATTTCTCAAATATAGGCCCACAAGAAGAACAACTTAGCTTTCACAGTGAATGGGGAGCCATGATACCTACTGGTAGCAAATAAAAATGGGTTTAAGAGACGCAGACCATGGACACCTCAAAACTACCAGCTCTGAATACACAGAGGAAAAGGAACTGGGGGGAAGCCCTTGGACTGGAAAACCCCAAGGGGAGCCCACTCATGGAGGGGAGCATGCTCAGGAAAACCTCACACTAGTCCTCTGTTGGAGAAGCAGACATGAGGGACCAATGTAGTCAGCTTCAAGATGTGGCCCAGCATCTGACATGCCCATTCACCTGTTCCCCCATTTCTGCTACCATGTCTCCCTCAGACCCAAACCTCTCCCCACGGTGCCTCTATTCACTCAGCCCACATGGAGGTTATTTGTCCTCTGACATCTGCTCAAACTCCTGCACCTGTGTTCTCTGACACATTCCTTCTCTTCTACCAAGGTGTCTGCCCCCTTATCTGTCCCATTTTCTTCTCCTTTTTTGTGCTGACTTCCTTTCATTCTGTCCATCTCTACTGAGTCTTTCTTTTCTTCATTCATTTATTCAGCCAGCATTCACTGAGCTTTTCCTGTTTGTCAAACTGCCTTATACTTTCGAGATAGACAGTGATTAACATTTGACAAAAATAGTGAAAAAGTATCATGGAGGTGGCAGGAGAGTGACATTTACTGAGCACAATTGGGGGAAGGTACCTAGTACTAGGAAGAAGAGGCAAAACATCTCAACTTCAGGGCTAGGACATCCAGATGGCAGGGGAACGGGAAAGCATGAAAAACATGGCTGGAGATCAGGAAGAGAGGCAGAACCCAATCAGGATCTTGGGTGTTATGATAAAGAGATTTGGGAGAAGGAAAAAAGATCAATAAAGATTAACTGAAGAATGAAAGAATCAGTGAATGAGTGAATGAATGAATGAATGAATGATGGAAAGCCCAGAAACCCACAGAAAGGCTTTAGGTAGGGAAATAAATGATATCATTAAACTTGTGTTTTATCTAGTTGACTCTGACAGCTAGTGGGAAGGTGTGTTATAATGGAGGGAGAAGTCAAGCTGAGAGAGAAAACAACTGTTATAGGAAGACCAATAGACCAGCTAGATCTTAGTAACCCACCAAAATGCAAGGAAACCATAATATGAATAATTCCCAACAGAGAGCAATAGGAGAAGTCACTGAGATGGAGAGGAGGACAGAAACTCCAGGGTGTGCTATGCTAACACCCTCTGAAAGATTACATGGGAATCCGAAACAAAGACGGAAAATGTAGGGAGCTGTAACAGTGAGACGAGCAGGCAGAGGACCATCGGTATTTAGGGGTAAGAAGAGGGTGAGAGGTCCGGAGAGGTGTGACATTTGCACTGGTGTACCCTGATCCTAATTAATAATAAAAAATAAATAAAACTGGGATAACATAACCTTGGTTTAAATCAAACTTTTCTCATGGGTAAATAGGCTTTGACTTGTCCTTACCTGATGTTACAGGTCTGGTAGGTACTATGGTCGTAGCTGGCTCTGTCCAAACACCGTCAACTACAAAATATATGTAATATTTTAAAATTCTTTAATGATGACTCTATATATTTGTGGATAGCACTTTATAGCTATCAAATGAAATGCCGCCTGTATTATCTCACTTGCATCTCACAACCGTCTCGATTATGGTTGTAAGAGTGAAGAAGTGAGTAGTACGTAACGCAGACATTGTACCTGTTCTGCAGATAAGGAAACTGAAACCCAAAGAAATTCAAATGCCTAACACAGATACCAGCCTTCGTATAAATATTTGAATCACACCTATAAAGTTGTGAAACCTCCCAGTTACGCTGAAATGAGGCAGCACTAGGGTAATGCAAGGAAACTGCTGTAGGTCAAGCTGTGAAAGCGCTGCCAGACAAGGCCACTAAGGGGGACCACAGACGAGCACCTTCTGCTTCTTGTACCCAACCTGGGCAACCAGTGCATGGAGCAGCTGTGTGGTGCTCCACCAAGTCCCCTTTCCAGTGTCAGCGTGCTCATCCACCAGCTTCTGGAACACTGGATCAGAACACCGGGTCAGAACACCCGTGGCCCTGACCTCTGGGAACCGCCTTGCCTGAGGTCATAGTCTCTGTCAGGGGATGGCCTACCTCCAATGACACGGGGATGCAGGGACACAAAGGCCCGGCCCCTTTGACTCAGTTTGGGACAGCTCAGAAGGGTCATCCCAGGTCTAGAAGTCCTAACAGAACTGGCTGAAGACTTTAACTCCTATGTCCCATCCGGCCAGGCTTCCTTTCTTACAGATGCATCTCCCAACTCAACTCTTAAATAAACCTTCTGGATGCAATTTTCTCTTTCAGACTTTATTCCTGGGAACCCAATGAAAGAAAATCTAATATGTGTTTAATACCTCATATTTAAAAAATGAAGGGATGAATGAATCAGCGAGTGAATTTTGTACATGATTCTTGGAACCAAGACCAACTTGGGAAATTCCATGAACTCTCTGGGGACATGTTTCCCCTAGGTTGATTTGTTTGCTCATTTATTCATTTATAATGATCACATCCATCCATCCATACATCCATGCAGTAAGTATTCATTACACAGTTAAAACATGCCACACACTGTGCTCAATGCTGGAGAGATCATGGTGAACAAGAGAGATATGATCCTAGCTTTATGGTGGTCGTAACCTAAGATGCAAAGATGCTTTACATATTGGTTTCATTAAAGGTGAAGATATGGGAAGAATTCTGGGGGACAAAGAGAAATCGAAGCTTCTGGGGTCCCAGATAAGGCTGATGGGCAGGGAACCTGGTAGGGTGCAGAGGGTGTCCGGCGGTGGGAATTGGTAATATCCGCCCACCTCGGCCAGACCAAGACTTACGTGTGGTCCCGACAGCGGTCACCACCTCACTCTCGCTGCCATCATCCAGGATAGCCAACAGGGAGACTTCGTACTCGGTGCCCGGATCCAGGCCCTTAATCACGTGGGAGTCTTGGTCCTCTTTTAGGACAACCTGGAAAGCACTTAGTGTTCAGTAACTGGGTTTATTTGAACAACAGAGGAGAACGCTAAGAGAAAATAATGAAAAGGAAAAATGTTGCCCCAGGTGTTAAGTAACAAACAACTAAGCATACAGGACTCTAGAGTCGTGGAACTCAATTTTAAAGTCAAATCAGAGGCCTGAATAATTCCTTTGGATTCTTCATAAACTATGAAGATCACAAAAGTGGCATTTTGAAGTTTTATTAGATGTCATTTGGGAGTGTCAGAGAATCTGAAAAGATATAAAATATGTAACTAAAGCACCTGCAAAAATGCACATCAAATCATGTGGCTTGACACTGATAAAACTCCATGCCGTGCAACGTATTAGCTACTTCTGGGATTGTCCTGCTGTTTTCAAGGGAAGACCAACTCAGAAGCAGCAGGGGGTCTTCCCTTCCAGACAAAATGCTCCAGGTTAGTTTTCGGCCCGTTTCCCCTAGACTCACTTCCTCGGTCTTCCCGCCATAGACCGGGATCCACATCAGCTTGTGCTGCCCTTCGTCGGCCGAGAGGGGATGCCAGGTCACTCTGAAGCCATCTGTTGTCACCTCGTCAATTTCCAGGTATTGCTGGGCTGGTACTTCCTCTGTGAGCCACGGAAAGGCATTCTGTGAGGAAACTGAGAAGGCAAGAAAGCCACCGCTCCCGGGGCCACGGGAAGAGAAGGCGCCCTCTGAGCCATCCCTCGCTTTGGGAGGGGACTCCCAAGGGCAGCACCCATCAGCCCCATGTGACCTTCCCGACATTTCTGTTTGCGGCGTTCACTGGCAGTGTAAACTAGGGAGACTTGGGGCAGAGCAGACTGTACAGTGTTCCAGTCACTTCCAGAAAACTTTGGTTCTCTACTTGACTCTCTTCATTAACTATAAAAAAAAGGAGTGCCACATTCATCATTTTACAAGGATAGTATTTTACTTAGTACTTTGAGGAAATGAATAATGAAATGGTGCCCTAGAAGTCTGAGAAATGTCCCTTTTAGCTTCCTGCACTTTCTTTTTCTTTAAATCTGTCTATTATGGTCTACCTTCAACATTGTTTTGTATCGGCTTCAGGTGTAGTTAGACACCCATACATTGCAATTCTTTACATTGTTCCCACCAACCCCTGCAGCATCCACCTGGCACCACACACAGCCATTGCAACACCATTGACTACATTCCCACGGCTTCATTCACCTTCATGCCTAAAGCTTTCTGTAGGAATAAGTTCAGTCCTGGAGAGGAAGCTTCATCCTTCTAATCCTGTACATACGCTGGCCATCAGAAGTGAAATATAATTTATCAGGCGTCCCATTATTTCACTGCTTACACACTTCTGAGACGTACAGCAGCAGGTATCACATCCAACGATACCCCGGATGAATTGTCAATCACTGATTTTTATTATTTGAAATCAGAGATTTTTAGAACTTTGTCAGGACCCCATGAGAATTGCAACTGGAAGTAGCCCTGGAGAGATTTTGTGAAATGGCTGAACTTCTTGCAGTGAATATTATTTCTCAACAGTAGGTCAAAAACTTTTGGATATCAACAATTTTGGAAGTTCTATGTAATATATGCACATAGGAATATAAGAAAGTTGTGCAACTTTTGTATTGATAAAGCAAAAAAAAAACAATTATGAGGTTAAGAACAGAACAATGTACACTTTCTTTTAACTGAAACCTTTTGAATGTCAGTGGTCTCTTTTGCCTGCTTTGATAGAAACTAATTAGCCATTATGCAGCCTAATTACCTAATTGTTGGTTTGTTAGTAATAATATAAAATAAAAATTAAAATGCAATCTCTTTAAAATCACAATTGAAGAAGCTGCTCCATTACTTTTTGTTTAATCCATACCCAAGGATATGTTTATTGATATTTTAGAGAGAGAGGAAGTGGGGAGAGAGAGAGAGAAAGAAATAGCAACGTGAGAAACGTCATTTGCTTCCCTCCCATACGTGCCCTCTCCTGGGATCAAAGCGCAGTGCAGGTACGTGCCCTGACCAGGCATTGAATCTTGAACCTTTCAGCGTGCAGAACAATGCTCCAACCTTCTGAACCACCCAGCCAGGGCAAGAAGCTGGTCCAGTGTGTGGTTTCTACATAGTCACTCTCGGAAACTTATCACACCATAACAAGGCTTGCTTACCTGTGGTAAACGCGCCGGTCAGAGGCTCTGACTGCCCTTCCTCATACAGGGAGGAGATGGCAATAGTGTACTCAGTGAGGGGGGTCAGGCCCTTCAGGGGGAATGTAGTGATAGGATCGACTTCAACCTGCAAAGGACGGAAGTCACAGTAGCTACATCAGATGCTCTCTGACACTGGAAACAGAAGTTGTTTTATTACTATCGGCAGTTCACTTGGCTGGCAGTGGAGCTATAAATACTGAAAAAAAAATTACTGCATTATAAAACCAGTCAGTTTATATACACACATTTCTAATCCTACTCTTCAGTAGATTACCTATCAGTTAATTCTCAGGACATCTTTGCAACCGAAATTATTTCCACTCATTAACGATCTAGAAAGTAAAGTGCACACAATTTACAATGCTAATAAAAATATAATATAAATATAATGTGTCCAGGCTGGTCTGCTAGAGACAGGTGGTTTTTGGCTTCATTTTCTGGGCTCCGTTGACTCCATGACTAAGTAACTCCCACGGAGATTCATAGGTGAGTAACCATGGGATGGGCAGAGTCAGGAATGGACGTATGAAAAACAATAGTAAATATTTGAAATTGCCCATTATCTTTCACAGAGAGACATACCTGGGAAACATATGTACCAACATCTTCAGGCCACATACGGGAGGAAGTACTGAGGATAAGGAAGGGGTAAAGAAAAGGAAGAATTAGAAAAAGGAAGAAAAAAGAACAGACCTTGAAGAAGAAAGAAAAAGAAGTAGGAGGCAACGAGGGCAGGATCTAGAAGACGGAGAGAGCCCTGTGCCAAGTCACACTCAAGTTCAAAGAACAGACACAGCTTCAGCTTTGAGAGGCTGCGTCTTGGGGCTGCTGGGTTACATCCAGGGGACATATAGGAGGCCAAGCAAGTGGCACCTCCCACTTAAGCACTTTAAATATATTTTCTCAATAAATACTCATGGAACTGCCATAAAGTAGGTACTCTGGGATATTGAAGAAATGAACCTATTCCTGGCTGGCGTAGCTCAGTGGATTGAGCGCGGGCTGTGAACCAAAGTGTCGCAGGTTCGATTCCCAGTCAGGGCACATGCCTGGGTTGCAGGCCACATCCCCCAGCAACCGCACATTGATGTCTCTCTCTCTCTCTCTCTCTCTCCCCCTCCCTTCCCTCTCTAAAAATAAATAAATAAAATCTTAAAAAAAAAAAAGAAAGAAATGAACCTATTGACCTGAGAGCAGACTCTGCCAAAAAACATCTGACTTAACATGTTTTCAAGAGACATTTCGGAGCAAGGTCACTAAGATCTGTTATTTACAACATTTCCAATAACTAATCTTGATGCTATCTCCTGAGGCTAAGGGGAAGGTGACTAAGCTCGCTGTATTTGTTCATGGCAGTCAAAGTGACTTTTACCAAAATATAAACCGTGTCACGTTCTACCTAAAACCTCCACTGGCTCTCTTTCAAATGAAAACCAGGCACCTTGCAATGACCTCTTGGCCTCGCACCACCTGGAGCGCTGCTCCTCTCTTACCCATGCTCTTATCGCGCCCTGGGCTCCAGCCACACTGCCCTGCCATTGGGTCCAAGCCTTCCTCACCTCAGGGCCTTTGCACGACCAATTTACGGTTCCTGGGACCCTATTTCCCTAGGTCTTTCAAGGGAAGACCATCCTCCTTTGTCAGGGCTGAGCTTAAATTTCACCTCCTCAAAGGGGGTTCTCTTCCCACCTATTTCAGTGGGTTATTCTCAAACAATACCCTTGTTTGTTTCCTCCCTAGCACCAATCATGGCCAGACATTATTTTATTTCCTTATAAACGTGTTTATTGTTTACCTCCTATGTAGAGTATAAGCCCCTTGAGCACAAAATGTTTAGTTTTTTCACCACTGGATGTTGAATTATTGTGTTGGTTGTTTTTTTTTTTTTGAGTGAATAAAATAAGTAAATGAAAATTCAGATGCAGGCAACAAAGAGCCTTTTATTAATTTTTTAATTATATTTTGTTGATTATGTTATTAGAGATGTCCTGACTTTCTACCCTCTGTCCCCTTCACCCAGCACCCCCTACTCCCTCAAGCAATCCCCCACCATTGTTCATGTCCATCAGTCATGAGTGTAAGTTCTTTGGCTGCTCCACTTCCTATACTGTACTTTGCATCCCCAGGGCTATTCTGTAACTGCCTACTTGTATTTCTTTTTTTTAACTTCTAAACTTTTTTTTATTGTTGTTCAAGTACAGTTGTCCCATTTTCCTCCCACTTATTGGTACTTTTTAATTCCCTTACCTCTTCACCCATTCTCCTCCTACCCCCTCCCATATGGCAACCATCTGGTAACCATCTGGTAACTAACTTCATTTCTCTTGCTGCTTTTAAGAAACTATTTATCTTCAACCTTTGGCCTTTTACTTACGATCTGTCTTGGAGTTGGCTTCTTTGCATCCATCATAATTAGGACTCCCTGTGCTTCCTTGACTTGTATGTCTATTTCACCAAATTAGGGGTGTTTTCTGTCATTGTTTTTTTCAGATAGGTTTCCAATTTCTTGCTCTTTCTATTCTCCTTCTAACACCCTTAGGATGTGAATGTTGAATCTCTTGAATTTTTCCCAGAGGCTATTTCTACAAATCTCTTTTTTGGATTCTTTTTTCTTCTTGTTTTGCATGGTTGTTTCTTGTTTCTTTATATGCCAAATAATTGATTTGATTCTTGGCTTCATCCATTCTATTATTGTTTCCCTGTAAATTGTTCTTTATTTCAATTAGTATATCCTTCATTTCTGACTGGGTCTTTTTTATGCTGCTGAGGTCTCCACTAAGTTCCTTGAGCATCCTTATAACCAGTGTTTTAAACTCTGCATCTTATTGATTGCTTATCTCCATTTCATTTATCTCCTTTTCTGGAGTTTTGATCTGTCCTTTCATTTGGGCCATGTTTCTTTCTCTCCTCATTTTGGCAGCCTCCCTGTGTTTGTGTCTATGTATTAGGTAGAGCTGCTTTGACTCCATGTCTTGATAGTGTGGCCTAATGTAGTAGGTGTTCTGTGGCAGAGCCTCCCCTATTACCCAAGCTGGTTACTCAAGATGCAGCCTTTGTATATACTGAGTACACCCATCTCTTGTAGTTGAGCCTTGGTTGCTGTTGGCAGATAAATGGGAGGAATTTACCCAGGCCTATTAGCTTCAAGGACTGGTTGTGACCACTGACCACCAACCTCTGCCCTCCATGGAGGATCAGCTGTGTAGGGGCAGGGTAGTGGTGCTCTGATGTGGTCTGGAGCTGTCCACTGAGTGCACAGGCCCTGGGGTTTCCTCGGTGGTGCAGGCCAAAGTAAGCCCCCACCTGTGTTTCGCCTGGGGAACCCTGCCTAAGCTGTAAAGCAATCTGAGATGGCTGCTACTTGTGCCAGGCTTGGGGGTTCCCAGGCAAAGCCAAGTTGTAACCTAATTCAGCTGCTGCTAGGGCTCACTGAAGCCAGCTCTTGCTTGTTTGATAGGATTTATGAGCCAAAACTAGCCATTTCTATGGAAAAGCAGCTTGGTGGGCCTACCAGTTGGGCGGGGCAGAGCCTCTGGGGATCTCTACCATGGGTTAAACAGTGTTATCCAGGTTGATGGAGTCTCAGTTATGACATAAGCTTACCAGCTCTGTTGGGGTAGGATTTAACAAAGGGACAATGGCTTCTGCTCACCTTGATGCCAGGTACTTCAGTTCCTCCCTGTATCCCACTGGCGCCTTTCAAGCTGCTACCCTAGTGCTGGAGCTCAGGGGGAGTGAGTCTGAGGAAGTGAGTCCATGTGTGGGTTCTTTAAGAGGAACTGCTCGGGACTCCAGAAGTTTCTTCCCCTGACTCAATCCCCACTGGTTTTTGCAGCCAGAAGTTGTGGGGACTTTTCTGCCTGGCACTGGAATCCTGGACTGGGGAGACTGGTGTTGATCTGGGACTCCTCACTCTTGAGATATACCTCCAAAATTTTTATCCATGTGGGTGTGGGACCAGCCCATTGTGCATCTGCACACCTCCTACCAGTCTGGACGAATGTGGTTTCTGTAATTCCATAGTTGTCAAACTTCCATTCACCTTGACTTCGCAGTTGTCAGACTTCCATTCGGCTTGATTTCTGATGTTTCTAAGTGATGGTTGTCCTATATTTTAGTTGTAATTTTGACACGACTGTGCAAAGAGGCAAGCCATGTCTGCCTATGCTGCCATCTTGACTAGAAGTCAACAAAGAGCCTTTTTTAAAAAGATAATAAAAAGATCATCGAACCTAAGAGCCAATCCGGGAAGTATATAAATCCTAAAAAAATCATCAACTAGAGTTCAAAAACACAAGTGTAAGCCCTGGAGAGAAGAACATCCGTTTTCATCCTTTTGAAACCCTGACCAGTCGGTTGGACAGGGGAGCCAACCTCCCAGCCCTTTCAGCTGCCCAGCTGTCGTGCCAGACTTGGAAGTGCAGTCATCTTGGAAATTCTGGCCCAGCCAAGGTCCCAGATGAGTACGAGAGTCACCCCAGCTGACACTACGTGGAGCAGAGACAAACTATCCCTGCTGAACCCTGCCCAAGTTGCATAATCATGGGTTACTGTTTAAGCCAGGGTGTTAGTTACATAGCAATAGTTAATTGCTATGAAAAACATTCTTTCACAGTCTAGCTAAAAGCTTAACTTCAGCCTAATTCTGGGTGAGATGAAGAAATAGTCCTTGATGAGATACGAGGGACTTGAGGTCTCCTCTGGGCTCTGTCATTGAGTCATTACTGTCAGGAACTGGACTTGTTTCTCAGACTCTAAACCCTGGGGCCTTTCCTTTAAAAAACTCAAATGGCACCATATGATCTCACCTTTAACAGGAACCTAATCAACAAAACAAACGAACAAGCAAAATATAACCAAAGACACTGAAATAGAGAACAGGCTGACAGTGACCAGAAGGGAGAGGGGAGGGAATTTCAGGGGAAAACGGGAAAGGTTTACAGGAACAAGTATAAAGGACACATGGACAAAAACTAGGAGGGGGTGGAAATGGGAGGGAGGTGGGGGGGGGGCTGTAGGGGTGGGCTGGGATGGGAGTAAAAGCCAGAAAACTGTATTTGAAAAACAATTAAAATTTAAAAAAAAACTCAAATGGCAGCACTTCAGGACTCCATCATGTTTGCACATTTTCCCACGTTCTTTCACAACACATGCTGTCTGAGATGGCTTCTCTCCTTGGTCCCACCAGCCGTGTGTTGGTAGCTCTATCCCCTAAGGACTGTACTAGGTGCTCTCTGTAGAGCTCTCAGGGCAGTGGCTGGCTCAGGGAAAGCACTGAACATGTGTTAGCCATCATCATCATCATCATCATCATCAACAGTATGATCATCATCGATATTTAAGTGCTGTGTATGGTTTTTCTTTTTTAGTCTCCAAAAAGTTGGGGAGAAGGCTAATGCAGAAGAGATACAGAGTTAGGGAGAGGAAGTAAAGGGGG
This sequence comes from Phyllostomus discolor, assembly GCF_004126475.2. Taxonomy (NCBI): domain Eukaryota; kingdom Metazoa; phylum Chordata; class Mammalia; order Chiroptera; family Phyllostomidae; genus Phyllostomus; species Phyllostomus discolor. Next base: position 126,228,272 of record NC_040909.2, on the reverse strand, counting down.
GGAAATATAAATTAGGTCAAAAGCAAAGCTTTTGCAGTTAGTTGCAGGTTACATACTACATAGATTTCAGTTGGGACATTTTAAAGTTCATTCCAGAATGTTTTGGAAATGTCCTAAAAACACAATTGTAAAATTGGGTTTCAATAAATAAAAAGTTAAAGCAATGAATAAAAAGTTAAAGCAAACTATGATTAGGAATATTCACCATTCAATCATATAGTCCAAAATTAGGTAAAGTAATATTTCACTTAAAAGGAGACGCTTGTCAAACAACCTCTAGTCTCAACTGCGTCATTAAAAATTAAGTACATACACATGCACACACACGAGTCAAAATGAAAATGTTACAAAACCTACACATTGTTCCTGAATTTCATTCAAATTAAATTTTCTCATGGTTTCGTTCCAAGTCCATTTATTTACATTTAAAATTCAGTTTCACCAAACATATTTTTATAATTTTCAAGCACAATAAGAATTAAAAACAGTAAGTGTCTAAAAGGCAGCCTCAAGATTGAAAAGCACTAAAAAATGCACATGTTTTCTCAACAAATGTATTAATCTGGGACCATTCTTTATGAAGGCAAATAACGTAAAATACCATAAGGGACTATGACTATAATTTTTTTAAATGAATGTTAACTGGACCTATTGTACTGCTCATTTCACCAATTATACAAATGTCAGATCACCTGAAATTAATATAATGTTGTATGTCAATTATACCTCAATAAAAGCAACTTTAGGATATAATTATATTCGTAAATATAACTCATATATGCACGTATATGACACACTTTGTTTTATGAGAAAGCATTACCAAAGAAAGATGCTCTACAGTGAACAAGTATTTATTGTTGAGTGTTGCTGTATTGATTGTTTAATGAGTCAACATTTTTAAGTTGGTAAGCTTCATAGAAAAATGGAAATCCCTGGACAAAAGATTAAGGGTCACAAAATCTGGCAGCCCTGCCTGGATTTCTACACAGTAGCAACCTGCAGGGGCTGACCTTGGCTGAGTCTTGGATGGACATGTACGCATCCCCTACCACGTTGGTCCCTGCCACAACTTAGCATCCTTGTCATGGTACCCCACTGTCCATGGTCACTTATCATCAGTCTTGTATTACTGTCTTTCTTTCCATGGAGAATCGTACATCCATGTCCCAAAAGTGAGAATACAGAATATATGAAATAGAGTACACATTGGCCTCATGTTATGAAAAAAATAGGTGAACATGTATTTCTTTGTATATATGACTATTACTTCACATTTGTGGCATGCTTCGCTCATTTATATTATCTGTTCAATCTTCCTACATGCCTGAATTTGTAAGCCATGAGAGGATAATTTATCCCTGATAACAAAGAGACACTGATAGCTCAATGTTTTTTATTTCAATCCTTTTGAGCCAGCACAAACAGCTGCCATGTGCGAGGGCTCATGTGAAGAATCTCCACAGATACACAGACAGCTGCTCCAGCCCCCAGCCGATCCGGTCTTCCCAGTCCGGGGACCAGACCTATGAATTAGGAAGCCATGGTGAGGACACCAGCTTTAGCCACTACCCGGCTACAATCTCATGAGTGACCCAAGCCAAGAAGTAATGTTTTCAAAAGCAAAGCAACTAGTTTAAATGATCCCAGCTTTGTCAGATTTGCCCTTAGGAAGATGTAATGAAGGATGTTGAACTGTAGGTCTGTATTGTTAGCCAACGTGCAGATACTGCCCATTCATTACCTAATGTCCTGTAGAGGGTGCATTCTGAAAAATACGAAATGGATTTAATTACCAGGAAAAGTTTGTCTCTGCATATGAAAATACTTGCTTTATTTGGTCAGAAAACAGAAATGATGTAATCCAACATATTTCCCTCTTTGTCTTAGCTTCTTGGACCAAGATAAGGAAAAAATAACAAAAATAACTTTGCTAACTATTCTGCTAAAACATACTGCCAAGGGGAAAATGTCTAAAGAGTATTAATCACTTAGTACAAATCTCTATATCTTCATAGGTTTTCACAAATTCTGTTATGCACAAGTATCATCCTACACAAAATTTGAATTATTCAATTTGCAGTTTAAGTTTATCAAACCAGGATCTTTCAGATGCCAGTTTACTCAAAAGCAGAGAGATAAACTGGGTAACGCTGATATTATTTCTAGTTTACTATTTCCATAAAGATACACCCCCACCCCCATCCAATGGGGAAGATGGTATTTTCCAAAGATGGCCACATCCATCTCCCTCCCCACGTGCCTCTCCCTGTGGGACTTGTGTTGCCCCCCATCTTGAATCCATCATGGACTTGTCAAATCTCCTACCAGAGGCGACTGGTAGAGTCTGGTGGAGGTGATAGTCTGTGGCTTCTGATGCTACAGAACTCAAAGTGACATAGCTTCTGTGTAGCTGTCACTCTGCCTCCTTCTCTTTAAATGCGTGCCTGTGCCAACACAAAAAGCCAACACAAAAAGCGGCCAGGCCAGAGGATGCATGTGAAGAGTCTCCTTAGAAACACAGACAGCTGCTCCAGCCCCTAGCCAGTCCACTCTTCCCAAACCAGGCACCAGACCTATGAATTTGGAGGCCATGGTGAGGGCACCAGCTTCAGCCACTGCCTGGCTACAATTTCATGAGTAACCCCAAGCCAGAACTACACAGCCTAGCCCTAATTCTGGACCCAAAGACACCGTGAAAGAAAATAAGTAGTATTGTTCTGAGCGACTATGTTTTGGGATGGTGGGTTATGCAGCCGTTAAAAATAAAACTAACACAGAACCAGTGGAAAATTAGACATGGTGTTCCAACTTACCTCGTTAATTTCAGTCCCATCTGCGTTGTTATATACAATTCTATAACCTGTGACCTGTCTTGAAGTGGGGTCCCAGGCTATCCGGGCACTGTTGGAGCCAACATTGGAGATTCTCAGGTTTCTTGGTGGACTTAAGGGCACTTTACAGTACATGGAACAGGAAATAATTGAAATTTTAAATAATATACATGTAAAAAAGACCCAAAACAGCATCTTTGACTTCTGAGTTACTTACAAATGGAAATTTTCATCCAGATAATAACTTATAACAAAAAAGTTTTTCCTTGTAAGGAATATCTAGTAGTGATAAATTATACATGCTTAGAAATTAATAAGATTTAGGTAAATTTTTTGTGCCTTTCTTCTCCAGTCAATGCTAGTATAAAGGTGTAAAGAAGTAACGTAATAGTTCAACCAGGACACCTGATATTAAATCTTATCTATTTCACTCACTTATCATATGATTCTGGCAAAGTCACTTGACTGGTCCTCTCCACAGCTTCCCGTGTGCAAAATCAGGCTGATGCCTACCTATCTGCCATCTCCTCTTTAATCTGTTAGGCATTTCCAAACCAGTCCAAAACTGAGCCACTAACTCCTGTCACTGCTCCCAACCCTTTCCCTTGGGCTCACCCTCTGAGCAGATAGCAAACCCATTCTTCCCATTGCTCGGGCCAAAAACCTTGAAGTTGGCCAAGATTCAGGTCTCTGAACACATGTCCCCTTCTCAGCGAGGCTTCCCATGATCGTCTCATATAAAATAATCCTTCCACCCCATGGTACCTGGCTCATCTCCCTGACTTATTTTATTGCACATTTACTGGTCTACTGTCCATCGCCCCCACTATATTATAATCTCAGAGGGTTAAGGAATCTGCTTTAATTTTCTTCTGGGCTTTACCCCAATATAGCAAGCACTCGATAAATATTTGTTGAATCAATGAGCAGCATTACACTTGAATAAAGCTAAGTGGCTTTGTGAGACTAGATAAAAAGAAACACGTTGCTGTTGTTTTAAAAAAATATTTAAAGAGGTGTTGGTATTTCCGCAGATTCCTGACTATCAATCCCATAATGTTTTGCATTTCTCAAGGGCCCCTTTCTGATTCAACAGATTAAAACCTGTCAATAATCTTTGACAGTTTTGTGAGCTTTCACAGATTTATAGTGAAAACAATGGTTAAGATGTACTTCATGCTTTCTATGAGTCTGAGACATACACATTATCTCATTAAACCCTTACATTAGACTGCAAGGATAGAGTTACAATTATCCCCACTATATAGATCATGAAACTAAGGTAGCTTGGCCAAAGTCACAGTTAGTAGGAGCAGGAGAGCAGTTAGGGTGTAACCCAGGCAACTAATCAATTGATTTATGAACTTGTATAGTATTGAATAGTATAGAATATACTATACTATTGTATAGTATAGAATATAGTATTGATAGAGCCAGCAGAGCAAAAACCTAAGATAAATAATGACAGCTGTCAGCCAATGTTTCCTAACCCCAAGGTCAATTCTTTCATTAATTCTATATATGTATACACACACATATAAAAAACATATAATATGTATATATTCAATATATTATTTACTACATATTAATTTATACATTATTATATAATATATAATATAATTTCCATATATAAATTTATATGTGCATGTTATATAATTTATATATTGTTTATGTTACTATATGTTTATTTATTATATTAATTTAATATATTGATTTTAATATATTGAATTAATATATATATTATTTGGTTATATATTAGATATATTATTTGGCAATAAAGAGCCTATAAGACTTATAAGGCTCAATATATATATTGAATTAATATATGTATTATATCATATTATTTGGCCATATATATATAATTTGACAATAAAGAGCCTATAAGACTTAGTGACTCTCAAACTTACCCTTAAGTATTGAGAGAGAAATTGTAGGAAAGAAAAGCAATATAATTATTTTAAGTGTTGTACACATTTTGTTCTAAATTTTTCTGGAATTTGGTTAAATTTGGCAGCATGATGAAACAATGTCTAGTTTCCTTAGTTCATAAAAATGACAATCTAAATGATGATGGAAGGAGACTTGATTTTTGGTGGTAAACACACAATTCAGTATATAGATGCTGTATTATAGAACTGTACACTTGAAGTCTTATCATTTTATTAACGAATGTAACCCAAAATATTCAGAAAAAATGTTTTTTAAAAATAAAATAAAAATCAGACTAACAAAGAATGCCAGTCTCAGGAACAAGTACCCAGGACATTAGTTTTTAGTTCTAGCCATAGTGATCAGACAAGAAAAAGAAATAAAAGGGCTCTGGCTGGTGTAGCTCAGTGGCTTGAGCATGGGCTGCGAACCAAAGGGTCACTGGTTTGATTCCCAGTCAGGGCACATGCCTGGGTTGCAGGCCAGGTCTCCAGTGGGGACCACATGAAAGACAACCACACATTGATGTTTCTCTCTCTCACTTTCTCCCTCCCTTCCCTCTCTCTAAAAGTAAATTTTTTAAAAATTTTAAAAAGAAGTAAAAGGCAACCAAATTGGAAAGGAGGAAGTAAAACTGTCATTATTTGCAGATGGCATGATAGTGTACATAGAAAATATTATAGTCTCCACCAAAAAAAAATTCAACCTAAAATTGAATCTGGTAAAACAGTGGGATACAAAGTCAATATTCAGAAATCAAAGGCACTTTTGTACACCAACAATGAAATACCAGAAACATAAACCAGGAAAAAAAAAATCCCACTTACTATAGCAACAAGAAAAATAAAGTATCTAGGTAAAGAGGTAAAAGACCTATACTCAGAAAACTACAAAACACTGAAGAAAGAAATTAAGTAAGATACAAATAAGGAGAAGCATATACTTTTCATGGATTATAAGAATTAACATCTTAAAATGTCCATACTACCCAAAGCAATCTATAGATTCAACATAATCCCTATTAAAATACCAACAGCACAGTTCAGAAATATTTCAAAAATGTATATGGAACCAAAAATGACCCCAAATAGCCACAGCAATCTTGAGAAAGAAGAACAAAGCGGGAGGGATCACAATACTTGATATCAAACTATACTACCAGGCCACTGTAAATAAAACAGTCTGGTAGTGGTATAAGAACAGACACATAGATCAATGGAACAGAGTAGAGAGCCCAGAAATAAACCCATGTCTCTATGGTCAATTCATATTTGACAAAGGGGGCACAAACATAAAATGGAGCAAAAATAGGCTCGTCAATAAACTGTATTGGGAGATTTAGGCAACTACATGCAAAAAAAATGAAATTAGACCTCCAAATTACACCATACACCAGAATAAACTCAAGATTAATAAAATACTTAAATGTAAATTGTGACACCATTAAAGTCTAAGAGGAAAACATAGGCAACAAAATTTCAGATATCCCACACAGCATTATTTTGGCTGACATATCTCCTAGGGCAAGGGAAATAAATAAAGAAAAAAATAAGCAAATGGGACTACATCAAATTAAAAAGCCTCTTCACGGTTAAAAAAAAAATCATCAAAATAAAAAGGGATCCAAGTACATGGGAAAACATATTTGCCAATGATATCTCGGACAAGAGTTTGATCTCCAAAATATATAAAGAACTCACATGACTCCACTCCAGGAAGACAAACAATCTGATTTTAAAATGGGCAAAGGACCTGATTAGACTCTTCTCCAAAGACATACAGAGGGCCCAGAGACACATGAAAGGATGCTCAACATCACTAGCCCTCAGAGAGATGCAAATTAAAACCACAATGAGATACCACTTTACACCAGTCAGAATGGCCATCCTTAATAAATCAACAAACAACAAGTGATGGTGAGGCTGTGGAGAAAAGGGAACCCTAGTGCACTGTTGGTGAGAATGCAGGCTGGTACAGTCACTGTGGAAAACAATATGGAATTTCCTCAAAAAAATGGAACTGCCTTTTGACCCAGTCATTCCACTGCTGGGATTATACCCTAAGAAACCTGAAACACCAATTCAAAGAATCTGCGTATCCCAATGTTCATAGCAGCATTAGTTACAATAGCCAGGGGCTAAAAACAGCCTAAGTGCCCATCAGCATATGAGAAAACCAAAAAACTGTGGTATATTTACACAATGGAATACTACATAGCAGAAATAAAGAAGGAGCTCCTACCCTTCACAACAGCATGGATGGAACTGGAGAACATTATGCTAAGTGAAATAAGCCAGGCGGTAAGGGACAAATGCCATATGATTGCACCTATAAGTGGAACCAAGTAAACAAAATAAACAATCGATCAAAATAGAACCAGAGACATGGAAACAAAGAATGGACTGACAGCAACCAGAGGGGAGGAAGGAGAGAAATAAGGGTGGAAAGACGGGGAAGGGACTGGTTAAGAAACATGTATGGGTGACCCATGGACATGGACAGCAGAGCGGGACTGACTGTGGGACCAGGAGGTGGGCTGGGAGGAGGAGAGCAAAGGGGGAAAGTGGGAACAACTGTAACAGAACAACAAAATATTTAATAAAAAAGGAAATAGCTACAAAATAACCCCCAAAATTAACTAGTAATGGTGGGAAAGAGTCATGCACATTTTATAATATAAAGAAATGAATATTCTGAGAGAAATAAAGATGGGCAGTTGGGAAAAATTCACTTAAGTAAAGTGTTATGTTAGATACTGTCTAGCATGATTTATTTCTTCTGTGTTGGGCTTTCCCAGGTGTTGCAGGGAAAAAAGGTTGTTTATTTGCTGTTTTAATTACATGTGTCTTTCTTCAAAGAGCAAGAACTATACGGCCTTGATTAACAAAGAATGGATTGGGAGAAAACTTTGTTATCATTAAATGTCTATGTCTGTTTCCCAAATAGAATCTTAAAGATAAAAGCACTATAGAAATCGTGCCATTCACCTTCTCCCCAGGCCCAGAGGGAGGGGCAAGACCTTGAATCTCTCTGCAGTTTCTTATATTTACCTTTTCTAAAAAATATCGGGAACTCCTTATATTTACCCAAATTAGACTTGCCAATGAAATTGTCACTCAATTTAAAAAAAACTAATTATAATAATAGTTGAGATGCAAAAGGCTGCAACAATTGTTTTTAGAAAAAGCATGTAAATTTTGATAAGAGTGGAGGAAAAAGAAATATTGAGTAAATGTGGGCCGAGTGCTTTCACCTCCACTACTCTTACCTCTCCTTTTCCAGGCTCAGAAGCCTTCCACTACTTGCCCGTTGCCACCCAGCTAAAACATGCCTTGAGCTGGAATTCCCATCTAAGCCGCTCTGATCCCAAAGCCGATATTCTAGCCTCTGGGTTTAGACCAAGACGCTGGTGGCTGGAGAACGCTGCAGTTCAGTTCTAGCACCCATATGACTCACAATAATGAGCCTAGGAGAAATACATGTACTTCCCCTAAATAAAATGCACATTTTCTTTTTTATTTTTAATTTTTTCAATTACAGTTGAAATTCAATATTATTTTTATTATTAGTTTCAGGTATACAGCATCATGGTAAGACATGTATATAATTTCAGAAGTGATCCTCTTTTGTTAAAAAAAGATTTTATTTATTTGTTTTTAGAGAGGGAAGGGAGGGAGAAAGAGAGAGAGAGAAACATCCATGTGCGGTTGCTGGGGGCCGTGGCCTGCAACCCAGGCATGTGCCCTGACTGGGAATCAAACCTGCGATGCTTTGGTTCGCAGCCCGTGCTCAATCCACTGAGCTACGCCAGCCAGGGCAGAAGTGATCCTCTTGATAAGTCTGTCACCCACCTGGCACTGTACATAGTTATTACAATATTATTGACTATCTTCCCTATGCTGCACTTTACATCCCAAAATACACATTTTCTTAAGTTACGATTAGCTCTGAAGAGGTTGAAACCTAAACCAGTATTTCCAATTTAGAATCCCAATTTTTATATTTTATTTTTTAAATTTTATTTAATTGTTGTTCAAGTACAATTTTCTATCTTTTACTTCCATCCCAGCCCACCCACCCAGCCCTCCCCACCTCCCTCCCATTTCCACCCACCCCTAGTTTTTATCCATGTGTCCTTTATACTTGTTCCTGAAAACCCTTCCCCTTTTCCCCTGAAATTCCCCTGCAATTCCCTCCCCTCTCCCCTCTGGACACTGTCAGCCTGTTCTCTATTTCAGTGTCTTTGGTTATATTTTGCTTGTTTGTTTGTTTTGTTGATTAGGTTCCTGTTAAAGGTGAGATCATACGGTATGTGTCTCTCATTGCCTGGCTTTTTTCGCTTAGCATAATGCCTACCCTTTTCGACGGCATGGATAGAACTAGAATCCCAATGTTGGTTTGGGCTTTCCCTACAGCATTTCATCTGAATGACCGAACTACTCACATGTTGTTTCTTGTCCTGAAACGGGATCGCTGGCCTCTTCTCCAAACATAGCATACACTGTTACTGTGTACTCCGTGTTGGGCAGCAGCCCACTCAGTTCAATATCGGTGTGGGTCTGTCCAATTTTCATCTGGAAAGAACACGCATTATCAGGTTGTGCGCCAACATGTCTCATGCACGCTGATCGGAGTGGAACTGGATGAAGGTGAGACCTCACAGAATAAGACTCTCTCCTCACGACCCCTTCACCCAACAGGCTTCGGTCATAACCTGTTCGTTGTCACATCACTTTACATTAGGAACAGATGCTCTGGAACCACATAAAACTAAACACACCCGTGTGTGCCGTTTCAGGATAACTCTTTACATCTGGACAAGTGGCAACTGCAGCGGGAATAAGTGCTGAATATTTGGTCCTCAGAAGAGTGTGGGCGGAATTGAATCAGAAATGTTCTCTAGAAAGAGTATAAGCTCCAGGTCAGCGTGCTGTGGGCAGTGCCAAGTGGGCATCTCTCACCACTGGGCTAATTCTAACCAGTCGCCTGGCCGGAAGCCTAGTCTTTGCTTCCAACCCAACTGAGCTGGACCAGTTTTGTTGCCCAGTTCAACAAAGGGGCCTGTCTGCCCGGATTGCAAGTCTCTTCCAGGATTCAGAAGAGATCACCCCACCTTGATGCCCAAGTTGGCAACTTGCTTTTTTATTCTGGGGTGACATTAATGACCATGGAGTAAGCTAGCCAGCATTCTCAGTGGTGTGGCAGCTGGGTGACAGCTGCATAACAGGTTGCTTTGGAGGGAAAAAAACCATCTCCATAGACGGCGCCCAGTCACACAACTTCCTGTGTTAGTATTGTCAAATGAAAATTTTTCATTCTGAGACATCTCAACATTCATCATAAAAATGTGGGGGAAATACTATAACACACCCTGATGTATCCACCACTCGAATTTAATAAATATCAATGTTTTGTCATATTGACTTCAGATCTGGCTTTTAAAAGAATATATTCAGATAAAACAAAAGTTCTCCTCATTCTTTCTGTTCACTAGCTCTGCCCTAATGTTGAGATGTATCTTATTGATCCATTATTGTCTACTTCTACATACTCACGTATATATCTGTACATAACATGTGGTCCTGTATGTTTAACAACATACATAAAATGAACTACAACACCATAATATTTTTACAATTTTTTTCCTCTGTCAACACTATGTTTCAAGATTCATCCATGTTGATCCACAGGGACAGAGCTGACAGTATCTAATTCCTTTATGGTATCCTTTTGTATAAACATGCTGCTATTTTCCTTTCTTCTACTGATGAACGTGTCAGTTGTTTGCAACATTTTGTTCTGACCAAGTCCCTGCACTGAAAAATCCTTCGCTATGATGCTTCACTATGACAAACACCTCGAAACTGTGTGTCTTCGACTTGATGAAATATTTCAACCTATTCTCCAAGGCAACACTACGAATCTACCTGAGTGATTCTATTCCCCCACACGCTCAGTAATATGTGGTGTTATCAGACTTTAAACGTTGTTTACTAATTGGTAGTCTATGAACTGGTACTTCTTCTTCTTTGTCTCTTTCCTAGTAAAGCTGCACATCTTTCCAACAGCATTTTTAAGTCTCCTTTCTGCCAAAATCATTCAAATCAATGTTAAATCCAAATGGTCAAAAGCGGCCTAAACCTTGCAAATAATACGTCACCAATGCTCTGTTCTTGACACTCAGATTCACCACCTTGTTGGCCCTAAAAATGTGTCACCAGAGGCGGATTTTGGACAGTGTTGAAGAATCGAGTTGTGAACTCCCTCTCTTGTCCACCTGCCCGGTCAGGGCATTCAGTGCCAAGTGCCCTAAGCACTTTCCCTTCCATCCTGGAACACCTATATTACAGTAATTGTTTCCCGAATAAAAAAGTGGACTAACAAGTCATTCAAAAGTCAAAGATTCATCATTGAAAAAGGAAAAATGTGAAGTCCATATCAATAACAACAGTTGTTTGCCTTGAAAATTGGTAAAAAAAAATTTCTAAGTCAGTGTACATGGGGAAAACAGTCATTTGTGAACTGCACACAGAAATATAAACTAGGTAAAATTTCTCTAAATTCATTTGGTAATACCTCGCATGATAACTGGCATACCCTTTGAAAAAAGAAATTCTATTTCTAGGACTTTATCCTAATAATCAGGCAACCATACAAAGTCTTATGTTAAAAATAGTCACAAAGCGGCCCTGGCTGGTGTGGCTCAGTGGACTGAGTGCCAGCCTGCGAACCAAAGGGTCACTGGTTCAATTCCCAGTCAGGGCATATGCCTGGGTTGTGGGCCAGGTCCCCGGTAGGGAGTAAGTGAGAGGTAACCACACATTGATGTTCCTCTCCCTCTCCTTCTCCTTCCCTTCACTTCTCTCTAAAAATAAATAAATAAAATCTTTAAAAAAATGGTTACAAATGTGGGTACAGAAAATTATCTACATGTCCAATAACAAGAGTTTAATCAAACATGACCTGGTACAAAAACAATAGTGAAATACAATAAAGATGTTTAAAGTACTACAGATTAATAAAATATTACTTAATGGTATGGAAAGATATTCACAATATCCAAAATGAAAACCAAAAAGTACAAAAACATTCCCATTTGTTGGGCCCAAAATGCATTGAAAAAGACTCTAACTACATGTGAACAAATGACTACTTCCAGGTGGTGAAATTACAAATGATCTTTTCCTCTTGCTTAATGTGAATTTTATAAATTTTACACATTAAATGTTTATAGCAAAGAAGTCTATTTTAGGCCAGTCAAAGATTCTAGGATGCGAGTGGGCAGCGGGAGGTCACCTCTTTCTCGTCCCCGGCCAGGCCCTCCGTGAGAGGGGCGTAGAGGATCAGGTAGCCCGACGCCCCGGCCACTGCACTCCACCTTGCCCGCAGGCTGTTCTCGGTCACGTCGTACAGTTCGAGGTTGGAAGCTATGGGTAAGGCAACTGCAAGAAGAGATTACTTATTTTAATATTCATCCTTTACCAGTGTGCTTGCTTATTTCCAAGTATCCAGGTGAAACTTAACTACACATAGTTCATTTTTCAGATGACTTTCATCTTTAAATCTGTTCGCATAGCCTGCGAGAGTAAACAGTGAATGTTCAAAGCGGGAATGGCGTCTTCTAGTTTCTTGTATCCCACTACTAATAGGCACTTTTCTCTGAGAGCCAGTCAAGAGCAAGAAGACTATTCTCACCATCGTTTTATGTCTATCACCAAATAGCGTCTAACGTGCAGCAGCCATTAAAAATTGTGTTGGGTCACTTAACAAAATGACAGAATGGGCAGCTGGATGAACAAACACATGAATGAATCAGTACTCAATGCCCCATTCAATCAGGGACAGCGATTAAGACGTAACTAGGTAGCCATAGGTTTGAGGAAAATGGAATACTTAAGACTGCCCACATCTGTAAGGTGGGGAGGAAGAGATTAAGGATAAATCACAAGTTCCTGGCTTTAACGATGCCAATAAAAACTATGAAATGTTTTTAAATATAAATCTAGGCCCTCCATACTATGGCCCTGCCTGCTTCTCCAAACACAATGTCAAGTTCAGGACCTTGTTTACATCTTGCACACTTTGACAGAAGTGCCTATAGCACTTCGTTGCACTAATTTGCTTGCATGGCTTCGGTTTGTAATTGCTCACTTACTGGACAAAAACTTCCTTCAGGGCAGGAATGGTTACTAAAACATTTCTGAAAAAGAGAGAGTATTCATGTCTGCCTTACCAGTCGTTGTCAGGGATAAATCCAGCAATGTGATGAACGGGAGTGGGATTATCATAGCGCCACATTGTTATTGGTGGTGTTTATATCACTATTGTGTTATCAGCGGCAGAGTTGTTAAACCAACTTTGCAAACTGCCTAGCATGTAACAGGGCCTCAGTTCATGTTGGAAATAACTAAATGAGTGGGTAATGGTGTTTTCTAAGGATTGTCGCAGTGTGTGTGTGTGTGCTCACCATCGTGCTCAGGTAAGGAATTACTAGTATTTAGAAGCTTGTTTTAATTGCAATGATATTACGAAATGAAAATAGATACAACAGAGTTTCCTTGTCATTCTACTAGGCAGGAGAGCTACAGAGCCCCTTCTCTTCTTCTAACGACAAAGTCAAGGATAGCGCTTAGTTCGGTACATACGTGTGGTTTCGGTTCCCCGCAGGCCTTCGCTAGCGGTGTGAGAATAAATTGCAAAGACCGCCACCTGATACTCCGTTAAAGACATCAAGTTTCTCAGCACTGTGGAAGTTACACTTCCATCCACCACCACCTGTTCACAGAACAGTTCAGGAATGAGATTAGGAAGTAGCCCACATGCAGAATTCAAATTAAAAAAGCAATAGTATCTCTAGCAGGATCATTTCATGAAATATGTTCTTATTTGTGCCACATTCTATTCCCGCTGTGAGAGTCAGTGCTTCTTGAGTTCCTATATGAAGTGATGCACCTTTTATGGAACATGTCCAGACGTCCCCTACTAATCCCTATCTAATGGAAATTGCATCATTCTTATCCTAATCACGTGTACTTAATAACAGTTGACATGTGATATTTTTCCATGGGGCTTTGGGAAACATTTAAAAGGTTGATTAGTCATGAAACAGATAGAACCATTGGAAGCATTCTGATTTTTTTTTGGTCCAGATGATTTAAATCCTCCATGATCTACTTCTCTAACATTTACAAAAAAAGAAAGTATAACCCCTGTCATAATACAGAAAAAAAAATAGTGTAACATGCTGAGGTTAGTCAGGGTTAGAACTATGAAAAGTTAGCACTTTAATAAAGAAACACTTCATCACATGTTAACGTATTCCCTGTGAATTGCTGTATCAAAGGTAGGAACTGGGAAGAATTCAATCATCTGGTGATGTGTACTCTCCCGTGACGGCCAAGTCACGAAGAAGGCCAGCCCCAGCTGCCTTCGCGTGGTTTCTGCGTTGCACTCATCTCCACAAACATCCAGAACATTCCAGACCCCGGAGGACTGTATGACCACTTAACTGGCAACACACAGACTCCGTTAAGACAGAAAGTTCAGACCACTCCCAAAGTAGAAAGAATTCACGAATAGCGAAAGTGGGTTCTGGCCAGATAGTTAACTACTGATTTCTTTTGCTTTAGAACTCCTTCATTTTTAAAAAGAAACAAGTCAACATAAATTGTGTTAGAAATAGATACATGGCATTCTGAGGGTTATTTGTCGGAGGTAAGAGGGAAAGATGTAAATTAACTACAGGGACACATGGAAATGTATTTAAGTCAAATGATTTTAAATGTGTGTGACCGAATGACCTTCTTATATATCCATTTTGGGCTTGTCCTCACTACTGTAGAAGCCTTGAGAAAATGAAAATGATGGTGTGAAAACAGTATGTCCTTATTACCTCATCTGGTTTGCCGCCCCTGGTAGGATAATACACGACTCTGTATTTCTCCACGTTCCCTGGGGCATGAGTCCAGTTAACCATAAAGCTTCTGGCAGTGACTTCAGAAGTAATCAACTCCGTAGGCGGCCCAATGGTGGCGAGGGCTAAGGCTAAAGGAAAGAAACAATACGATGAACCTTTCCCCCAAAGTTATTTTTTAAGGAACCTAGGAAACCCCATGAGCCAGAAATGACTGTTGATTTTATGCTACATCTCCGATTTTTATCTCTAGGTAAGTTGATTCGGCCATTCATTCCTATATTTGTTCATGAAAACATTTAAGTGTCTATGAAGTACCAACCCCTATGCTAGGCTGTGAGGATACAAACCTAAATAAGACATAGTCCCCGACTCTAAAGAACTTGCTTAAAGAAATTGCTATAGTAAAAAACAAAAGCACAGCATTCATTGAGCATGCATGTACCTTCCAAGCCTTTTAGAAGTATTATTTTCTTTAATTCTCAGTATTTACTATTATTCTTCCCATTTTGTAGGTAAGAAGACCAAGGCACAATGAAATTAAATCGCTCGCCCAAGCCTCACAATTAGTAACTATCAGAGCTGAGATTGATACTCAAGCTTCTCGACCCAAGATTCTGTGTTTTTAAGCATCAGAAGGTATGGTGGCTATACTGAAGACTTCAATTCAACAAATGGCCAATATCTAAAAGTAAAACAAGAAGAAAAAGCAACTAACATACTAAACACCCACCGTGAACTGGACACTGTGTAAGCACTTTGTGTTAAATACATGTTAAAAGTAAATGATTCTACAAAAGATTTAGGACATGTTAAATTCAGGGTCCTTGACCTTCAGCTTTTCTTACTCTGTAAGGGCACTTACCCGAGGGACTTTAGTAACATAATACTGGAAGGGAAACATAGTTGTTGAACACTAACTATGACCAGGAACAATTTAACATGCTTTATCAGCAACACATGTAGAGGTTTTTCTGCGGGGAAAGCTGGGTTCTGACGTACACTCATGAAGGGGCTCAGAGAAGTTTGTTCAGGAAAGTATCACTTGGCGGCCCAACCTAGCCCCTCACCAAAATTAAATGTTTTTGCTCTGCAAGAGACCTTGTTAAAAGGATGAAAAGACAAGTTACAAATTGGGAGAAAATACTAACAAACCACATATGCAAAAAAAGGATTAGTATCTAGAATATAAATAAATATTTCTCAAAACTCAACTGTTAAAAATTAAACATAAAAAACAAAACCAAAAGAAGTCCAGTTGGATGGAAACGGGCAAAAGGCATGAACTGACATTTCATCAAAGAGTATATTCCAGATGCAAATGGGCATGTGAAAAGATGTTCAACTTCATTGGCTATCTGGGAAATGTAAATTAAAACTACAGTGAGCCCTGGCTGGATTGGATAAGTGGCTTAGTGGATTGAGTGCCAATTTGCGAACCAAAAGGCTATTGGTTTGATTCCTGTTCAGGGCACATGCCTGAGTTGTAGGCCAGGTCCCTGGGTGGGGGTGTGAGAGGCAGCTGATCAATGCATCTCGCATATCGATGCTTTCCTCCCTCTCTTTCTTCTTCCCTTCCCCCCTCTCTAAAAATATATAAATAAAATCTCTAAAAACCACAATGAAATACCATTGCACACCTATCAAAAAGGCCAAGATAAAAAACAGTAGCAACAATAAATGCTGGTGACAAGGCATAGAACTTGGGTCGCTCATGTATTGCTGGTGGGAATGTTGAATGCTATGGCCACTCTGGAATGCAGCTTGGCAGTTTTTGAACTAAAACTAAACCAAACATAAAACTACAATATGATACAGCAATTGCATTCTTGGACTTTATCCCAGAGAAATGAAAACATATGTTCGTGCAAGAATCCATCCATGAATGTTCACAGCAGCTTTATTTGTCACAGCCAAAGAAGGTACACAATTCAGATGCCTGTCAGTGCGGGAATGGTGAAACAACCCGAGCTACATCCGCACCGTGGACTGGGCCACAGCCATTATAAGGAAGAGGAATCCATTCATGCAACAACATGAATGAATCTCCAGGGATTTACCCCGAGTAAAGAAAGCCAGTCCCCAAAGGTTACACACTACACATCATTCCATTTATATAAAATTTCAAAATAAGCCCTGGCTGGCGTAGTCCAGTGGATTGAGCATGGGCTGCGAACCAAAGCATCGCAGGTTCGATTCCCAGTCAGGACACATGCCTGGGTTGCAGGCCACGGCCCCCAGCAACTGCACATTGATGTTTCTCTCTCTCTCTCTTTCTCCCTCCCTTCCCTCTCTAAAAATAAATAAATAAAATCTTTAAAAACAAATAAATAAAATAAAATTTCAAAATAAAAGAACTACTTAGAGATGGAGAACTGATTGGTGGCTGATTGGTCAGGAGTTAGGGAGCAGTTGGGGGAGGGACTGAAATGTGGCTGCAAAAGGGCAACAGGAATGATCCTGGTGGCTAGGGAAATGTTCCCTATGGCGACTGCGTCACTGAGAACACCCGGCTGGCGGACTCACAGTGGACTGTAGTTTTGCAACACGTTACCATCGAGGGAAACGGAAAAAGTACACACAATCTCTTTTTCTACTATATAAATGCTCAATTATCTCAAAATCCAATGTTCACTTAAAATAAACATGATGGTTTAGATGCAGCCCCTTGGAGAAAAGTATCTCGCGGTTCAAGTATTCTTCCCTCACTCCCACAGAGCAGCCAATATACCCCCGTTTCTACTCTTAGGATTCACTCACTTCTTCGGAGAATAAAGAAATCTGTTTAGAAAGTCGAGATTAAAGATGGTAAGAACGCTCACAACGCACGACAGCCTGTGGCCCAGGGCAAGACCCAGGACGGCTGCCCCCTGAGATTCGCTTACCTTTGATCTCCCGGTCCTGTTCTTCCACGCGGAGGCAGACGGTCCGCGTCAGGCTCTCCACCACCGTGTGCATCAGGTCGAACTCGGCGACGTTGTACACGTGAGTGCTGTCGGGCTCCGAGGCGATCTCCTGCAGCTCGTTCTCGTCCGCGTTCTTCACCCCTTGCGTTGAGGACAACAGGGAGGGCTGTGACATGCCTCCCAGCCGCAGCCCCTGCGTCTCCACCGCCATCAGTGAACGCACGGGCGACTTGAACGGGGCACAGCTGGCCCTCCCGATGCTTTTGAAAAGTCTCCTTCAAAATCCTTGTTAAATGATTTATCTTAATTTTTGCAGTAAGTCTTAACCGGAAGATATATTAATAAAACTACCTTTAATCTTGCATGACCATTGCAGAAGCAATAGTTATTAAACCAGTATTCTAAACTATCAAAACTTCAGGTGTAAATTTCTATAAAAACAGGTTTACTTAAATTGAGAGCTACTGCTAGAATAAAAATAATATATGTATATAATTAATATTATCATTAACATTATTATAATATAGTATTAAGAGACAGCTTGGGAAAAAACTTGTAACACACTCAAATACAAGTGGCTGGCTAGTACCCATTGCAAACAGGCAAGCTCTGGCTCTTCCACAACAGTTACTGAATTCCCTTACTACGGGTCAAGGGCAATGCTGGGTGTCCGGAATACAGCAGGGAGTGAGTGATACAGGAGACCCTTCGCCCTCATGCAGCTTCTCCAGTACCTATCTTAGCAGTGGGCTAACACTTACTATGGCCCCAAGGACTTCAGTGTGTTATATATACCAGCACATTTTGCGGGAGGCCGCTCTGTGTGGCATGGGCCCAGCTCCCACTGGGAGATGCACAGGACCCACGCCCATGGATAGGTTTTCCCGTGGGGAATCAGGTCTTCAGTGTACCTAGGCCGCTATGAGTCTTGCTTTTTGCTGAAACTCCCTCACCCTGAATTGAGGACATTTACTGCAAAGCAACTTCCTAAAAAAACATGCTAAACCTTCCAAGGATGAGTGTAACCGGTCCAACTACTTTTGCCTTTTCATTTGTAAATATCCCTCTTCTGTGATGTGATTACCAGCATCCTCTCCTTTGTTTTCTGTAAAAGGTAACCACCTAAAGCGAGCCTGTGTATAGTTAATGAGGACCATCATGTAATGTGCCCAGTAAGACAATAAAAGGTCATTGCAGCGAGGGCCAAGGCTTTTGCTCCCCTTGAGAAAAAAGCCATGCCGTCCCTTTTCTTCCACTGGATTTGGTAGTCCGTGTAAATTTGTCTCATATTTCATCCATAATAACTCAGACCCCACGAGCAGGGGATGGCATCACATTTAATCTTCAAAACCAACCCTATGAATTGGGCAAAACTGTCTCTCTCATTTCCAAGATGAGTAAATGGATGCACAGAGAGGTTAATCAACTTGCTCAGGGAATCACAACCAAGAAGGCTGCCTTGGGGTTCCGCCCAGGCAGCCTAGACCCAAAGTCACAGGCTCTTAGGTACTGTATCATGCTCCCTCTCAGAAGACAGTACATTAAATGAGCAAACACTGGCCCAGGAAAATAGAAATAGAAAAGGGGAGGCATAGGGGTGGGTTTTATGGGTGCGAAGGTAGGTTTCTCTTTCCCAGGCTCCAACAAACAAGAAGCGTTTATAAGTCCCTGACACTGCAATCATCCAAGGGCGTTAAAAGAGGTACCGAGGAAGCAAGGAACGGAGATTACCTGGGGCAAATGCCTGGCCCTGCCACTCAGTGTATCTTCCAACCTCAACACGCTGAGCAACAAAGCCTTGTCTGTCTTGCAACTGTTTGCTTTAAGGGATCAGAGGATAATAAATACTACTGGTTTTTAGGTAATTTCTAAACAAAAAAAAGATGGTCCAAATCACATCTGAATACACTTAATGTTTTGTTTTAAAACTCATCCATCCATTATTAATAAGACCAGAAAATGGAGAGTAAACACATGAATTAATCCCCATTAGTGTACATCTCCCAAAGGGATTTCCTTTGTTGGAGAAAAGGACAGTAAAATAAAAAATGAAAATTAAATCAAACTCTTTGATGTTTCTTGCCTGAAGGACTTCTACAATAGCTTCTAAAAGGCACAGTTGGATCTGGGTCCACAAACAAAATAACATTAGTGTGTGCTGAAGCAATGAGCTTAATAATCAGTGATGTTTTTCATGGCATTTAGACCCAAATTATCTATTTCTCATTTCTCTCTCTTTCTCTCTCTATGTGTGTGTGTGTGTATGCATGTATACACATACACACATGTATATGTAAATAATGTGTATATATATGCACACATATACACATATACAGCTCCAAGAAATAGCAAAATGATTTGTTGTCAACAACATGGAAAGAGAGGCAATGGTCCTCATGGCTTGGAAGGGACTCGTTTTGTACAGATTTGGCCTTCGTCATCTCGGTGCCCCAGCACCCACCACAATGCCTGGCACACGGCAAAGAAGCAAATTCTTCTTGAATGAAACATTCTATAAACCATGTTTTGATAGCAAATCTAGAAATGGGCACAAGGAACTGTGTCTTGTTTTAGGGTTTGTTTTTGTTTCGTCGGTCTCTACTAAATAGAAGACCTTCCTACTGCCAAAGAAAATGTGAATGTTTCAGTTGAGAGCAAAGTTGCATCATCTAAATATTCTGCAGTTATTCTGCATGTGTGCCACATATATATATCTATATATATCTATCCTTTTCCACAAGAATGATACCTTAAAAAGAGTGTCAGAGAAATAATACTGCCTATCTGGAACTTCGTGATTTCTTTCAATAGCTGCAGGACCTTAATTACTTGAAAATAATAAATTAGTTTGTCCACATACTACCAGAAAAGAGATAGCCTATAAAGAGATGTTAGAGAGAAAAGTCCTGACTAATAAAAGGGAACAAGTATAAACCTAACCATTGAACTTCATGCTTTTCACATTTGAGATACGGCAGCTCACCTAGAGATTCTCACACCATAGGTTACATGACAGTTTCCATCACTTCCATTTCCAATGTAAGGAAGTTGGGCTCGGAGCACATGACTAGTCATGATGGGCGCCGAGACTAGAAAACGTTCAGGCCTCTTGGCTTTCGATGAAGTGAACTTTGCATGACATGTTATTTTCAGTGGCTGCGTCTGCCCCCATGGCGGAGACAGGACTATAAATAACATACCTATGGCAAACAGTTCCACGCCAGATTCACGAAGGTTCCTGGAGGGTGGGATAATATCATCCTGGGACTTTCCATCTGTGATTAAAATGCCAATTTTGGATACTCCGGTCCTTGCTCCTGCTTCTGGCTTAAAGCTATTTTCAAAAATGTAGTTCAAAGCAAGGCCTGGGAGAAAACAAGGAAAAATAAACACAAACTAACCACCTTTAATAAAAATCCTTCCAGTTCTGCAAAATGTAACCACAAGATGAGTAACTTATTGAACTAAGGGGATTTTTATTAGATGCAAACTTTCATCTTCACTTTTACAACCACCTCTTCCTTGACAGATCAGATGAAAAACTAAAATCCACCAGAAGAGAGGTAATAAAAATAACTGAGTACTCCATCATTTCAGAAACTAGCATTGGTAGAGAACACTGAATTCGTGGCCACCGGACGACGACAGACTTATGTACAAGAAAGTCTAAACCTTTATAAAATTGGATAAGGCAAGAATGCCCACACAATAGTGACTGTTCCAAATATATCACTACCCCTTCAGTTTTGCTAATGAGGCCTAAAAAACCAAGAATTCTTTCTATCACTCTTTCTTAGAGGTAGTGGGGGCAGATCTAAAAGAATAATTGAACT
Source organism: Phyllostomus discolor (assembly GCF_004126475.2). Classification (NCBI taxonomy): domain Eukaryota; kingdom Metazoa; phylum Chordata; class Mammalia; order Chiroptera; family Phyllostomidae; genus Phyllostomus; species Phyllostomus discolor. Next base: position 126,206,860 of record NC_040909.2, on the reverse strand, counting down.
CCTCCTGCCTTTTGAGTCTGACACTTTTCACCAAAAAATAAAAAAAAATAAGAGATGCTACAATATTGTTACAGGATTTGTGCTAAGTAATGTTTTTGGTTGTCTTAACAAAAAACCCATTACATTATACCTCCAATTGGCAAAGCAATTGTCAGGATTTCGGTGGGCTCCTTATAAGTCAATGACAGCATCTATAGGTTTTAATTTAGTGTCTACATTACCTGTCTGTGGAAGGAAACAGCATGCAGTAAGGTTAAAACCTGTGACAGCCCCTTGTAGCTGGAATAATTATCACTTAAATAGTCTTACATTCTTTGCTTATCAAAAATATCAGTGAGCCAAAGATCCTCAAATATTTCCCTGATAATTACTGATGGCAGAATAAGGGTCAAGAAAATACCTTTCTGGAATACAAGGTAGGAATCTGTTTATATTTCGTTGACAGGATGTCTGGAAGGGAACACAGGTAAAAAGACAGGGAGGGAAAAGGACAGCTACTGAACGCTGTCAGCCCCGGAGACTGCTCCATTTTCTTCCAGGTCAACCTAGCCCCCTTCCTGGGATATTGTATTTATATGGAACGAAATGTCTGGGTTTTAACTCTTAAAGCTGAGTGTGAGAAAAGAGGCATCTAAGAACTTCAGATGCTAGTTTGGTTTAAAAAATATTACGCTGAGTCTTACAAAGAGGCAGATCAAAGAAATTAACTATGTTTCAGCCAAATACGTTGCTAAAAATGTGGACTGAACAAAACATACCTGTTAGCGTATTGCCTCCCTTGTACGGTAGGTTTCGGACAGCTTCGATCACCTCGTCCTTCGTGCTAAAGGCGTTCAAGTGCCATTCTATTCTGGGGTCCCCGCTATACTGTGCGAGGCCTGGAAAAGAAAGATAAGGAAGCCCACCCAGAAATGATGGGTTACTCAAAGGTCTAGTGGACTATTTGAGAAACTAGAATGATGAACAACTTAATTCTTGCAACACTTTTTTCTCTGCCTCACTGTGTACTTTCAAAAAGGATTCCTGAAGGACAAAAGGGGGTAGAGGAATCCTGGCATTCATTTAGGGAGTTAATTGGGAGAATTCATTATCTGGGGGCTGAGAAAATATATCTATTTTCTAGGCATTTAGAAGTGACCACTTCTAAAATGGCTAGAAAACAGGTACTTAGTATGTTTTTTTTAAAGTCTGGTTATGTTTATAAATAAAAGGTCTAGATTTATATGTTGGTTTTTATTCTCAAAGGAAGGAGTTTCCTTAATGGCTATTTAAAAGTAAAACTTGGAGATTATTTGTTGGTAATAAAGTGAACATGTTGCTCAAAGATTTAAAAGTTTTTATTTGCCCTCTGTCTCAGCTAGATTTAATTTGGCAAAGATTATCTTGTACTAAAAAACTACTTGCAATGTTCACTTATTTTGTAGTTTATTGTTTCAATAGATTGAGCTGTTTCCTTTAAAAATAAAACTTTTACCTGAAAATCTCTTAAGCCAACTCTAATGTTTAAGTTATTACGTTTTTCTAGGTGGAGAAGATTTTGACTTCCAAAAAATTAAAATGTAGTCAATAATTAATTGTGGGAATTAATGTGTTCGAAATTAGTAGGAATAAATATTTATTAATGCAAATTTGCATTTAGGGGAACACCACAATAGTTGAGTCTGTGATGCTGAAAGCCACTTTGTAGAATTCTTTGAGATTTCTTAAGTAGCTTCCCCAAAGTTTTACACTGACGGCTGACTACAGTGAAGAGTAGAAGCTGTACCAATTCGAGTCTTCTCTGAGCCCACATCGAATGCCGTAACCAGGTTTTCCAAGAAAAGCCGAACCAGTCTGAAGTTGAACCTTCCGATACTCCACGAACCGTCCACCAGGATGACGATATCAGCAATAGCTGGGGTTTCACAGAAGAATTTCACTTCTGCAAAGGACAAACCGGAAAAACACCTGTATTACTGCTGGAGCTTCGAAAAGAGTGAGTCTATTTTAATGTCTTCTACATAACTCAGTGCTAAGAATACAATAAAGTTCCCATTAAGGCAACCGTATTTTTACAACTCTTCCCTTAAATGCATTTTTATGAGGAAACATTCGTGGTAACAGCCGGCAGCAGAGCCGGTGTCCTGGAAAATAGCTAGCAAAACACTGGCAGGTTCACACCATCCTGGCCACTCAAGCCTTCTGCATATTTAAGAAAGTAATGTCTGTGCAAAACCCTGCAGCTTTGGGTTTCGGCCTGTAGATTCTTTCCAGGAAAGGTCTGAGCCACGCCAGTGTGATAGGCTAAGCAGGGGTGGGGAGGAGGGCCGGGAAGCAGAGGCAGCTCTCCTATTGTGATAAGAAAGCTAGAGGAAGCGACAGGAGAAGAGAAAGCAGGGCCTCTTGGGTTCGAGGAAACGTCAGGGCCTTGCATTAAGTCTAAGAAAGACATGCCAATGTTTGCTAAGAGTAGGAAGAGTTTGTGGGAGAAGAAATTTGGAAAGGGCCCAAGAATTTCTCCAAGTTCAAACTCTTGTGCTTGCAGCATTACCCACTCTTATCTGCTGGGGGTACATTCTGAGACTCTCAGTGGATGCCTGAAATCACAAATAGTACATATATATATTATAATTTTGTCTAGTATATATATATATATATATACATATATATATATATACACACTAGAGTATACAGTAAATACACACCTATAATGAATTCTAGGATTTCTCTTTGGCATAACCTGGTTTCCTAAATCTCTACTCTTGTTCTCTGGAGCCATTATGAAGTCAAATAAGGGCGACGTGAACACAAGCACTTCGATACTGCGACAGTAGATCTGATAACCTCGATGGCTACTGAGTCACTTACGGGTGGGGCACGTATACCGAGCAGATATGCTGGACAAAGGGGTGATCAGTGGCCTGAGCGGGGTGGATGGAGATGGAGCGGGCTGGTGGGAGATTTCATCTCGTTCCTCAAAATGGCGCTCAATTTAAAAACTTATGAATTGTTCGCTTCTGGAATTGTCCATGTAATGTGTTTTGGGTCACAGCGGACCACAGGTAACTGAAACCATGGAAAGTGAAACAGTCACTGAGGGCAACTACTGTGTTGTATCTATGTGGCCATAAGCTTTTATCCCTTAAAATCATGTAAGGAATTGATTTTTTTTTAATGGCTCAATTAGGCCTCAGAATAAGGACCTAAAACAGGGTGTCCGGGGCCCAGAAAGCCCTGGCTGCCAGTGAGTGTGGGCAAGGTGCCAAGGGCACACAGGTGTCTTTGCAGCAAAGGAGAAGTGTGTCTGACATGTATGGTGGGTGTGTGCATGACTAGGTGAAAATCACCACTTACACTCACACAGAGCCGAGATACTAAAATATGCTTTTAAAAAAATTATTTATTTACTTTTAGAGAGAGGGGAAGGGAAGGAGAAAGAGAGAGAGAGAAACGTCAATGTGTGGTTGCCTCTCGCATGGCCCCAGCTGGGTGGGGACTGGACCCACAACCCCGGCATGTGCCCTGATGGGGAATCGAACTGGCCACCTCTCAGTTTTCAGGTTGGTGCTCCACTAAGCCACACTGGCCAGGGCTAAAATATTCTTAATGTGTTTAAGAACCCTTAAAATTTTCATGGTGTTGTTAGTACCTTCAGTAGCATCCCTTTGTACTGCAGTTTGTGCTTCCAAAAGAACTGCTTAACTTTACTGAACTTTCAGACTAGGGCTAGAGATCACAAACAGTGGTGTGTGTGTGTGTGTGTGTGTGTGTTTCTCTTTACATCTTGTCAGCTTCTTGAAATCACCCAGCAAATCCCTAGTTTGTTTTCTAACATTAAAATGACAATAAAGCAATATTTGAAATATCATTTAGGCGATAAAAAGCCAAAATGTAGAGGTATTCATAAATAAATTAAATACAGTTTTCCTGGGGGGGGGGGAAGAGTTGAATTACTATGGTTGGCTAGGAAATTTAAGATATATCTCTGCACCTAGCAGGCCAAATTTTGCTAAAAGGGTCTTGGTTTTTTCCCCCAGACATAAATATACATAGGACATCTAATCCTTTTACCAGATGGGGAAAATGCATTTGCCAGTGAAATACTCAGACACTCATTTGAAAGCTCTATAGTACAGCTGGCTCCAAAGTTGATACATCACATTTAGGGGCACCGAGTTTCCCTTCTCTAACCACCAAAGACAAAGCCACCCCCAGCTAGGGAGTCAACCCTCCTGCACGGGACTGAAACACCCTGAAACAGAGTACTGCGAGAAATCACGGGACAGAAATGTGAAATTGAAGATTTATGAAGCCTTAAGAATCAATTTCTCTCATTTTTAATGGGGAAACTTGCCTCAAATGGACAGTAGTTTTCTTTCACTTCCAAAACTATTGGGAATATTATTTCACTTTTTGCTCAGGTACACTGAAGATAAGGTCTTAGAAAAGGAACAATCTTTGCTTACATAGAAGAAGATGATGAAAACAGGTATTTTCTATTTAAAAAATTTTCCAAAGAAGTGTTTTGTCTATTTAGCTCATTCAAGTCATTTGACCTGGGGATAAAATTCTATATAATCTATTAACCAATGACACCCCAATAAATTCAATAAAAAGGAAAAAATAAATTTCATATAACTCCAAAATAAGATGGAAAATTAATTGACTATAAGAAGATTGACCAAAACCCTAAGAAAAAAATTAAAAGAAAAGAAAAGTTTCAACTGGAAGAAGTCATGTATAATATAATAAATTTAAGATTCATTATCAATAATATATAAAAACCGTAAATAGAAACTTCAGAGAATAGGAAATACACATAACCAACAAATGAATGAAGACAATTTTAACTATATTGGTGATTACATTAACAAAAAATTAAGGTCACAATGATATACAAGTTGTGCTAATTCAACTGGAAAAAAATAATAAATTTTATACCATTTATAAGTGCTCCAAAGATAATGAAATATTTAGGTATATACTTAAAACATCTGTAGGATCTGTGTTGAAAATTATACTATTAATAGAAGAAATCAAAGACATAAATAAACAAATAAATGGAGAGATTAACCATGCTCATGGATTAGAAGACTGAACATAGTAGAGATAACAATTATCCTCAAATTTATCTATAGATTTAATGTGATTCCTACTGAACATCAGAAAGGGTTGTTTTTTTTAAAATATAGTAAAGCTTATTCCAAAATATATATGGGAAGGCACAGAGCCTAGCACAGCTAAAACAATCATGACAAAGAAGAATAAAGTGGAAGGAATTATTTTACCAGATATATAGCTTAATAACTGTACAGGTATAGTAATCAGCATAGTCTGGTATTTCAGAGGGATAGGCACATACATCAATGGAAAAGAATAGAAAAGCCAAAAATGGACCCATACAAATATGTTCAACTATATGATTTAAAATCTTAATATAATTTTAGACAAATGTGCAAAAATACTTTCAACAGACAGTGTTGGAGTAATTGAATACCCATGCAAACAAACAAATGAACCTGACCTCACCCCCCTACTCTAAACAAGATTAATTCAAAGTGGATCATGAACTTAAACATAATAAGTAAAACTATGAAATTTTAAGAAGAAATAGAAGAAAATCTTTGGAATGTAGATAGAGCTAGACAAAGAGTTCTTAGAGTTGGCACCAAAGTACAAACCCATAAGCAAAAACTACTGATAAACTAGACAGGATCAAAATAAAACCCTTTGGCCCTGTAAAAGCTCACATGAGGAAGATGCAGAGACAAGCTACAGACTGGGGAAAAGACTCACAAACCACACGCTCAACAAGGGGTTTGCACATAGAACACGTGAAGAACTCTCAGACTCACTAGTAAATCACCAGACAATTCAAGTGGAAGACGGAGAGAAGACCTGAATAGCTCTTTCATCAGAGAGTATGCAGATGGCAAGTGGGCACGTAAAATGATGTTCAACATCATTAGCCATCAGGAAAATGCAAATTAAAACCACAATGAGTTTTCACTGTACTCACCTATCAAAACGGCTAAAATAAAACATAATGATGATACAACAAATCCTGGCAAGTATGTTGTAGAAACTGGATCACTCACACGTTGCTCATGGGAATATAAGATTGTATAACCACTCTGAAATGGTCTGGCAGTTTCTTTTAAATGCATACATAAAACGACCACACACACCAAACAACTGCACTCTTGCACACTGATTCCAGAGCAATAAAAACTTACATGCACACACAAATAAGTACACAAATGTTAATAACAGTTTTATTCATAACAGTCAATAAATTAGTCCAGCTGTCTGTCAACAGGTTAATGGTTAAACAAACTGTGGTACATTCATACCATATATATTCAAATGTTGTTTAAAAAATAATAGCTCAGATTCAGCACTGATGACAAATAATACCTCCTTCCACTAGCAAATATGTTACCCATTTCAACAGCCTCAAATGGAGAGAGGCCAGTCAGAAAGAAACATTAAACATCTTAAAACGAGTTAGGGAATCCAGCGGTGAAACACCAGACACACCTGAGAGCCCAGCTGACTGATGTGCGAAACTCCGCAGCCAAATCCACTTTAAAACCGCATTTAAAAGGGGTGAGCACACATGCTTCTATCGTTAAAATAAGCCTTCATAACCAATTGTTTTAAATAAAATAAAAGTTTGGCCTTAATATTGTATTTAAAGTTAAAGCAAAGCAGCAGAGAAAATGACTTCTTGACCTGGATTTTAATTCAGCTCTTGGCTCCACATGGCCTTTATCTAAAATACAATTCTGAAAATACAGGTAGTGTTAAAAAAAAAAAAAAAGCTACGCAGCTGACTGCACCCAATAGACAAACTAGATCACAAACATAGCAACACTGACGTCACAGAAGACATCGGAAGGAACCATTCCCATTCTATTCCTCACCTGGAGGTGCCCGGTGAGGAGGCTCGGGAGAGCTAACAATTTGCCAGCATTCTATGCCTGGACGTTATGCACAGCATTATACTAAACCTTCCCTGCCCCTCTTCACTGCTGATGTGTTAGTGCCTGGTTTGTTGTACTGCCACTGGACGGTTATGACGTGTTTCCATTTCTATCTCCCTGACTAGACTGAACTCTTTGAGAGGTAAGAAACGTGTGTTTTATCTTTTGATCCCCCTTTAGCTCAGCTCTTTGCTATATAGTTCACCAATGAATGGGAACTATGCTGAATCACACTGTTAAACAAGGATTCCTCTTTGCGCAGAATTCAGCCAGCCAGCAGGGTATCAGAAAGATGAAGCATGACGGCTGAATGGAATGCGGTCTCTCCTCCCGCCCGGCTCTGCTTCCACACGGGGAAAGTGGATTGCAGTTATTTAGGGATCAGGGAGATTGTATCAGGTTTGCCTGTCTTCCCTGATATTTTTCCAATGCTGGAGGCAAAGCTGAATGAAAGGCGAGCACGTACTACTTTTACTCAATTATTTTAATGTGCAATCAGAAAAATTTCACAATGATTTTTTACCAGCATTAGTCTGAATCATTTAGCGGCTTTAAATAATTTTTTTCTATGCCACTAGCAAAATATCTAGGTATCCCATTCATTAACCAAGACATCTGAAGGGAAACTGTGGTCACAGAGCAATTTTTCACTTAAATTTCCCATGAGGTTAAGTTCAAGTTTTCAAACGAAGAACTACTTTTAAGATTGGCTTCAGCAGCATCACTGGATTTTTAAAAAATGTTAATATTTTACATTTGCCAACAGCTCAATGGTTGCAAAAGAGTTTTCGATACATCGGCACATCGGATACAACATTCTTGTGGACAGCTGTTAATTGTTCTCATTTCTCAGAAAATAAAATTGAGGTTCAGAGAGAGGAGCGAATGGCTTCGTGGTTACTGGCAGCAACTGAACAGGGTGTCAGGCCTTCTAAACATTGTGTCCCATATGCCTTTTCTATCACACCATGGAAGGTGTCCTAACATAATGCAACGTGGGTGGCCCCTAGTTATCTGTCGTACTAATGTCACAATTTGTCCATCTAGCAGATGGAGAGCAGGAGGCTGGTTTCACTTGTATGTACAGTTCACATTAATCAGAGTGAACTTACTCTTCATTTCGTCCGGTCTTTCTTGGCGTAGACGTACCTCTCAAAGCATCCCTGACAGATGACTGCCCGATCTAAAACAGAACTTCCCATCGCTCTCTTCTCCTACTGTTTTATTTTTCTTTGCAGAACTTCTTGCTTCCTGGAAACACAAGGTCTGTCCAGAAAATGCCCAGCCATTGTTGATATAATGAGAACAGTTTGTGTGAAATCAGTGTCACTTGGCAGCAAAGAAGACTGGACTGGCATACGCACGCATGAAAAATGACATCACTGTACTGGTCAGTGGGGGCGGTAGGCGCCCTTGAGTGAGCATGTGTACTGTGTGGCCATCACATTCAAAATGACTGACTGAGCGAGGAGAGCAACAAATCTGCATCAAATTGTGTGTTAAGCTTGAACATTCCTCTGCGGAAACTATTTAGATGAATCAGAAGGCCGCAGCTGTGACTGGCTGCAGCTACTGGTGACTGGCAGCTTCATCACGACAACGCACCTGCTCTTGCATCACGTCTTGTGCAGAGTTTTTTTGGCAAAATATCGAATCCCCCAGGTGACTCAGCCCCCTAGAGTCCAGATGTGGCCCTGCAACTTCTGGCTTTTCCCAAAACTACAATCGCCTTTGAAAGGGAAGAGATTTCAGACCATCAATGACATCCAGGAAAATATGACAGGGCAGGTGATGGTGACCGGGAGAACTGTGTGAGGTCCCAAGGTGCCCACTTTGAAGGGGCTGAGGCATCACTGTCTTATGTACAATGTTTCTTTTCCTCAATAAATGTCTCTACTTTTTTATATTACATGGATAGATTCTGTCTGGACAGTCCTCATATACTATACAGTGATGATTAATTTTATGTTTCAATTAGTCCCCAAGGTGCCCAGACGATTGATCAAACATTATTCTGCGTCTGTCTGTCTGAGTCTGTCTGTGTTTGGGGATGAGATTAACATTCGAGTCTGTAGACTGATTAACGCGGATTGCCCTCCCTAACGTGGACCGCCCCCATGCAGTTGACTGAAGACCTGAATAGAACAAAAAGGCTGAGTAAAAGGAACTGCTCCTGCCTGGCTGCCTTGAGTTGGAACATTGGACTCGAGCCGAAACTCCAGCTCTTCTTGGATACCGAGCCCGCCAGGTTTCAGACTGGAGCTTACCCCTTGGGCTCTCCTGGGTCTTGGGACTTTCTAGCCTCCGTAATCAGGTGAGGCAATTACTTACAATAAAGCTCTTTCCACATATATGTGGACCCTACCTCCATATGGAGAACCCTAATATATATATTTATGTATTGACTGGCACTTTTCATTGCTTTCATTTTTCACAATAATAAAAAGACCTACCATTTAATGACCCATTCATCAGATTTTGCATTTGTCTTTTCCACTTACGCTTGATATTAATTCTATATAATAGATGTTCTCACTCCATTGAAAAAGGAAGTTTATGTAACTAGGAAGGTTAAATAACTTGCCCATCCTCACGCAAAAGGCAGGTAGAAAGAAAGGCTGGAATTCAAGTCCAGAACTGATTCCATAGCCTGAACCACTTAGCTTTTGAGCTATTCAACTCCTGTCACCAAAGAGAAGCACCTGAAAGGAAAGAAAAAAGAAAGGGAGGGAGGGAAGGAGAGAGGGAAAGAGGGGAAGGGAGGGAGGAGATGAAGAAGGAAAGGAGGGAGAAAGAGAGGGAGAGAGGCAGGGAGGGAGGAAAGATTTCCAGGCCTTGCAATTAAAGGCAGTCTGAAATCAAAGTCACACTGGCCTGCACTGTATCCCACCTTGGATACATAACATTCATGACGATTTGCAGGCACGAGGCGCCCAACCTCTGAACCTCAGCCAAAAGGACTCTTCAGCTGTCACTCAGCCCTGTATCTCAGGAGTAATTAACAGTCCTATAAACATCACAGTTCTCCTTTGCTCATAAACCGCGAGGGACTTAGAGTGGACAAGACAGCTGTCTTCAAATATTAAAAGGGCTGTCACACAGAAGGGGGATTAAGAGTGTTTTGTCTGCCCACAAGGAGACAGACCTCAACTCAGCTCAAGAAAGAACTTTCTAGCAGTCCAGATTTCCATAGACCACTGCCTTGGAAAATGGCGCGATCTTTGTCAATAAAAGCAGACGCTGATCAACCCTTGACGGCAAAGTCAAAGAGTCTCCATCATCTTCTCAACTGATTGAACTGCGTGGCTCTCAAAGTGCCTTCCAACTCTAAATGTTAGGATTATTCCTTCCCTCCCCCACCTACCAAGTTAAGACTGAACTACTCACTGGGCTCTTCAAAACTCTCCATAATTCAACTCCACTTGACCGTACCATGTTTATTTCTCACTTCATCATGATGCAATTCCTCTTCTTCCCCCAAACGTTACCTGAGACTTTTGACTCAATTTTTTATCACTCCCCCTTTACCATCTCTCCCTGTCTACCCTCTCTAACCTCTGCCCACCACAATGTAACATACCCAAAATGGATTTCACTTCCTTTGAAAACATATGGTCCTGTTTAAATACTTTTATATTAAAGTTTGCTCTAAAATTTGATTTTTACAATTCTCTGCTTATTTCCTGATTATCCTAAGTTAATACTAACCCAAGAGAGGACAGTAGTAACCCTTGCTGTTTAAAAATCAAACTTCCTCGTCTCAGGAGCCAGGGTATTACAGTCATAATTATTTTCAGCTCTGTACACAGTACTACGTGATTCGACCATACATTTACCTTGATTGTTCAACGTCATTTTCTAGGGAAAAAAAAGGCAACAAAATCATCCCTGTTACTCCAATTTATCAATAACAACCAGATCTTGGTATTTTGCAATTTTTAAAGCTGAATCACCTGCTTAGTTTGACACCAACAGTCAGCCCTGCAGGTACAGGAGCAAGATGCTTAACAGAAAAAACTTAGACAAGAAGAAAGGTATCAATCAGACAAGCCCAAGCATACCCACAGGGGACAGGCTCTGCCAAAATCTATAGCAGTGCTCCTAGTTGATAAGTATCTGATTTAAAAGAAAACAAGATGTGCTACAAGTGCTTTAGAAAATGAGGACATTTGTGGGGTGGGGTGAAAAAAAAAGACAAATGTGCTTGAACCATAATAAATAAAAAATGAGGACATTTGAAAACTTACATAAGGCAGAGCTGCAATTTCTTACCACTGGAGAATTTGCAGGTTAAGAAAAAATAACATTTGCTGGAGGTCAACAGAAAAGATGCCAAAATCCTTTAAAACTGTCTAATCAAGAGAGGTGGGGGGGTGAGTGGCAAGAGAAACCTGGAGGTCTATTGCTGGGAGACTCCTACCCCCTTGCCCTCAGGGCAATCTGGTCATTTTATGCACAAGTATAATGCTGTTGTGAGTGTTCAATGATTATTTTCTGAATGACTGATTCTGTCGCCTGGTTTTGTTTTGTTTTTAATTCCTAAAAACATAAATTTTTCTCACATCAAGGTAAAAACAGAAATCTACTTCTGCATTGTTTATAACAAAACATTTGCCGTTCATCTTCTCCAAGGCCCTCTGAACCTTACTCCTGGAGTCTAAAACATGCCAACTCCAAATAGTCAACAAATAGCTACTGATACGGTAAGACACTGCTGTGTCCTGTGTGCTAGCATTTGCTCTTTGAAATAAGACATTTCTTTAAAAAGAAGAAGGAAAAGAGGGTGGAAACCGACAGCTCTTGGTGTCTACTGTGTCCCAGGTACAGGGGTGGCGAGGATTAAATGCCATCATGCACATGCTAGCATTTAGTCCTCACCACCTAGCATGCTCATTTTGACTATTACACTCATTTTTCAGAAGGAGGAAACTGGGACTTGGAGAAGTTAACATGCTTAAGGTTGTACAGGTAGGTAAAAAGCAAGGGGAGATTTCACGCCAAGAGATGTTTGAACAGAAGACCTGTGTGCTGCATACTAAACCCTTACTGGCCTTGAAATTAAAGGCAGTCTGTAACAAGGGAAAATCTGATCTCAATAAGTAACAAGGGAAAATCTGAAGACAAAGGGAAGTCCAACATGGGAAAAAATAAAATATCCTAATGAAAATGTGAGTTTTTATTCTCTTAAACTTGGGGCTGGAAAGTAATTCATAACCACGCTCTGATTTTTTTTCTCTGAGTAACCCCATTACTCAGACCCCAGGGAGCCACAGCGCGTTTAATGCCTTGGGCGAGGTGGACTGCCTTTGCGGTTGCTCCATGCTTCTGTGAAATGCTGCAGAGTGTTTGGGGGATGGAAGCGAGGAGAAATAGGACCAAGATTGTATCACAGCTTTTCTGTTACTCGCTTGGATCTGTTCAGGGTTTCTCAGCCTTTCTTTATAAATTAATAAATTATTTTTTTTCCTTCTTAAACACATGTCACCAGTTTATGGAGCGTGCTGAACTTCTCAGCCTTTTATTTTAATTAATAAATTGAAATAATTAACATCATCTGAAAAACAATGGTTTGAAGAACAGGGAGTTACACATAGCTAGACCTCCATTATTTAGAAATGGCTTCAACAAGTACTTTTATTCCTCTTTGTTCCCATTTTGTCTTGTAAAATCTTATCTTTGACTTCAGTGTTCTAGTTTCACTGACATTTTCCTGGAGGTGCCTGTCTTTTTACTTATGCTCTTCAGAGCTTCATTTTTTCCATTTGGTGCCATTTCAAATCTACCTTTTCTTTTTCATAGGCTCTCATTCCTTCCATCTCTTGTTCTGAGTATTTTCTATGACTTTAGTAGTATTGCCGTTTGTTTTACAGGGTTTACGTGATCACTCCATAAATAAAATTCATGGATTCTGAGGCCACCATTTTGGTGTCTTCTAACTCTTACTCAGGGACATGGTTTACTTCTGTTTCAAAAGTTTGGATTATGACTTCTTCCTTGGCATTATTTCATCAGTGACAATCTAGAATTGGAGCTAAGCACATGTGCCTCAGATATGATTTCACGTTTGCTTCAGCTGGGCATCCTACTTTTACCAGCTCCAAGTAACTTTCATATTAACTTCTTGCATGGAAGGATCCCAGAGCACTTGAAGAGTGTGAATTGGAAGGTCTAATTTGAATGTGTCGTCTGAATGTGGCACAGGCCCACGGGGTGAACTCTCCAAGGGACTTCTCCCCCGCTCAGCGCACAGGCACCGGAAGAGGGGCCTCCGTCCGGTGCTGCTGAGCGGGGATATTCCAGCCCACCCCGGTGCTGTTCCTGGAGCACCACATCAGCTGTCTATAATAGCAGGTATAGCAATAAAGAGAATAAGGAGAAGGAGGAAGGAGGGCCATTGTGTGCTAAACCCTTGAAAGAATAACTTCAGCTCATCTCTTTTTCCTCCCAGAAAAAGAGAACATTGGGATTCTCCATTCATCTTTTCATTTTAGAAAATTTAAATAAATAAATAAATAAATAAATAAATACTCCATTACAAAAAAAAAAAAAATAGAGGGCCAGAGATCTTAATTGAAAATTTACGAAGAGCAAAAATAAAAGGGAAACCCTAGGCTACTTTTCCTATCTGCCTCCATCCTTTACAATCAGATTCTGCATTCTTTTTTTCTTATGCAAACACCAAAAATATCAGGAGAAATCTGCTTGGACAACAAAAGAGAAATTTATTGATGCAAATATGCCAATATTATACTCAAAGGCAAATACCACTTTTGTTGGGGAGCTTGTTTGGGATTATTGAAGAAACATGTGCAGTAGATTGAAAACAAGTATACATTTAACTGCATAGCAACTTCCCTTACGGTTCTTAGCTCTTTGTGTTTCAACTAAAATCCTCAACTATGTGAAATATGTCTGACTGTATCTTAGCCACAATCAGTGTGGGCTCTTGTATGGAAAATTGTGGGATGCAGGGAACACAGAGAACAGCACAGTTGAATGCAAATGATGCGACTGCCACGTCTTACAAGAGGGGCTACAGTGGTGTGTTAAGGCTCAGGTGGTGAAGGCCTTTTTGTCCCCCCATTAACACTCCCCCTCCACCTCCTGGGAGCCCTAACCGGGGCCTGGATTGTCACCACTGCCTACAACTTCCGCCTTGCCTTATGACAACTCTCCCACACCCCCCGTGCCCTCATGGGAGTCCTCACTTAAAGGAAAAGCCACCTTTTTTCCCCCAAAAAACCTCCTGCAAGTGTTCGCCTTCGCTGAGGTCCTGATCACTGCAACAAACACCTTGCAACAGCTCCCACCTGACAGTCCCCTCCAGGAACACGTGTTTAGTGAGTAACACAAATGAACTGCTTGACCACTGGTCCCTCTCTGGGTGTTCATTAGCATATGCCAACAATACACTTATCTTTCTATTGTCCATTTCCATGCTTTCAATTCATTTCGTTCAATCCTAGGTTTTAGAAGGGCGAGAGGAAAGTGTGTCGGGGGGGGGGGGTGGGAAAGGGAGACCTTAGGATATTTTAGGGACATCTAGCTACAGCTAAGGCCTGGGCCCTCTGTAACCCATGGATGGGTGAAAGATTTCATCGTGAGTGCCATTCTTTAAGTACTGCTTGGCAAGGCATGTGAAACCAGAACTCCACTGAGAACTCACATGTAAAATCCTCCATAAAAAAACTTACAAACTGATTTTTTTCAAAAAAGAAACAGGAAAGATAGGTAAGAAACTAATGCATTTAGTTATTTAGATGGCAAATGGATGAAAGCTGAGTGGATGAAATATGTATATACTCTTCACTAAAGGCAAATGTTGAACACTTAATAGATTTTTTGCAGAGTCTATAGAACAGCAATTCTAAAACTATTTGTATAATTTAGCATATAAATAGCTACTACATGTAAGATACTGTGAGTCACGTTTTCCAACTCTCTTGAAAAGAGAATTATAAATATAGAAAAGGGGGGGCTATAATGAACCTTGTCACATGGGTATAAGATAGACTCAAGATACAACAAGATAAGTAACAGATAGGTAAATAGATAAATAAGGTGTATGGGGGGGTACATGTCCTTACAGCTAAGTATTGAAAAGCAATGACAACCCAAAAGCAATAAGCTCATCGGTACCCACATCTTGGTTTCTAAATATCATTTTTCGTGAAAAGAAACAGGATTCTTGTTTCTTTAAGGAACTGTTTCCTTGAGGAAATGGTTAATTTCAGGGTATAGCAGAAAAAGTATAAGAAGAGTGTGGAATGTAAGATTTGTGCCAGAAAGTAGAAAAAAATAAAGAATGATGGGGATATATGAAAAGAGCACAGTGGACAGCTTAAAACAGCTCCCACTGAGTAAATCTGGAACAATATGGGCATTAAAATAAATAATGATAGTAATAAATTACAATCCATCATATAAAGCAGGAATCCATGGGTCCATACTGATGTAAACAAACAAATAAATGTGGGAGAAGGGAAAGATCTCCCTTACAGCAGAATGCCAACCAATAAATGTAAAATTAACAATGGAGCTAGAAAAATTCTCATTTGAGAAACATTATAGTAGTAACTGAATCAGGCAAGAATCATCAGTGGATTTTAAACCCAGTGGGTCAAATTTTAATGAGAGAAACAGTATCTACATGTCTCAAAATACCTCTTTACAAATTACTTTTTTCATTGCAAGGGGAAGACTTCATACTAATCAGGAATTTACAAGTCAAAAACGTTACTGCTGAAAAGGACCAACGTTGAGACTGACAACAGACTTGTCAGAAACAGGAGACGGAAGAGAGTGAGGTATGTTCGAAGTGACTAGAGACAACTACTCTCCCAACCTCGTACCCAGCTAATTCTCCGACAGTGAGTGAGGGTGAATATATTTTCATATGACTAAGGTTGAGTTGACCACCACGGCTCTTCTCTAAAGGAAAACGAACACAAACAGAAGGTCAGAGATACAAGATGGGAAGAGGAGCAAAGAAATGTAGAAACGTGAGAAAATCTGAACAATGACAGTTAATACAATAGTTACAAATAGAATACCTTGAAGGGACAAAAATAAGTTAGCATTCATGTATATTTTATGAATTATGTAAAATATAGAAAAGTGAATAAGTGTTATAAAATTTTATATTGGTTGAGAAATGGTACAGATATTGATTAGTAACAGACTTTGGTTTGGTTTTGTGTATTAAAATTTTAATTCTAGTCCTACAAAAATTACAAAAGGATTGAAAACCTTCTAGTTCAGTAGAGGGGAAGTGTATTTTTTAAAACTTCATCAATTCTAAATAAATAAGGCACATGGCAGGGGAAGCGTAGGGCAAATGAAGATTACTAGAAAGCACAAAATAAATGGCAAATCCAAACGTCTGTAATGTCAAAAACTAGAACAGACTAAAATCACCAATTAAAATAAAGAGAACACTAAAGGTCATTTTAATTTTATTTTCCTTTTCATTGAATTCATTGAGGTGACACTGGTTGACAAAATTATACAGGTTCCAGGTGCACAATTCCATAACACATCATCTATATGATGTATTGTGCGCTCTATATTGTGTGCTCACACACTGTATTGTGTGCTCACCTCCCCAAGTCAAGTCTCCATCCATCACTATTTATCCCCCTATACCCTCCTCCACCTCCCTAAGAGATCATTTTTAAAATCCAATTTTTACAGATGAAGAAACAGAGACATAGAGATTCTGGTAATCAATATAAAGGCTTGGGGGCAAGCCTAAAAGTGGCAAAAGCAGGCTTTTAATTCGGGCAGACAAAGCAATGCTCAAGCAGTGCGCCCCAGGCTATGTTGCCTCCTGTATGCAATAGCATGGGAAGTTCGTAAAGTGACAAAGCGATGCATGGAACAAGAAACACCATATGGAAGACTGTACCTATGATTGTATATCCATAGAGAAGAGACTGAAAATTCATGCCAAAGGGTGAAAAGAAACACAGGCAAATTGATGGGTGGCTGTATTTTTTTAGCTATTAGTCGGTAACATTTTTCATAGACCATGTATTTGTCTTTCTGTTCACTAAATATTAACTGAACATTTTTTTAAAATTCTTTTAAAGATTTTATTTATTTATTTTTAGAGAGTGAAGGGAGGGAGAAAGAGAGAGAAACATCAATGTGCGGTTGCTGGGGACCGTGGCCTGCAACCCAGGCATGTGCCCTGACTGGGAATCGAACCTGCGATGCTTTGGTTCGCAGCCCATGCTCAATCCATTGAGCTACACCAGCCAGGGCTGAACATTTGTTATATATCAGAAACAGACAGATACTGAAGAGTGAATGAGGAGCAAAGACAGGCAGAATCCTTGATCTCTTGGAACTTCCAGTCTAGTGGGGAAGGCAACCATTCAAATTGTAAGTAAATGTAAAATGACAACTATGACAAATGCTGTGAAGGAAAGTGAGTTGTCACATGAGGGCCTGTAATAGAAAAGAAACTTAGGAAAAGTTTAGGAGAAAATAGTGATTGAACTGAGCTTGGAAAGGAAAACACAGATACCTAAGCAGAGCAGGGATATGGGAGAATGTTCGTTCCATGCAGAGGTTACAGCAGGTGCTATGACTTTGTATGGGAGGGACCATAACCTTTAAAGAATTTGAAAGAAGGCCAGGGGGTAGAAACACTGAGTTGTTAGATGAGGAAGGAGAGGAAGGTAGCTTACTTGTGAGACACTGAGGGGCCTTAGAAGTCTTGCTAAGGATTCTGGCCTTTATTCTAAGAGCAGTAGGAAGCTGTTGGAGGGGTTTTAAGGTGTGTGGGGGGAGAGCACAGGGTGAGATTTATTTTGAAAAGATTGCTCTAATTTCTGGGTAAAGACTCATTGAGGTTTTTCTTAAAAAAAAAAAACACCAAAAAACAGCAAACAAAAAACTATATGCCAAGAAAGAAATGGAACCTTAGCTGAGTACTGGCAGTAGACATGGAAAGAAATGAACAGATTCTGTCCGTGTTCCCACAGAAAATAAATTCACCAGACTTGGTGACGTATTGAAGATGGGAGAGTAAGGGGGAGGGAGGCGCTGACAGTTATTATGTGTGAGGACGGAAGGGGGAGTCACACGGAGCCCAGGAAGATTTGCACGTTAGATCCTATCTCTGATGGGACCCACAGCCATGCGCATGCACATTGCCAGTGTCATTAAAACAACTCAACCTCCAAAATAAGCATATCAAAAAACATTTTTTTAAAAACTGACCTTCTGGTACAGATGGTTTATTACCATTTCCTTTGTCCACCTTGACCCTGGGTTTTGGATCCTTTCTTTTTTCCAAATCTTTAACTGGAAGAAAAGGAGAAATAATACAGCAACATGTTATGTTCAAGTCTACAAGAAAATATTCAATGACTTTTGCTACAATCCTCACAAGGATTGAGAGTACTACAAAGTAGAAATTAGCTCCATGGTAGAATCTCATTCCCAAAGATTAAAACTGCTCATTTGTGTGTGTGTGTGTGTGTGTTGCTGCCTTGTCGTGAGAAGGTGTGGAAGACACTTAAGAATTTATTTTAGTCAAGTACTCATTGTGGGCAGATATAGCAAATAAGTTTAATTCTTCAAAACTGCTATAAAATGAGCATGATTTCCATACATGAAGGAATGAAGGACCAAAGGGCTATGTAACAAAAAAATATCGCATAAAACCGGAAAGTGCTGGCACAGGATTTAAGCCATATCTTCAGGTCTTTGGATATGACCTGTGAGTTGGCCCCGGCTCTAGAAAGTCTTAGCCAGAACCATTCTCATTTGGAGTTGGTCTATCTGCAATAGAAAGTGGAGAACCCCGTATTATTTTCCTTTCAAACATACAAACAAAGTTTCTCTTATAATACACTGTAGTATTTCTTTATCACTTGCATTATGAAATATTCTGGGACCGAGAATGCCCCTCGGCCCTTTAAGCCATTCATACCAATGGGCTTCATTAGCGGTCCTTCTATTGCTGAAACGCTGCTGGTACCTTAAGTTGTTTGAGTCAGTTGACCACCGCCAACTGGCAATGCTTTCAGACAAATAAAATGCCCCGTGAAAAAGCAAAAGTGATCCTATGGCAAGATATTCCATTACATTGTTGCATTCACTTCATGGAAATCAAATTTATGGGAGGGTGGGCTTTGCAAGGAAGCGGCGATGTCTTCTGAAACATCCTTCCTGCCTTCTCTAAAAGATTGCTCCATTGATCCTGTCTTTTTCATCCCCTCCTCTTCTTCTTTCTAGTGGTTTTCATCCCTTTGCTAAAAGGGTTTGAGATTTGCCCCTGCCAAGGTTGTTTCACTGAAGTTCTATTATTCCTTGCCTTAAAAACCTTCCATGTCTTCTGAAGAAAGAAACCGAAGAAGATTCAAATAAGAAGAATCACATACCATGTTCATGGATAGGAAGAATTAACATCATTAAAATGTCCATACAACCAAGCAACCTGTAGATTCAAAGCAATTCCTATCAAGATACCAATGGCATAGTTCACAGGAGCAGAACAAATATTACAAGAGTTTATATAGAAGCACAAAAGATCCCAAATAGACACAGCAATCTTGAGAAGGAACAAGTGGGAGCAATCACGCTACCTGATAACAAACTATACTACAAGGCCACAGTAATCAAAACAGCATGGCCCTGAATATAAAAACATATAGATCAATGGAACAGAATAGAGAGCCCCGAAATAACCACACTTTTATGGTCAATTAATATTTGACAAAGGAGGCAAGAATATTCAATGGAGTAAAGACAGTCTATTCAATAAATGTTGTTGGGTAAATTGGACAGATACGTGCAAAAAAATAAAACAAGACCACCTTCTTAAGACCACCATACACAAGAATAAACTCAAAATGGATTAAACACTTAAATGTTAGACTCAAACCATAAAAATCCTAGAAGAAAACATAGACAGTAAAATATTGGACATTTCGAGTAGCAATATTTTTTCTGATATACTTCCTTGGGCAAGGGAAACAAAAGAAAAAATAAATAAATGGGACTACATCAAACTAAAAAGTTTTTGCACAGCAAAGAAAATCCTCAACAAAATTAAAAAACAACCCACCTAATGGGAGAACATCTAATAAGGGATTAATATTCAAAATGTGTAAAGAATTTCTAAAATAACACCAAAAAACAAATAATCCATTAAAAAAAACAGGCAAAGGACCTAAATAAACACTTCTCCAAAGAGGACATACAGATGGCTAATAGATACATGAAACGATACTCAACATCACTAATCATCATAGAAATGCAAATCAAAATGACAATTAGCTATCACTGTGCTCCTGTCAGAATGGCTATCATCAATAACTCAACAAACAAGTGTTGGCGAGGATGTGGAGACAGGGGAGCCCTAGTGCACTGTTGGTGGGAATGCAGGTTGGTGTGGCAACTCTGGAAATCAATGTGGAGTTACTTTAAAAAATTAAAAATGGAACTGCTTTATGACCCAGGGATTCCACTTCTGGGAATATACCTGAAGAAGCCTGAAACACTGATTTGATAAAAATACACGCATCCCTGTGTTCAGTGCAGCAGTATTTACAATAGCCAAGATCCGGAAGCAGCCTAAGTGCCCATCAGTAAATGAGTGGATAAACGATCTGTGGTACATTTACACAATGGAATACTACTCAGCCTTAAAAAGGAAGAAAACCTTACCCTTTACAACGGCATAGATAGACCTGGAGAATATTATGCTTAGTGAAATGAGACAGTCAGAGAAAGACAAATACTATTGATTTCACTCATATATGGAATCTAATAAACAAAATAAATTAACAAACAAAAAAGAAGCAGACTCAGATACAGAGAACAGACAGCTGTCAGAGGGGAGGTGTTGGGGGGCTGACTGTAAAAAAGGGAGGGGGTCAAGCGAAAAAAACACCTCACAGACACATACGACAGTATGGTGGTTGGCAGAGGGAAAGGTCTGTGTGTGGTCTTTATCCACTTATCTATCAGTGGACACGTAGGCTGCTTCCATATCTTGGCTGTTATAAATAACACTAAAATGGAGGCAGGAGTGCATATATGTTTCAGAATTAGTGTTTTCATCTTCTTCCGACAGACACCCAGCTAGGGAACTGGCAGGTCCTAGGGAACACCCTGCCTTTCGGTTCCTCTTTACTCGGGTTCCACAGAGTCTTCCTCCTGGGTTCACTTGTGTTCCTCTGACCCTTCCTGAGCATTCTTTATTCTTTGGGTCCTTTTCCTGTTTCCATTCCTAAAACATGATCGTACATGAAACTGGCCCTGCATCTGCGTATGCCCCACCTATAATTTTACCATCTCAGAATTTTAATTCACACCCACCCTTGGATAATTTCCAAATCTTCATCTTCAATCCCACCCATGCACAGGTCATGGCCTCAAACTGCCTACACCCTGTGTAAAAAGAAAAAAATCTGCAACTTTCATATGAGGAAAATTGTGCTGAGCAATGCTAAAAATAGCAATATGTCTGAAAAAGAATAATTCCAGAGACTCAGGAAACTTCACTGGGAAAACGACCCTTGAGCCAGACTTTGAAAGACGAGCCAGATTTTGCAGGCCGAGATAAGGGAAATGTCATTCCAAAGAGGAAAATGGTGGCTGAAAAGGGAGTTTGCCAAAACAGGGCCATCAACCAGTCAACCAATGAAGAAGAATCAAGAACAGTCACCTTGAACTGGGCCCCTAGCTCACACACGAGATGTAACACCTATGTCATGAAAAAACTGCTGTCTCCCTCACACAAGGGGAAATCAGCAGAAAACAGACTATTGCAAGCGAAGTGGCTGGAACGAGCAAACCCACACAATCACAGGGACGTGTCATCACGCCCATTTGCAGATGAAGACACCAGGGCTACACGCGGCTGACTTGCTTGGCCAAACCCACACAGCAGATTGGGAATCACAGCATCCAGGCAGATCAGACGTGCCTTTCTGTCTTCAAAACCCAAAGGCTATTTCTCTGGCTTCCCTGCATCAGAAGACGGACTGAGGAAAAACTCAATTCCCTGCACAACTGCAAGCCTCTGTTCACAGCACTGGTCTGGATCGTCGTTTTCCTGGGTCCTACCGTGGAAGTTCTCCAGAGAGGGGAGACCAGACTTGAGCTCCCTCTGAGAGGGAGCAAAAATGTAACTGAAACGCAAAATGGAAAAGGAAGCCATCCAAAGTTATTTTAATAATTCATTCTTACAAACTGTTATTTGAGAAGAACGGATCTCTCTAGCCCGCCAACAAAAATAACATAGCCGAAAAATATAAGCTTACATATAATTTATCCAACTAACCAGTTACACTGTTTCAACTAAGATTATTCCGGCAGAGCGAGGCAAGCTGAAAACAAAGGCGTGTCCTTTTAAGTGTGGAGAGCAAAGAGCTATCGGGGAAACCTGTGAAAGGGGACCTTTTTCTTAGGCTGCCCGGTCAGCGGAATATGTGAAATCAGCCATCACAATACCTTCAGGATATTGTAAAATGATCATTTCTCTTTGTCCTTTTTACTGCTTCTCACAAGCCCTAAGAAAAGTTATTTTGCTTATTCACGTAGGAATGTCAGAGGCCAGAAACTGAAGCCCAGTGCCAATAAAGTGAGACAGAAGGCCGTTTTCTATTGCAAATAACATTAAAAACCTTTCCCTGGGCTTCTGAACAATGTAAATCTCAAAAGAAGGTAACCTTCAGAACATTTGCATGTCCTGCTAACAGGCAGGTTTACCAAACATCCTTGTTCAGAATTTCAAGAGGTAGCAGGTAAACAAAGTTGTAGGATTGTTTTAATTTAAAAAAAATCACAAACTATGTCTCATAAAACATTTCTTAGAACAGGAAGGAAAAAAGAAGAGGGAGAGATAAAAGATCCAGGTAGCACCTTGCTGTGCACATGGTTCTAGCACCCGTGGTCTCCCAGATTTGTGGATTTAATCCTGGCGGCAAGATGTAAAAAGATCTTGTTACATGAAATGATGTCCAGGATTGACTTCAGATCCGTAGGGGTGTGGGAGAACAGATGAAACGCGAATGGCCATGAATGGCTGATTGTTCAAGGGAGTGATGGATACTTAGGGGCTCACTGTACTATTCTGTTGATTTTTTATTATGTTTAAAATTGTCCTTAATAATAAATTGGGTGTGTTTTTTTGAAGAGTCTAGCTTAATAATGAAGTGCCACAGAAAGTTAACCATCATGAAAGAGGTCAGGCCTCTTTCATTTGCATTCACGGCATGAAAAGCTGTGCCCTCCACATCTGAAAGGCCATTTCCAAGAAGAAGTTGATGTGGTCTCTAGTCACGAGTACACGAGGTCCATAATGGCAGTGATTTGTCCCAGTGCCAAGAACAGGGCCTGAAACTCAGACGACCAGCAATGCGAGGTCTGTTCAGAAAGAGTCCAGCCATCGTTAATATAGTGAGAATGGATTTCACAATATCGATGTAACCTGGCAGCCAAGGACAGAGGACTGGAATGCACATGCATGAACAATGACGACTTCACTGTACTACTCAGTGGAGGAGGTAGATGCTGTTGAATGAACCTGTGTACTGTGTGGCCGTCACTTTCAAAATAAAATGACTGAGTGAGCAGAGGAACAAATCTGCATCAAATTTTGTGTTAAGCTTGAGCATTCCTCTGCAGAAACTACTCAGATGGTTCAGAAGGCCACAGCTATGGGCAACTGGTGACTGGAAGCTTTATCACGATAATGCACTCACTCATGTATCATGTCTCATGCAGAGTTTTTTGGCAAAATATCAAATCACCCAGCCCTCTACAGTCCAGATTTAGCCCTGTGACTTCTGGCTTTTCCCAAAACTAAAATCACCTTTGAAAGGGAAGAGATTTCAGACTACTGATGAGATTCAGGGAAATACACTGGGACAGCTGATAGTGATTGGGAGAACTGTGTGAGGTCCCAAGGTGACTACTTTGAAGGGGACTGAGGTGTCATTGTCCTGTGTACAGTGTTCCTTGTATATTGTATCTTCTTCGAGAAATGTCTCTATTTTTCATATCACATGGCTGGATACCTTCTGGACAGAGCTTGCATATATTTTTTAAATAAAAAATGAATGAATGAATGATGAGGGACTGCGTGAACAAGTTCTAAAGTCAATGTAAAAAAAGCTTTCTGATGAAACGATGCAGACACACCCTGGGCTGTCTCAGAGCCCTGCTGAGACTGTCCCCGCATGCCTGCCCTTCCTCTGTTTGCCCAACTCACTATTCAAATACGAAGCCATTCCCTACCTACTGTCTTCCCAGCCCACTACTGGGGCAGAGAGAGGACCTCCCCTCACAGAGTCCTAATGTATCTCTCTCTCTAATACTTACCAGGTTGTATGTGCTCACAAATCTGTTTGTCATGGGGCGCAGCCAAGAAGAACTGATTAGTTCTTGGAAAGAGTTAAATCCCTTGTTGTATAGGTTGGTTTTGTCCAGGCTGGACTGGCATTTACTAGGGACTCTACAGGGGGGTTATAGGCATCATCCGTTCATTCATTCATTCAATTATTTATTGAGCACCTATTATGTGCCTGGTAGATAAGATGTCTGAATAAGGTTGAGCAGACAGTATCATGGACAGTATTTGAAAACTAAAAATTGAAAGACAGTGAAATGGGTATAGCAAAAAGCAGAAGAGTATTAGTGATAGTAGGAACTCAGAAAAGAGTGTACCAACTGTCTTTTAAGATTTCTTCAAATAGAAACAATTCAGAATTTTAACCCGTTACAGTGTTCAGCACAGACTCGGACTCAGAGCCGGGGCAGGCCCCATGGCGGCACTGTAAGATCTGTAAATACGTACTTCTGAATTGACCTTGGGCCGGCTTGCTCTCTTTGTCTTTATTGTATGCAATAAGTTGAACAGTGTAATTCTGGTCTGGCATAAGACCTTGAATAATTGCTTTAGTTGCAGTGTTCTGGAGATTCAACTGATTGGTTTTTCCACCTATAACAAAACAGAAAGATAAATCAGTTCTAAAAAGTTGGTTAACTGTGTACATGAAGAGATTTACTAACCAGCAATCAAGATTTTAAAAGGAGACTTTTATATACTTATATAAAAGTATATATCCTGGTACCTATGTGCATAGCACTTAATTTTAACATACTTTTCACTGTCATTTGTACTCTTAGCATCAGACAACTTAAACACAATTGTCTAAATTAGATAAAAACACATTCACAATAATCTTTTATCATGACACCCTAGTGCTTTTCCCTACTAGGGGAGACCACAGTACAAGAGCAGGAGACGGAAAGCCATCAACATCAGGTATACTTGTCAAGAAAAGAATTCCACTTAAAAGTGCAGGGAAAGGTATGAGCAGACTGAATACAATGACCTATGCTAGAATGTTTCCTATGGTGTTTCTATGAACCAAATCATCCGTGAAGCATTAGCAGCTTCATTATCTTAGATCTGAGCATCACTGGCTCAGGATGTTGAAGGAACCACTCAGTACCTGGCCACTTAAAAGGTAGCATGGTTCACGAAAAGATTTCAAATCCCCACTATCTCTCCATCAAATTAGACTGGCACCTAAGGCTTTCCTGAAAAGGCTATTGATTAAACACTCAATCTTTTATTCCAAGTTTCAAAAATACATTTCTTTCTTCTCCAATTTCTGTCAGTGTTTACTATGTCTGAGAAAAAGGAAATTAATTTAAAGCAAAAAGACTCTGAAAATTGTTGGCTTAATCAAACATAACAGAATACAATATATTTTAGTTACATTCTAAGAAAATACAATGACATTAAGTTTGAAATTTGGTGTTATCATCTGTGCCTCCTGCTACAAGAAAGCAGAGCTGAGCCTTCCTATCACCAAAACCCATTTCCTTAAATGCACTTGTGTCCAAGATGTTAAATCTGGTTTCACAAACTTCTATCAATTAAAACTCATCTACGACAAAAAAAATCTTTCTTAGAAAACTGTGTATTAGAATTCCTCTCTGAGAGGTGTAGAGTGTATTATTTTAAAGGCTTTGAAAATCCTGCAATAAAAAAGCTTTAAACTCTGTCTAAAATAGAGTTCTCAAATTTATTTGATCGTTAAACTCTTTGGTTTTCTAATAGCAATTAGCATCCTGCAGAACACCATGAAATACGCTCTCGGAAAAACTGGTATAAACAATAATTGGACCACGTCTTGTAGTGGCAAAACGTCTACAAACATTTCATGACTAAATGTACACTTACTATCCTTTATATTTACTCTATCGGTTTTATGTTTGATTACGTAGATACCAGAGGGCCAAGACTGTCTTATTCGGATGGGCCACTGCAGGAAAGGCATCGGGTCACTGGGGGGACAGACCCAGTATTCGTGAAGAAATCGTTTGTTTTCACCCTCGGTTTTTCTTTTGTCACTGGAGGTGTGTGAGCAAGAGCTGGAGACCTCCTTTGTGTGTGTGCTGTGGCAGAGGGGACTGGGGGGTCAGGCCGAGGCCTGGTTCAGAGGTCACCCAAGCACTTCTAAGATTCTCCGATTCCTCAAGGGCCCCTGCTTGGGATGCTTCATGGTTTGGTGTTATTGGCCATTCAGCAAAAAAAAGTAAAACTACTGATGACTTAGAGGAAAAATTGACCTTTCAAGGTCAGACATGTAAGATTCTCAGCGGTACCCCATAGTACCAATTTACATTTTGACCTTTAGAGTCGTAATAACGTACAAGCATCTCTTCAATTTAAATTTCCCGGAATGGCTTATTTTAGAAATCAGACTGTATTTTAGAAGTCTGAGTTGTTTCAGAATTGGGCCGTGTTCCAAAATGAAAACTCTGGACCAAGCGGAGTTTGAGAACAAAATATTTCTATAAATACTGCTTTCTATAAATGAGTCCCTTCCAGAGGCCACCGTGGGGGAAGGTGGCCTCTGGCAGCACTGGACCCGAAGTCCCTCTGACGAGCCAGTGGATAATTTCTGTTAATAAAAGCAGCTTCCTTTTCAGTGGCAGAGCAAGGGGCCAGGTGTTCTCTCTGCTTGTTTCATCTGCGATTTCTACACCTGCTCTCAGGTAAGAGGCCGGCACTTAAGAACACCCGAGCGTCTGTCCGCCTGATAAAGTGAGTTGGGAAAAGGCCTCCAGCTGAAAGGAGTCTGCCTCCATATAAACGTCTTCATCACCAAGAAAGAGAAAAAATATTATATTTGTATAAAGATACATGTATGTTATATAAATATGCTACTATTAAGTACTTATTACATGCTATGTGAAAATGGATCCTGGAAGAAGAGATGAGACCTGACCAATATACTAAAGAGCATCTATTTTTTATATAACTACTTTATATTCATGATCAATACATTTGTTTAACTTTGCTCTTTCTGTTTTAATTTATCACTTAGTTTCACAGTGTCTATTTAGCTTATATAATTTTCATGTATAATTGCCCAATAATATTCTATCAAGTTAATTACTCATAATGTACCCAGCCAGTCACAGCTGTTGGGCATCCAGACGTGTATTTTTTATGTGTCATTAGAACAAAAGTATTCACAAGGCATTGAAATAGAAGTAAGAATTTTTTAAAAATCTTCACCTGAGAATACATTTATTGATTCCAAAAAGAAAGGAAGTTTGAGAAAGAGACAGAGAAACATCGATCGGTTGCCTCCAGTATAGAGTAGGATCAAACCCACAATCCAGGCATGTGTCCTGACCAGGAATCGAACCTGCGACCTTTATGTTTTAAGGGATGATGCTCCAACCAACTGCCAACTGGGCCACACCAGCCAGGGACAGAAGTAACAATTTTTGATAGCCTGGAAATTTCACCTGAGGAGAATTATGATTAAGTCCAATAGTCATTCTTCTGACTTAGGGAGCATCATTTCCTGGATTAGAAGGCAAGATTTCAAGCTCAAATATTAAATTAATAGAAAAAACTTTCAGATGATTTTTAAAGAGACATTTAGCACTACACATTTTTAGTTACCTATATGTAAATGTTGCTATACGCTAGAAAATACAGTTGGTGGTTTTTACCTGAAGCTGGAGACACAAGAAGTTTGTATCCACCAAATTTGCCTCTTGGAGCCTTCCATGAAATCTGTATACTGTCATGAGATAATACATTATATCGTAACCGTGTGGGTGGGGCCACTGGAAAGAAAAAAAAAAGATTAAATATTGAAACATGTAGCTGCCATTTGTTAAATTGAAACATCAGCATAGTGTAATCAAAATACACAAGACACTTCTTCAGACTCAAAACATGCTCTTTCAACAACCCCATTAATCAATTTATCAGTTTGCAAAACTATACAGACCTACGAGCATTTGTTTCTTACTCAAGAGATAAGCACTGTTCAAACAGTCCTGACCTTATGACAAGGGACTATGATTTAGGGTTAGAATTTAATACTCTAATCTAGTCTGCAAATTGAAGCCAATCTTGTAAAATGCTTTCACTATGTTACAAGGATAAATTTTTCTTCTTGGATCATGTGAGCTTTTACAATCAACTCTAGTGGGACTTGTTTTTATGCCTTTAGGTTTTTCGCTTGAGTAATCCAATATTCGTTATAATAAGATCATTTGAGAAGGCTACTTTGGACATATTATAGTCATAAGATCTTCGTTTAAAAAACACTCGAGAAAAAGATTGCACAGAACCAAAATAAAAAAGACCAAATACAAGATAATTATGTTGTATAAACTTGGATTTAGTCTTCCAAAGCACACATGATTTACACCTTCCCAAATGTTACCCAGCACATGGCCATGATCATCCCGGTATACTGAATCTTTTCTGACAGTTCACAAAGTGGGTAGGTCTACATTAGTCTTTGTGTAAGCCATTCAAACTTCAAAACATGTTTTTGGAACTCGACCTCAATGTAACATCGTTTCAAAAGAAATTATATAAGATCCAAATTGTTTGCCCAATAACAGGTAATGCTTAACAGAAAAATGTAGCGTTTATTACCCATTTTTAGGCCCAGCCTTTCTGTCTTACTTTAGGAAACAGAGTGTGCGGCGGGCGCGGGGGGAGTAAATATTTTTCTTAATAAGTATGTAGCTTGGACATTGGTTTGATTCCCAGATATGTCACTTATTAGATAAATAACCTCAAGCAAGCGACTGTTTCTTCCAAAGTCATTGCTTTAAGGTGACAGCAACACTTTCTGCCCACGAGAGATGACATTAAATGGGATAATGGATCTAATATATTGTAATAAGTAGTCAATAAATGCTGGCTCCCCCTTCCCCCTTATATCATATGGTAGGTGATAGCAAGTTTTCATTTAATCCTCACAAAAATACATTTCTGTCTCAATTTTACATAGAAGGAAACCGAGGAGAAGCTAAGAGACTCGCCCAAGCTCGCATACCGGTGGACAACAAGCTCCGACCTCAAAGAGCAGGCCCCGTCTCTTTGTGAGGAGACCCCTGCTAAGAAGGCACCTGCACTGTGCTGGATGGGGGACTAATTTACTCCCCCGCACGCCACCTACTCTTCCCACATCAGTACGCGCTGAAGGACTCGGTCATGGGCACTCCCTTCCTCACTGCCCTCTGTGGCCCCTCAGTGGGGAATGCTGGCCATTCACAGCAAAGACATTAGCTTCCCATTGTCCGGTTGACATGAATGGAAGAGTTTACATTTCTCTGGATTACGGCAAAGATGGATTCATCATAAGAACAGTGACTTGGAAAGAGAAGAGGAAGTTGACTAACCGAGACATTTGGGTGAACAGAGAAACGATTACTATTTTGCTTACCATATTTTGCCATGGAAAATGGGCACCCACATGTTTGTGCATGTTATACAAGGGATTATTATACCATTATTATACTCATGGTATGGGATCATTATACCCATGTATAACGCGCATCCTTATTTTTCCCTCAAAAATTTGAGCAAAACATGCACATTATACATGGCGAAATACAATAGTCTGGAACTTGGGGAGAAAATCTACTTATAGATAGCTTCTTATTACAGAAAAAAAAATAAAAATAAAAATGTTTATAAATTTAAACAATAGCCCTGGCTGGCGTAGCTCAGTGGATTGAGCGCGGGCTGGGAACCAAAGAGTCCCAGGTTCGATTTCTAGTCAGGGCACATTCCTGGGTTGCAGGCCATAACCCCCAGCAACCGCACATTGATGTTTCTCTCTCTCTCTCTCCCTCTCTCTCCCTCTCTCTCTCTCTCTCTCCCTTCCCTCCCTAAAAAAATAAATAAAATCTTTAAAAAAAATTTAAACACTATATTCCAGCTTCTGAGCCAGATCTTGTCAGGGGGCAAACAGATGTCGCTGGCCAAGCTTATGGCAGAGTTTTGCATGAATGAACTGGTGAAAGAGCGCTGGCGAGCCTGGGAGGCGTCACGTGGAAACGAGCAAGAAGAATGGAAGCTTCAGTCTAGGCAGGTCCAGGAGGGGCGGCCCATTCTGGCAGCACCCCAGGTGTGTTGACATCGCCAGGCGGGCACAGAAGTGAACACCATTCGGGATTCTTAGCTTAAGGATTGGAAATCTTTACAGCATTTTCCACCCAAGCTACCGTTCTTTCAATGTGGTCTGAGTTTGCAGCCTGCAGCTCGTCGTCAATAACTAGCCTGAACCTACAGGAGAACGTAGTAATGGTGACATTGACCACGCCCTGATACCCCAGACCACGCTCAGACCACACGGATGGTTCTCTGGGACCAAGAGCAGCACTGGCTTCAGCTAAGCTACTCCAGGGAATGGATTGTGAAACAAAGACTTCATCAATACTCAAATCCATCAACAGTCCGCGCTGTAAACAATGGACAAATGATTCATGTGGCTACAGTCCCATTACAGCTTTCCTTTCTCAACAGCCCACACCTATTGCCTACATAAGCATAAACGCTCTCACAATCATTAAAAGAAAATCGTAGTTGGACACGAAGTCCACATTTCCCTTAGGTTTTTGCGGGGAAAACACTGAAGAGAAGAAATGCTGGTTAAGAAAGCAAGAGGCAGGAGGTCACGGTTATGAACTTCACAGTTAGCCCCTTTTTCCCTGCATGGGAGGCACTGGGGCATGTGCCAAAGCCAGGGCAGCAAGACCGACAGAAACCCTGTAAGTGCACTGGAGAATGGACTGTTCTTATCTCATGGAACAAACACTCGTGTGTACTTAATACCAGACTCAGGATTTTTCTTTTTGTGAGCACAAAGCTTCTACACATATACTTAACTTACAGTAATAGTTACAAACGCTTGCGTGAACCTGACTCAAAAGTTAATTTGTGCCCTCTAAAATCCTAAGCTTTTTTAAAGTAGTTGATTTTGTTGTATTTTTCCATTATCATTTATCCCCCTTATACCCTCGTCTACCTCCACCCAGCCCCCCCCCCCTAAGCTTTTTAAAAAGACAAAAATCAAGCGTAAAGCTTAATGGTGTTTGGCCCACACCAAGAACCAAGAGCAAGCTAACAAACTCATGCTTTGTGTGGTGAAGTCAGACTTCCTACGGGAGACTGGGCCAAACATAACATTGTGAGCACATGCACTGTATCCCACGGGGGGACCGAGGAGGAAGACCAAGGATGGTGTACTCGGCATTTTCCTTCTAGTAAAGGACTAGGCTTGTTGCTGAAAATAGGGGGGTATTTTTGTTTCATCACGTCATATTTTTTGAGAAGGAAGATTTTCTTTAAAGCCCAAGAATTTCACTGCAACCGTTCTCATAGAAATCCATTTTCATGGGGCAGAAAAAGAATGTTTGTGTGATTCCAGCAAAGCTTCACTGTTGTCGGGTACTTTGGAAATTTCACTTCACAATATGACTATTTATTAAAGGGTTAATTTTCTGGCCTTCCTCCCTCCCTCCCTTTCATCTTTCCCTCCCTCCCTCCTTTCCTTCCTTTCCTCTTTCCCTCCTTCCTACAGTCCTTTTCTCCTTCCCTCCCTCCTTCCCTCCCTTCCTTCTTTCTTTCCTTCCTCCTTCCTTCCTTCCTTTCCTTTCCTTCCTTTTCCTTCCTTCCTTCCTTCCTTCCTTCCTTCCTTCCTTCCTTCCTTCCTTCCTTCCTTCCTTCCTTCCTTCTCTCTTCTCTCTCTTCCTTCCTTTAACTCAGCTGAAATCTTGCTGTTCGGATGAATGACAACCTATAGGCAAAGGTTTGCCTCTAATGAAATAATCCCATGAATCCTTTGAAATGCCTCTTCCTACACTGAACACTGAAATGGAGATCCTCCGTTCTCCACTCCCCATCATCACCGCACCCCGCCCACCCCCAGCCCGCTTCTTTCTCTAACAGCGCTTTGGTCTCCTTCCCAGGAACAACACTCCCTCCCACAGCATGGGGCCTTGGCTAGGCCATCCATCAGCCATCCTCCCCTGGCTCAGGGCGGGAGGTCAGGCTGACTCTCCCAAGAATCTGTCCAAGGATGGAAGGATGGAGAATAGGTCCGGTCATTGCATTCCAAAGACAAACCCTAAATTAAAAAAAAAAAAAAGTCACTACTTCTAGAATCTATAGCCAGGATATTCCCAGCTTCCCATCCCTTTCAAAGATTAATTATTTAATTTTTACTTTAACTTCATGAGCTACTTCATTACCTATAGTAATTACATTTTTGGCTTAAATGGACCAGAGAAAGTTTCCTCTTTTTTGGCACCAAAAGTCTCTCACTGATAGAGATGGAGCAGTACGGGCACTGAGAGAGTTTTTGCCTTCAAAACCTACGCCAGAGTGCTATGTCAGTGGAACAACCCATTATATTTATTAAGTAAAAGACTTTTAAACAGCAGAGAAGTATTTGGCTAACTTTTCCAAGTGGTCAAAAAAAAACCCTCAAACAAACAACAAAAAAACCCCTTACTGTTTTTCTTTAATCTTAGTCATTTTTCAAATGCATGCATTGCCCAAATGTTCTATAAATAGAAGAAATTAAAATTTGAGAGAAATTGACTCTGGGATATACTAAAGGATCCTTTTTATCTTGCTGAGAACCTAATATGTTATAATTTCATGATCTATTACCAAGATGCTGAAAACAGAAGTAAGGAAAATATTCTCAGCTTCCAAACATGTTTGACTACTAATAACAGCAAATAATATGTGTAAATATCCTAACATAGAGGCCTTTATAAAGTCAAATCTAGCCCCATACAAAGTCTCCAATTTTATACGCTTTGAGGTTTTTAAATGACAGTTACTTTACCTTCAGTGGTTCCTTCTTGCAACCACCCAAAACAAACATTGCCAGAAGCAAGGACAGATTTACTATGAAATTCTGAGAAAGTGTCCATGCCCCCTTCTGTCCTGCCACACACATTTCCCCCTACTGCCAACACGACATGACTTTCTCTGTGCTCCAGTTCATTTAACAACTTGTCTCGAAAAGAAGATACAGGCCTCATCCAGGTGTAAACAGTTATTTGAGCCCATGTGGGCTCACATTCTCGGCAGAGGGAAAGAACTTCACAACGCATCACTGGGAGACACTAAATGGGAACTCGGAACCCGGGAAGCAGCAGGTTAAGAGGGGAGTGTTGACTTCCTGTATGCCTTTGAACGTTGACTGCATCAGTTCTGTCGTCGCTGTAACAAATGATCTGAAAAAGGCTTCAAACAACAGCAAAGTATGGTCTTACAGTCCTGGGAGGCAAAAACACCTGCCACAGGCCTCACTGGGCTAAAGTCCAGGTGCAGGTAGGGGGGCGCTCCCTTCTGGAGTCCCCCGGGGAGAATCCGTTTTCCTGCCTACTCCAGCTTCTGGAGGCTTGACCTGAGGTCCCTGCATCTTCAAGGCCAACAATGGCTGGTCAAGTCTGTCTCACGTGGCATCACTCTGACATTGGTTCCTCCGCCTCCCTTTTCCATATTTAAGGACAACTGTGATTAGGTCCCAATCAGACCCACCTAGATAATCCAGGATAATCTTCCTATTTGAAGGTCAGATGATGGACAACCTTGAAAGTATCTGACATCCTAACTCTCATTTACCATGTAAGGCATTTGAGTGTGAAAGTCTTTGTGGGCACATTATTCTGCCTACCACACTGACCTTTTTTCCATTTGGTGCATAACCATGACTCCAAAAATGTCTATAAGAATATAAGGTGCAGGAGTAATTAGTATTAGCTAGCAAGCCAACACACTGGCTAGCAAAGTAGCGAACATGTTCACATATGGCTTTGCAGATTCATGACAAAACTGGCCAACCCACAGGAACTCACACTATATCAGCTGTAAAAGTAGAAAATCAGTCAAATAAAATTATTCATATTCTTTATTCTCTGCTCAATTATGTAAATAAATGGTGTCATGGTAGAAATAAGCTTGGGTTTCTCAAATGCCTCACATACTTTCCAAAGTCAATGACAACTGAAAAGCCAAAGCCAATGAACTTCTGAAGACTTTTCTTACTGAGATTTCCTCCAGCCCTTGACCGCCACCTTCCTTCTAGAAAGTTGCTCCAGCCTTCACTTCTAAGCCACTGCCTTCCCTTGACCCTCTTATAATTATAATTTTTGACACTTTCAATTAGTTCTTTTTCTTCCGTTAACCTCCTAACTGTTGATGTCCGCCAGGTTTCATCCTCGCTTCTCCTCATGGGGCCACCCCTTCCTAATTCCACCTTTAGAACATCCCCAGTCCCTAGAAACGAATCCCCAAGCACAATGCAATTCAGGTATCAGCTCCTGCCCTGGGTTTTTGTTCCTAATCTCCAGACCACCAGACATCTCCTCCTGGATATCCCGTAAGTACCTCAAGCTCCACAGATATTTATCGAAGACTGAACTCATTATCCTCAGCTTCAAATACTTGCTTCACCCTTTATTCTCTTACTAATCTCTTCACCAAACATCTGTGAGGAGGCTGCTCTGTCCTGGAGATGTACATTAAGTAGAGAACTACTGCCTTTAATGAACTTAGGTAAACACGCAATTACAACATAAAAATATAGAAGCAATAATAACACAGGGAGTGAATTGAAAAGACCCATCTACTCAATTCTCCAGCAAAAGGCCTCAGAGTTGTCATTGATACAGTAGTCCCTGCTCATTCACAGTTTTGTTTTACACGACTTCAGTTACCTGCATTCAACCGTGATCCAAAAACATTAAATGGAAAATTCCAGAAATAAACAATTCATGAGTTCTAAATTGTGCATCGTTCTGAGTAGCGTGATGAAATCCCCTAAGGTCTGCTTGTCCCGCCCAAGGCGTAAATCATCCGTTTGTCCAGCGACTCCAGGCTGTACATGCCCCCCACCCATTCGTCAGTCACTTAGTGGCCATCTTGCCTATCACATCGGTTATTAGAAGAGACAGGCCACATTCATGTCACCTTTTAATAATATATTGTTATAATTGTTCTATTTTACTATTTTTATAGTTAACATCTTTACACTGTGCCTAATTTATAAATTAAATGCTACCATAGTTATATATGCTCATATATAGGACAAAACATAGTATATATACAGGGTTCAGTTTCAGACACCCACCTGAGGGCCTTAGAACAAACCCCCGTGGAGAAGGGGGACTCCTGGTATTTTCCTCCCTTTCTGCTCCTGCTGTATCTGACCAGTAAACAAGTCCCATCTCTTCCACCTCTGAAATGGTTTTCGGATTCATTCTCCTCCATTCCTCTGCCTACGTCAGGCCTTCAACACCCATCTTCTAGACAACTAAACAGAATCTTCTAATGGTCTTCTTGCTTTAGTTATTCCTATTCCCTCAAACCCCCATGAGCCACAGAGATGAGTACCAGCAATATTGCTCTCAGAGCATCTCTCTAAAAAACAAAGCTGCTTAAAGTCCTCCACAATCTGGCTTCAGTCTCTCTTTCCATCTTTGCCTGTTGCCCTACACCCCCCACAGAACTTGTATTGAATGTACCTGATTATACTTCTGTTTGCCTAGTGGGCAGTAAGCTGCTGGGAAGAAAAGAGTCAGGTTACATCCAGCTTTATGTCCTGAACCTGATGCAGAGTATGTGCCCCATAAAAGTTCATTTAAAACAGAATTTGGCTAAGGGTGTATTATATCTGATACACTGCACCCCCACAAGCACCCCAGGAGAGCTCTCTATGTGATCAGTTACTGCAGGAATGACTGTCTCTGAATCAAGTCAGAGTGAGATGGCAATCCTGAAGGGCTTCGAAGTCTGCCTCTTCTCTGTGCCTAAGGACCTGCGTGGTGTGTCCCACAGTTTTGTCCATGCAGCCCAGGATGGCTGTGAACTCGGCCCAACACAAAATAGTAAAATTGCTTAAAACATTATGAGATTTTTTTTATGATTACATGTCCCAATGTATTTAATGTGTGGCCCAAGACAACTCTTCCTTTCCCAGTGTGGTGCAAAGACACCAAAAGGTTGGACACCCCTGGTTCCAGAGGGTGAATTAGCTAGGATTTCCATGATCATCTCTCTGGTTGACACAGCGGAGAGCATGCTTCCACCAATGTCAGCAAGGTTAGCAGAATCTGTCTCCCCAACTGACCCCACTGTGTTACGTGAAGTACTGGAAACACCATCCTTAGCTCCGAGGGCTCCCACACTATTTGAGCGTGCAAAGACTCAAATTTCACTCCTTTCCAAACAGGTGTGCCTCCCTCTAAGGAGCCAGGGTGTGGTTCTTGCCTTTGACTTCTTTTACAACTTTAAATTCCAAACCTAAGACATTGACACTCCTAAAACAATCTTATCACATCAGATCTCCTTGCTCAGCTGATGAATGAGTACTTCAGCACTAGCATTTCTGCTTCTACAGGATTACCATGTTTATCTAGTATGTCACTTTGAGTACTTGTACACATTATGTACTTACTTTGGAGTTTAACACACTTTTTCTGTAAAGAGCCAGATTATATATATATGCAAACAAATGAGCATGGCTGAATTCCAATAAAATGCTTTTTACAAAATCAAGCAGTGAGCCGGATTTGGCTTACAGGTGGTAGCTTGCCAACTCCTGACATGCTTTATAAAAATGAATGGCAATAAAAAATAAAAGTGTGGATTCCAATAATACCAACAGTAGATTTCAAAACCCAAGTTCAACTTATGCAAAGCTAGAAATGTTTAAAATGGCATATCAGCAACTTCTTGTCAGACCCTTAGTAAACTTTAGACTATGTGCTGAGTTTTCTTAAAAGGAACAAAATTCAGGACCAGGTATGAAGTGGTGGGGATGTCCTGTAGATGCTCTAAGAAAGAAAGCATGATTGGGATACACATGCCTGTTACAGCTCGTTATT
This sequence comes from Phyllostomus discolor, assembly GCF_004126475.2. Classification (NCBI taxonomy): domain Eukaryota; kingdom Metazoa; phylum Chordata; class Mammalia; order Chiroptera; family Phyllostomidae; genus Phyllostomus; species Phyllostomus discolor. The sequence goes on along the minus strand of NC_040909.2, from coordinate 126,169,682 downwards.
AACAGAATTGGTTTTATAATGTGCAAATTTGATGTTACCCATTAAATGTGCACAGCCGGAAAAGCAACTTAAGAATGATCTGTTCTACCAATGGCCACAAAATTACTGTGCTCAGTCACTGGTGAAGTCGTAGCCGTCATCCAAGTTGTGGCACATCTCTACAATGATAATAGTTGGTAATACTTGAGTAAAAACCAACATATAACTCTGCCTGTGAACACAGTTGAACCAGTGAAGCACTATTAGGGTAAACTTTTTTTAAAAAAACGATAATCAAAACCAAGATGACTAGGGTCTCAGACCCTCATGAAAGATCTTAAAGTTTTCCATTACCTTGACCCTGGACAATGGCACAAAAGTAAGCAATTGCCAAAAAAGCTGGAAACAGCCAGTACTGCATCTTGCACTGAAAAATCTTCATTTTGTTTCCTGCTTTTCACATGGGATCCACCAGTCCTGGAAACAGAGAGCACAGGGGTATTTTAGGAAGACTAAAAATAAAGTAGGCACATGTAGTCATCTAGGACAGGCAAACCAGCCAAGATGGATTAGTGGCATCAGGAACCAATTCATTCACTAAGGCATCACATATTTCACTCCAAAGTGTAAACTGATGAAAACAAAGGTGTTTGAAATGACACTGCAAGTGGAAAGAACAACCAGAAATATTTGGGAGACAAGTTCCGAAGGGAATTTATGACTCCTTTGGAAGGCATTCATTGCACGGTGAATTTCCCAAAAGAGTAAATTCCAAAAGGTTACCTGAAATGACCATCATAATCAGACAATCACAATGTCCTTGCCAGTGACTTTGGATGAAACCATGGGAAACATTCTACTTGGCTCCTCCAGTATCTCTTATATATAGCTAAAAGTCCTACTGCTGCATTGCATTGCCTACAGAGCAAAGAGAATGTCAAAAACCACTTTGTGCTCATAGTAAATCAGTACTCGGCTTTCCCGTCACTGGGCGGAATGATCCCTAACCTTTCCTTATAACTCTTTTTTTCTCCTATCTGTGAATCTAAAACTCTTCCAAGTTTTTATTTTTCATTAGGATATCAGTGAAAGAAGGGCAACAAGAAATAAGAGAAAGAAATAAAAAGGAAAGAGAAGGAAAAGAAAGGGAAGGGGAAAAAAAGGTGAATGTTTGCTGTTAACTTAAAAGACCAATCTACAAACTGTTGACTACAATTCTACCACAAACCTTTAGACAGTCCCTTCCTCAGAGACTAAAAAAACATCACAAAGGTTTTCTTTTACCCAGCATATATTTTTCATTCATGTATTCTTTCATTCATGTATTTCCCACTATTGTTCCACAAAGGTCCCAAGACAACTTAATAATAAATGAATATGATGCATAAGGTAGGGTTGCCAGACTTAACAAATAAAACTGTAGGGCTCCCAGTTAAATTCTAACTTCAGATAAATGGGAATAATTTTTGTAGTATGTCTCATTCAATATTTAAGACACTTAATACTAAAAAAAATTGTGTTGTTAATCCGAAATTAAATGTACGTAGGTGTCCTGGAAGCCCTAGTATAAGGGGAAGTTTGGTGGGCAAATAGGAAACTGGTGAGTGAAATGAGCGGAGAGAGTGCGTCTGGTTCTGCTAGCAGAGGGGACCGTGAATGTTGCACAAAACTTGCTATGACCTAGCCAGCCCAAGAAAGCAGGAAGCATGCTAAGTTTTAAGGCTTACTGTATTATTACATTTTAAAACCTTTCCAGAGATGCATAGCTTTTCCTGATACTAAGAGCTAAGCAGAGTCGTACCCATCCTTCATTCAAAAAAAGGTCGCTACTTTATTCACCGTAACATTCATTGAGCCTTTACTATGTGTGAAGACTACTGTACATACTTTACACCTACATAAATTCCTATAATCCTTACAGCAATCCTTTGAAGTAGGTATGATTTAATAGCAATTACAGAGGAGGAAAAAGAGGCAAGGAGAAGTTCTCCAAGTCACACATCTTGTGAGTTTGGGGTCCAAGATCGTTACCCTCACCGACATAATAATCAGGCCTGGGAGAAGCATCTTAGGAAAACACTCTTATAGTACCACACTTTATACCACTGTGTTCACTGTACAACATCTTTTCTTGCTCTGGTTATAAAAATAATGAGTTTTATCAGTGCAAAATTTAAAAATACAAGGAAGCACAACAGAATGTGCCCTTTTTTATTTTGATTTTTCCCTTATTGAGGTGTGAATGTTTTCTGATAGTGGTAAATGTCCTTTCACACTATATACTGTGGTATGACTGTTTATTTCCCATCTTTATCTGCAACATCCGCTGATTTCCACATTTCCCCGGCACGAGTACCACTGCAAGTGACATCTTGGTCACACCTCCTTGAATACCTAACTATGGATTCCTTTGGCTAAATTCCCAATTGTGGACCTGCTAGGTAAAACAAATGTGTGTTTTAAGGTCTTCTAAACATATCTAATAATGCCCTACAGAAAATTACCATGATTTTCAGTTCCACCAGTATATTATATATGTACCAAATCACATCACCTCCACCATGGCAGGGGTTAATTGTTTTCAACACATGCTAATTTGTTTGGTAAAATGTGATTATCACAATATCATCCTAGTTTGGTTTTTTCATAACAAGTAAAATGTAACATTTTGTTTGTTGGGTATTTACACTTTTTATAAAATACCCTGTTCACATTGCTTACTCATTTTCTCACTGACTTATAAGAATTCTTTATATAATATTAGTTTTAACTCATAGTTCATAGTGCTTTTCCGGGGCCTTTTGTTTTGTTTTTTTATCTTTCAATTTCATTTATTGGATCAAGAATTTTTTAGCCCTGGCTGGTGTGGCTCACCTGTGAACCAAAAGATCACCAGTTCAATTCCTGGTCAGGGCACATGCCTTGGTGGCCCGATGCCCATTTGGGGGGATGCCAGGGGAAGGTGATCAATGCTTCTCACCCGCTCTTTCTCCTTCCCTTCCCCTCTCTCTGAAAATAAATAAATAAAATATTTTTTAAAAAAAGAAAATTTTTTTTAAATTTAAGGTAGCTGACTTGATCATTTATTTATAGCTCTGAGTCAGTATCCTAGGTACAATGGGCCTTCCCACTTCAAAATATAGATCCATTTTCTTAATTTTTTAGTTCTAATTATGAATGGGATCTTGGATCATTTTTAAATGTAGGGAAAATATTGATTTTTGTATATTTATTTTATGATGGGCCATTATTCTGAACTCTTACTAGCTCTGCATTTTTCCGGCACAATCACTTGGATTTTCTAGGTTAACAACCACATCATTTGCAATTAACATGTTTTATCTTATTGTATAGGCTAGTGGTTTTAAAATAATTACTTTACTAGGAAGGCCTCAAATATTTCACCATTACATATGTTGCTAGTAGTTAGGTTCAGATATAGTATTCTTCTTCTGTTATAAAAACAAAACTTCTTTTTTTTTTGCATTTTATTTTGAATTTTATTGTTCAATTCCAGTTTACAATCAATATTACTTGGTATCAGTTTCGGGTGTGCAGCATAGTGGCTATACAATCATATACTTTACAGTGTTTTCCCCGGTATCCATTACTCACTGGGCACCATACGGGGTAATCACAATATCATTGACTATATTCCCTCCGCTGAACTTTGCATCCCCAGGCCTGTTTTGAAACTGCCAATTTCTATTTCTTAATCCTTTCACCTTTTTCACCCAGTCCCCCAATTCTGCTCTTTTGTGGCAACTGCCAGTCTGTTCTCTGGGTCTGTGAGTCTGTTCCACAGAGAAGAGGGTAAAAGGGAATAAATGCTGATGGAAGGAAACCAGACTTTGGGTGGTGGACACAGCACAGTATATAGACGATGTGTTACAGAGTTGTACTTGACCACTGTAACTTGACCAATTTTAATTAACCAATGTAACCCTCAATAGATTCAATAAAAATATATATTATTAAAAAGTGGTAGCATATATACATGAAGATCTGTCCAGAAACTATCCAGCCATGCAATATGAAAAATACAGGCATTTATTGAAGAAGATACAAGAAACATTGTACATAGGACAATGATGCCTCAGTTCCCTTCACAGGAGGCACCTTGGGACCTCGGGACCTCACACAGTTCTCCCAATTACAGCACAATGTTCCTTCTGCTCTGGTAGCAGAAGCCACAGAACGAATTTTGCCACAACACGTTTTATGCCAAGATCCTGTATCAGCATCTCAGACACAGAAGTTTTTGGAATCCCCAGATCAGTTTCTAGTTCTCACACTGTCGGTCAGCGATCTTTGTTGATTGCAGCCCATACACGTTCAACATTCTCAGATGTTATGCCTGTTGCAGGCCTTCCAGAATGTGGACCACTGTCAACAAATTTTCAGCCATCTTTGAAGCATTTGTGCCACACATTTATCTGTGCTATACTCATTGCATCATCCCCAAAACCCTTCTGAATCATCTGAATAGTTTCCATGGAGGAATGTCCAAGCTTGACACAAAATTTGATGCAGATTTGTTGCTCTACTCACTCAGTCATTTTGAATGAGATGGCCACATAGTACACATGCTCACTCAGTGACATCTACCACCCCCACTGACTAGTACAGTGAAGTCATCATTGTTCATGCATGTGTGTTGCAGTCCACTCTCCTTGTCTTCCAGGTTACAACAGTGCCATACAAACCATTCTCGTTATATGAACAATGGCTGGACTTCTTTTGGACAACCTTGTACACATAGAACGTTACTCAGCCGTATAAGAAGAACGAAACCTCACCATTTGCAAAAGAAGGGATGGACCTAGAGGGTGGAGTGCTAAGTGAAATCAGTCAGTCAGAGAAAAACAAACACTCTATGACTTCGCTTATATGTGGAATCTAAAGAACAAAATAAAACATACTTTTGGACTTCTTACTAAGTATTTTTTTTCATTCAAGAATGGATGCTGAATCTTGCTTTTATGACTTTTTATCTATTGAGATATTCATATTTTCTTCTTCACCTCTTAATGGAATTACTTTGATAATGCCTAATATTAATTTATTCTTGCAATACAGGAATAAATCCTACCTGTTCATAGCAATTATTGTGGGGTTTTTTTTTTACTTTAATGTAATTATAATGGTTTTAGTTTTCAGTCAAGCCATTTTCAATAAGATGACAAAGTCATATCACTTCTTTAAAGATTTTAATAACCTAAGCTCAATAATGACACATTTGAGTTATTGGTTTTTTGTATTCTTAAACAACAAAGACAGTAAATGATTCCTTCTCTCTAATTCCTAAAGAACTAACCACATTCAAGCACTCTTTGTCACATGCTAATTAGTTTTCAAAATGTTTTCAACTTAAAATGCTCAGAATTTTCTTTATTATAGATATGCACCTGTGGTGGCAAAAATAAAGTAAAAACAAATCAATTCAAGTTACCTATTTCTAAATTTAAAATAAATATGATGTATTGCAGGACTCATAAAAACGGGATATTAATTCTTCTTAAGGAAAAGAATGGGAGTAGTATTCTAGGTGACATTTATCCCCAAATGAATGTGTGGCTTCTTAAAAATTATTATTACAGTCGTAGTTTTAAGCCATATTAAATTTATCCAGGATTTTCTACTTTTATATACTATTACCACTTGAAGAACTTTCGTTTCTCTAGCTTTGGATTATACCTAGTGGAGTATGTGAGCTACGTCTTACTTGCAAAGTTTGGGAAAACTCTGAAACTTGCATATTTTTTAAAACAACCCACGTTGCATATTTAATGCCAAGCACTGTTTAAATTGCTACCATGCTACTTTTCGCAGTCCTGGCTGCTGTTCTTTTGAGGAAATCTGCACTAACCCATTCTTTGAAACAACATATATAATTTAGAGAGGTACACACCAGCCAAGCTTTAAGTTGGAGTCGGCCTATGAAAATATTTTTCAGACCACCCTGTTTCCATCCTTCCAGCCTGGAAAGTGTAACTGAGTGGAGGTTGGGTCCTGTAAGAGTCTGATTTCTCTAAGATTCTGCGAATGGAACCAGCTGGGGGATTAGTACAGCCCTCAGGTAGCAACCCTAGGTGCTAAAGCTCTGCTGACCTGCTTTAATGAGCTTCCTAATTTTAAAGTCCAGCCTCTGCCATTCTTTGGAGCACCTGAGACCTGGCCTTGCCAGCGACAGCCACACAGGGCTGTGTGGCTCAGCGACCATCTGGGTGAGGAAGTGTCAACACTCCTGTAGAACTGAGTCAAGGCTGAGCTCTGATTTCTTTCTTTTCTCTGCAAAACCGCAGTTACCATCCATCCCAGCCTTCCCCTCATTCCTCCAAGGCCATGCATTGCTCTTCAGAGAGGATTCTTGGTGACTCCTGCTCATCATGGTCCAGCCCAGGGCCACGTGGGTGCTCAGCTTTTTGTCTGAGGAATATTGGAAACATAGGAGACGGCGTCCTGTCGGGGACACTTCATTTCACACAGGCTTTGAGGCTTCTCTTCCCCGTGCAATAGTTGGAAGATGATCATTAGCTCCTGGAATCCCAAACGTGACCTTCTCCACATTTGGAGTGATGGGGTCTGATGCTGTTGCTGGGTCATGAGCCCACCTAGGAGGTCGCTGGTGCAAGCCTCTGCTCACAGAACACTTCCAGTAATGACTTCCTCCGTGACCCTGTGACAGGGTAGTTCAGTGAGAGGGCATTGACCAGAAGCACTTTAGCTGCATTCCATCAGGTTTCCGCTCTACTTAAGCAGCACTGAAAGTTGCCAAAAACATTGTCCCCTTGGAGGGGCACATAACTCACAAAGAGAGATCCACAAGGTGTCATTGACGTGTAGACCACCACCTCATCACTTGGAAAAGCCATCCTACTCTGCTGCTTGCTTTCCCGGATTTTCTGTAACACTGACACAATATTCAAGGCTGTGGAGACAAGAGCCAGGTCTCTGTGAGGCAAGCCTTGGGCAATGATGTGTCTCAGGGACTCCAGGGTCCCATCCATCTTGGGTCTGCTTGTGCAAGTCTTGGACTGAATCTGTGCAGCTCACTGATGCGCTGGATTGCTGCAGAATCAATCCCCTTTAACGCCTGCCAATCAGACACTTCCCAGAGTCCAAAAATTCCCCATGGGACCCTCCTCTCAGGCTCACTCATCTTTGTTGTCTCCACATATTACTGTTTTCATATAATGTTGCCTGGTTATAGAGTATTTTTAAATCCGTATTAGTCACCAAAATTGACTAATAGTTCTCTTTAAAGGTTTTGGTGTCAGGATTATTCTAGCTCCTTAAAATAACTTAGAAATCTTTCCATATTTTCTTGTTTTGTAATTGTTTAAGTAGCATGAGAATGGCCTATTCTACAAAAGCCTATAAATATTTTTTGCAACTTTGAGATATGCCTGACATACCATAAACTACATACAAAGCATACAACTTGATAAGTTCTGAGATATGTAAACATTCATGACATATTTCCCTTTTTTGAAGCTAATCCTGCACAACTTTTTTTCCCTCTTGTTTATAGATCTACTTAACCTTTTCCACTTGGTTCAGGCTTGGATATTTTCCCATAAAGTTATCCTTTGTTTGGTTTTAATTTTCAAATTTATTAGCAGACCTGTGTGACTTCTGAACTTAAGACAAAACTTTTCTAGTTGCATCCCCATATTCAGTTTTGAATTTATGTGTTTCTGACTTCTCTTTTCTTTCCAGAATAGATAAGCTATGTATCTGTCCAAATGGCATTTCTTGAGAATGTTCTTTAGCTTGTCAATATTATTTTTTTCTAACTTATTTTTGCATTTATCACTAGTAATTCCTTTCTTTTCTGCTTTATTTTGTTGTTGTTGTTGTCATCTGTGATCTTTTCTTAAATCCTCAATTAATGTAATACTATTTTTTTATTTGAGACAATAATTTCCCTCTGAATATGCTTCAGCAGCATCGTATCAGCATCCGTTTTCTTTTCCGCCCAGAAGTCACTGCGGTGATACAGCACAGCTAATCCTCCGAAGCTTCAAACAAACATGACTCAGGTCCTCTCACTTCTGATATTCTGGTTTTATTCTAGAGTAATAGAGTGTAACCCAAGGAATACATATTTGTATTTCTTTCCAGCAAGCACTGTTTTGTGTTTTCAATTAAAGGGAAATGACTATCAAAATGCTTTGACAATCATATAAATAATCAAGTTAAGATCTTATAATAAAAAATTTAAAACACGCTCCTTAACATTCCCAATGGGATCAGAAATACACTAAATTGTATATAACTTGTATATGTATGGTATTTTAGCCTGGATTAATTTATTACAGTTTAGTAAACCAACTTTTTTTCAAGGCACAGAGGAAATGAGACAAATGATGAGTACATTTTGATAAAATACAGGAGGAAAGGCCCCGGGCCATCTATGGAACACTAACCCTACAGGGGCACGTAGAATGAGGTTAGGCAGATTATCCAGAGGAGCGTGAGTAATCCCAGTGTGGACAGCAGGCATGAATACAGGGGATTGGAAAAGATACAGAAGCAGGCTGCAGCCCTGTCACAGCCAAGACATCAATGGGTGCCTTTTGACCCAGCGATTCCACTGCTGGGATTATACCCTAAGAACCCTGAAAGACCATTTCAAAAGAACCTATGCACCCCCATGTCCACAGCAGTGCAATTTACAATAGCCAAGTGCCAGAAGCAACCTAAGTGCCCATCAGTAAATGGGTGGATCAAAAAACTGTGGTACATTTACACAATGGAATACTACACGGTAGAAAGAAGGAGCTCCTACCCTTTGCAACAGCTTGGATGGATCTGGAGAACATTATGCTACGTGAAATAAGCCAGGCAGTAAAAGAGAAATACCATATGATCTCACCTCTTCGTGGAACCTAATCAACAAAACAAACAACTGAGCAAAATAGAACCAGAGACATGGAAATAAAGAACAAACTGACAGTAACCAGAGGGGAGGAGGGAGAGGGATAATAGGGGGAAAAAGGGGAAGGGTCAAATCAAGGAACATGTATAAAGGACCCATGAACAAGGACAAAGAGAGGGGCAGCGGAGGATTGAATGTGGGGGTGTAGGCAGGGCAGGGGAGAGTAATGGGGGAAAATGGGGACAACTGTAACTGAACAACAATAAAAATTTTTTTAATTAAAAAAAACATCAGCAAATCTGCCTGTCACCAGATAGCCGCCCCAGACACCCAAAGAAAACAACAGCAGCGGAATCACCATCTCAACTCAAACACAATGTTCTTCCTTAGATTTTGTTCTGGAAACGTTATGACCAGAGGTTTCCATCAGAACAAGACAAAGAGACGGAGGGGGAAGGAAACAGGCATGTGTCTCTTTGTCTTCGTGTCATGCACTTTGAGGGCAGAGGGCTTTCATCACACGTCACGAGAGAGGAGGTTAACAGGGGAGAAAAAGCCCTTGGACCAGCCGCAGTGCAAATGCCTCTCCCCGCTCTCAGCAAAGCACAGAAGTTCCTGCGTCCTGGTTTAAGGCGACACTTCACATGCTGTGGTGGAAGGTAATCTGCATTTCACATGATTTAAATAAATAAATGAACAAATAAATAAGTAAAGGCTATCTGAGTCTTGGCATTTTTTTGAAAGCTGGGTATTATTTATTGTAGCCATAGCTTATCTTTAAATTCTTCCTTTTTTTGTTTATTTTAAATTAGGATGAGTAATACCATGTTGGGAGAAGTAGAAATTGAGTTTCCCAAGGTTTTCTGCCAAGTCCCCAAATTTTTGGACAGTGAAATAGGGGCCAAAAACTCCCAATTCCTATTAAAGTGCCATGACATGGTTTAACATTGGCCAAAATGTCAAAGCCTAATTTGCAGCAACTTTGCCCAAAAGCCTGCGCGAAACAAATAACTCTGCTTTAATTCGCGTGTGTGTGTGTGTGTGGTTTAAAACAGCATGACAGAGATGGCTCCTCAGCTCCGAGTTCAGAGGGTAGAAACCCATTTGGGTAACGTCGGTAATGTTTAGTATAAGTTTTCTCGAAACCCTGTCACAAGTCTGGAATGAGTAATTTCAAGCTGTCCTCGCGAGGGCGAATTCGCCTTTCCTCTCCTTCATGTGTTTGTCTGGTTGAATCTCATTTGTACTGTTCAGTTTAACAAGGGGCCCTGAGTACAGTTCATTTTATCAAAACTCCTTAAAATATTTATTCTAAAGTTTTATAAACCATCCACACACAGGCACACACACAGACTGACACACACATACACACAAACCTTGGATAATGTTCTGTTCAATCAGTGTTTACTTACAACCCCCCCCCCCCCGCCATAAACTTAAATAGAAGTGTAGCTAGCCATCTGGCATACCAGGCCCTGAGAGAGGTTACTTATAGTATTACAATTTTCATTCCAACAATCACTTATTAAGAGCCCTACTAAAAGTATATTTTGCCATGCATAATGCACACTTTTTTGACCAAAATTTTTGAGGGAAAGATAAGGATGCACATCATCCGTGGGTAGTACCTAAAATACCTTGTATCTGTTCTTGTGGTTTGTAATTATTTGTTACATAAAATTTCTTGTACCATAATATGTTCAAAAGTAAATGCTAAAATTCCTTTATAATACAAAAACAAGCATCTGAATATTAATTAATTAATTGATTAATTAAAACAGAAGATTTTTTCCCCTAAAAGTCTGGGCCAAAACCATGGGAGCACATTATACACGGTGAAATAGGGTAACCAAAGCTCTCTACTTGATACTAAAGAAGATACAAAAGTTCATACTCTGTGATCCCTGCCCTCAGTCAGCTCACTTACAATATTATTAAAAAAGGAAGAATATAAGCAAATATGTTGCAAAGATAAATGAAGCAAATATGAAACAGAACAAAGAGTCAGCACAGAGTGGCAATATAAATAGAAAACTAGGAATTAGGAAGACAGGTCTGCCTATAATTTGCCAGAGATCCTTGACTACCTGGTTTAACCATTCCATGGCTTGGTTTCTTCATCAATAAAGTGTGCAAATTAACACTTTCCTTACAGAATGATTGTGACCCTGTTATTAATATGCTTAGAACACAGGTAGCTCTCCAATGTTCTAACTAGGGGCATGTTAGCAATGGGTTGAAAGAATGCAAAGGAAACGGGAATGATGGTAATTAATGAATTTGCTACTTGAATAGCTACTAAGGGAGGACAGAATCAAAAAATCTTTCTCTTGCATCATATTAAGGTTGGGGGACTAACTTGGCATAAAAATTTGGGCAAAAACTGAAGATCCAGATTATGACAAAGGCACAGCATCTCCATGGGTGGACGACTTTAACTTTTCTAAATACATTCCTTCCCATTTTTATCATTTTCCAGATGACGGTTCAATATGGGTTCAAAATAATCAACCATGTGAAGATGTGCAAGATTTGACTTAAGAGCAATTCATAGACTTAGAAAAAAATTTAATGGTTCTAGTAGACAAGTTAATGCAAAAAAGATGTGGAAAAAATGAGAATGTTTAAGCATATTTTAATCAGGCCTAGGAAAAAGGAGAATAGGAGGCCTGCAATGGATGTCTTCAAATATTCGGAGAGCTTTCACGTGGAAGGTAACACGAGATTACTTTGTCCAGCTGCTGTAAATAGAACTTGGATCAGTGGACTGGTCCACAGAAATGTGGGTTTGACTATAAAAAGTATTTAACACTTAGAATAGGCTCCTCCCTTTTGCTAGAGATTCTGAGGCAGGAGTGGGTTAAGTCATACCCATATCAGATAACCAAAGGGTTCCCGACTTTGTGGGCAGGGGAACCGAGCAAAATGACCTCTAAGGTGTCTTCGCCGACTCTACATCGTTAAAACTTTAATATCCACTTTATAGAAAGACAGTTTTATAATCCATTGATGATCGATGTCACACAGACTTTTAGATAAGAAAGCAAAGACTAAAAGCACGTCTAGTGTATCAGCTCAGTGTGTTGGCACCGTCCAGCATTCCTTATGCCTCCTCTCTAATGAAAACATCACCCTCCTCACGTCCAGAATCATCAAAACTGTTTTTAGGGTCAGCTGGCGGGGTGAGCTAAAAGGAAGCCCTAGATGAAGTTAGGGGTCATGACCCTTATCTGTTAGCATCATGACACAGCAGAACACAAATCTACATTAGGAATTAAGACTTAGTTTTGTTACCATTAGCTTGGTGATTAGCCGTCTTCCCCCAAAGCAGACTCCCACTGTGCACGACCTTGTGACCAGAAATCAAGAGAAAGCCACAGCCTCATTAGCATGAAGTTGGAAGAAGGGCAGAGGGTTCGGGACTGCCTGAGAGATTCAAGATTGAGCAGGGGCACGTCAGGAAAGATCGAGCCACGATGAGTGGAGATGAAATCTGCATAAAATCTCCTTTTAAATCCCCTGTATTCCAGAACACAGGGTCAATGAACGGGGAAAACTTAATGAAATATTTAAGGAAGATATGTTAACAATCCCACACAAATCATTTTAGAAAATCTAGGTGAGTCACTATAATAGTTTATCAAAACCAGATGTCCTTACCAAAAAACAAAAAAAAAATTATAGGACAATATCCCTCATGGACATAGACACAAGAACCCTTAACAAACTATTATCAAATAACATTCTGCAATGTATAAAAATAATAATCAGTCCTGGCTGGTGTGGCTCAGTGGACTGCACGCCGGTCTGTGAACCAAAAGGTCGCCGGTTCAATTCCTGGTCAAGGCACATGCCTGGGTTGTGGGTCAGGTCCCAGGTTGGGGACATGAGAAAGGCAACTGATCACAGTTCCTCTGTCACATCAATGTTTCTCTCCCTCTCTTTCTTCCCCCCTCCCACTCCCTCTAAAAATAAATAAATAAAACGTTTAAAAAGCATCAGCAGCACCATCACCAAGTGGGGTTTATTCTAGGAATGTAAGATCGGTTTACTATTTTAAAAGTCATATCATTCAACATATTAACAGACTAAACGACAGACAGCTTTCTCAACAGAAGCAGAGAAAGCATTTGAGAAAATTCACTACTCATTCATGATTAAAAAAGAAATTCAACTAAGAATAAAACGGAACTCGATCAATCTGATAAAGGGCATATGTGAAAATCTCACAGTCAATATCATATTCAATGGTAAAATATTGAATGCTTCCCTCCCGAGGTCAAATATAGGACAGGAAGGTCGACATTGTAACATCTTACTCTTTCATTCCGTGTTGCACTGGAGGTCCTCGTCAGCCCTGTGAATTACTCGAAAGCCAGGGACTTGACTGCAGAGCAGCCTGAGAAGTGCGGCTGCTCAGTCTGAAACCGGCTGCTCCGAGTTCCACACAACAGAAGGCTGCACCATCCCGAAAGAGTGACCAGTTAGAATGACAGCTCCTTGACTCAGGAGTGTTCCATCTCCTGGCTACCCCGCTTTCTCTCTCTTTCCCTCTCTCTGTCCCTCTTTCTCTCTCTCTTCTTACAAGTACTGACATAGCCCCTGGGCCAAGACACGGGGAATTGCTTTGCACCTAAAGTCTACACCGATAAGCAGCAGAAAGGGTAGCCACACATCTCAGCAAAGACATCCCATCCTCCCCACAGGCCTTCCTGACTGTCCAGGTCTGGACCAGGGCTGCGCCTGGGTTTCCCTCAGCCGTGATCTTTATATTCCACTCTGGAGCTCTTACCACTGTGTTGTAGCTGGTTCTTTGCATTTCTACCTATTCACCACTGCATGTTGAGTGCTTAGCACAGTTTCAGGACATGGCAGGGGGCGGGGCTGGGAAGCAGAGGAAGAATAGAAGCAAAAACAAACCTGCTATAGAACGTCATTTTTAGATCCACTCAGTGAGCTCCTCTCTACAAAATCAGACAGAAAACCATCCAAAAGCAACTGAGTATCCCTAGTTAGAGACACTTCCTGAGACACTTGGACTCAGCAGAGCCCGGCCTCCCTCTGGATCAATTTTTATAAACAAATCTGATCATTTCTGGCAGGCGAGAGACAAAGCACTGTTCCCTGAAATTCTGAGTCAGGGACACCTGCCAGGCTAACTCCACCAGCCAACGCCCATTGGCAGACAGGTTTGCCAAAAACATTGATAAAGAGTGGCCTGGCCCTGGCCGGTGGGGCTCAGGGGACTGAGTGCCAGCCTGCGAACTGAGAGGTCGGCGGCTCAGTTCCCGGTCGGGGCACACGCCTGGGCTTCGGGCTGCGCGGGGGTGTGTGAAAGGCAACCCATCCCACCTCTCTCTAAAAATAAATCAATCCATCTTTAAGAAAAAAAAAAGAGTCACTGGATCCCTGCCACTTTTTATTTAGTTATAAAAGGAGCAAGAGACAATCGCTCCCTTGACATCCAGCCCCGAAGGAGGAAGTTGGTTTTTGCCACTTTCTTTTCACCCCCTTCTCCCACCTGGCCGGCCTCCCTGTTTCCCCCAGGAGCCGTCCATCCAGCCTATTTACCAACAACCTTGCCCTTTACAAACTGTCATGATCCCAGATCACGTGTTAGCTCAGGGTAGCTCAAACAGCACCTCAGGCTGCGGGAAGGGGATCTTGTCCTTGAAGGGGATCTTAGGTTACACTCGGAAGGCCGGGAAACAGCAATCGTAAGGCTGCCTTTGGCGTCAGGACAGCACGTGTCTCCAGAGTCCTGTCACTGTCAGCTGAAAACAGGGCTTGTGCTTTACTAAGCGACACTGGGAAGGACTTACAAGCCAAAGGGAGCACGTCTGGTGGGCCGGGGCTGCCCCGTGCCCGTCAAACAACACTCGTTTGCTCTGCCCATCCTTGAGGCCAGCCCTGGCGGATTCCGAAAACCAAGTCTTGCATAGACATTTCCCTGAGATCCTCAGCTGGACCTTCGCAGCAGGATAAGGGCCAAAGGGCTCCTCCCATGGATCCTGCAGCTTGGGACCCACCCAAAACTGCTCCAGGAATTCGAATGGGTTCCAACTAATTCTATCCAGGGAATTACAATGCAGCCTCTCCAGTGTGCCGGCTCTCCTTTCAGAGGGACCCTAGGGAGGTCAGGGCTGCAGCGGAGGTTCAGGCTTACCCTGGACCAGGGCTCCCAGGCCGGAGGAGCAGATGTCCAGTGGTCTGTGAGATCCTGAACATCCCAGATAAACCTTGAATGCATTTTGCTAGGTGAATGGAACCAGTCAGAAAGGACCACACACCTACTGCATGCTTCCGTTTATACAAAATGTCAACAGAAAGTAGATTCATGGTTGCCAGGCGCTGGGTGGGGTGGGGGAGAGCAGGTTGAGAAGAAATGGGGAGGTACGGCTAAAAGGGATGGATTTTCTTATTGGAGTGAGAAAAATGTTCTAAAGTCGATCGTGGTGACGGCTGTACCACTCTGTGAATGTATTAAAAACCACAGAATGGTATATCTGTATGGTATATGGATTACACCTCAAAAAAAGCTGTTTTTAAAAAATACGACCCTGAAGTTTGTCTTACAGTGACCACATATCGGGGCCATGTTCAGAGCAAGTCCATCCAGGGTCTTTTGGAACCACCGGAAAGCCGAATGCTATTCACTCACTCACTCACTCACTAACTCATCGGAATTCACCAGTGAGTCCTCTGCGTGTAGAAGTGGGCCACCCTGTCAGAAACAGAACACTACCGTGGGCTCACCTCAGGGTACCCAGCAAGCCTGCCCCCTGGGTTGGAGCCGGGCCTCTTTATCCGATGCAACTAGGAGGTGCTCCCCTCCGCCCTTTGGAGGTGGGGAGCCCCAGAGCTTTCAACAGGGGAGCCTCAGGCAAACTCCTTACCACTTCTGCTCCTCACAGAGCCACCTAAGTCTTATCCCCGTAATTCTTCGTTCCTGACCCCTCCCACCTTCTTCAGCTGGGACTGGCAGCCAACGCTCAGAAACTTCCAGAAGGAAGTTCATGACTTCCAAAGCGCATGGGGCTCTGGGCAGTTCCAGAAGCAATTCTCAGGGGGAAACCCAGGCCCCAGTGAGAGGGGCACACTAGCTCCATTTCGGTTTCTTTCCCCAAGGGCAAGTCCAAGGCCTTCACGCAAGCTGAAGCGACGACCCCAGGTCAACCCTGAGCTCACACGCCAGAGGGCGCGTTTGCCACCGAGGACCCAGGAACCCAGCTCCTAAAGTGAGTGCCTGGGGTCTGGACGTCCAGTCTTACCTAAGACTGAGCCATTCCAGGGGCCCCACTCGCGCTCCCTTTGGCTCCGCCCTAACCTGCCTCGTCTGTGTGCGCTGCGCACCAAAGCTCTGCTCTGGGCACTGGTTGCGTCTTCGCCCAGACGCTGCGTACTGGGAGGCTTGAGGCAGCGAGAGGTCCAGAGGGATAAAGTGCGGGGAGGTGAAGGGTGGAAAAGCCGGGGAGGAGAGGATCTTCCAACAACACAGCCTGGTGGTGTATGTCAAAGCAGCAGCCGAAGTAAAACACAAGAAGCATCAGGATTTCTTGACGCACAGACGTTGCACCAGGCTACCACCAACATCCTACCCACATCAAGGCCCTCTGCCTGGCGGTCCTCTTTGCGTCTGGTCTAGCCCCTAGTCCCCAACGCTAATCCGTGGCCGGACCAAGTAGTGGCTGAGGTGTCCCCCATGACGTCCATCGACTGCTCCCCAAATCTATCCCTAATACAATCAAAATAAAAACAGCATGCTTTCTATTTATATACAGCTCTCCGAGCCAAGTCCCCAAGCCCCCCTTTTCACCAGGTTGCCTCCTTTGCTAAAACCCTTCCACTTGGAAATTCTGGTGTCCCCGGCGTCTGGAAATTAGACCCACGCTCACAGCACCCCAGTATAGAGAAGAGCTCCCGGGAGCAGCACAAGGTACCGTCATCGCCTTGCATTCACATCACGCAGCACGTCCGATCTCCCTGCACAGTGACACCCCCACCCCGCCAGGAGGCATCGGGGCGCATGGTCTCATCCCACCCCGAAGCCCCCCCCACCCCCCGGCCATCTAGGGCGCGCGAAGCGAAGGTCCAAGGAATTGCGTTTTATCCGCAGGTGGCTCGCCCTCGCCACTTTTGCTTCCTCGCTACCAGGCTTTTCAAAGCCAACCCGAGGTGGGGCAGAGAAAGATTGGAACTGACCTGTGCAGGGCAAGCTTCCAGCCCCGCTTGGGGACCTCTGGGTGCCTAGGAAGATCCAAGTTCTGCCGCGAGTTGGTTCTTGGCAGCCACGGCTCTCGCTCGCTTCCCGCCTGGTGCCCCCTTTAATTGGCCTCCCTCTCTCTCTCTCCCTCGCTTACGCCCACCCTCACCCTCTCCTGCTCCCACTCCCCGCGGCCCGAAGCTGCCTCCTCCTCTGCAGCGCTTCCCTCCTGCTAGGCGCCGGGGATCAGATAAGAGGCTAGGAAGGCCAGTCGGCGGCCAATTATAGAGCAGAAGGTGGCCGCGGGGGCGGAGGTTGGGGTGGTGGGAGGCAGGCCTAAGCCCCAGACACCCCCACTTTATTTCCTCCTCCTCTCTCCACCCCCGACCCAAGGAGATGCTCCGAAGGGCCCGCCCCGCGCCGCGCACGCGCTCCCTCAAACCTAGGGGCGGCCCCAGGTGTGCCGCTGAGCTTCGTGCGCGGAGGGGGAGCCGCTTTTGCCCCTCCACACTGACCGAGGCTAGTGTGGGGCTGCTAAACCCGGCCCTGGGGTCGCTGGGCAGTATCAGGAGTCCTCCGGTGCTCAGGTGCTGCGTGCCCACTTCCACCTTCCCCAAGACCAACCTCGCCTTCCCGCGGCAAGGACCCTGCGCTCGCGGGCGGGTCCCCACCGTAAGAGAGGACCCTTCCTCCTTCCCTGGTTCCTTTACGGAACATTTCCCAAGGGCCGTGAAATGCCAAGGCAGCGATGTCCAAACTTCAACGTGCGGGAGAAAATGATCCGGGGTGTCGCAATGGACATTTTTGTACATGTTTAAGAGGAAAAAGATGTCAGCAGTTTCCTGTGGTTGGACTTCCCAACCTGCAGATCCCCCACTCCCAGGGATCCTGATGGACAGTTCGGGACTGAGGCCCGGGACTCTGCATTTATCAAACACCCTGGTGGTTCTGACCCACGCAGGTCACCCTTCGACGTGTGAAGCACATCTACCCCTGAGACGAGACACACAGAGGGCGCGCCAGAGCCCCCGGCGTGTCTCTAGGGGCTGACTGGCCCTGCAGGGTCACCCTGGGGCCGCCTTAGGAAGTCATCACGGTTACCATTTTTTTGGGGGGCGGGGGAACCGTACAAACAAACGTCCCGCAGCATTGTTTACATTAGAACGTGCATGTGCGCGCAAATACTGCGGAGGGAGGTATAGAAGCTGAGAATTTAGCAAGAGCCCATTCTTGCGAGACAAAGTTTTCTCGCTTTGGAAAGCTGAAAAGAGGGTATTTCACCACCCTTAATGCGTGATGATGCCAAAAACGAATCTGCCTGCATCATGCCCCGCTGACAGTGCAGAAAGAGAGGCCGTGGAGTCTGAGGCCCCTCCGGGGTCCTCCCGACATTCTAACCTTCCCCACGGTTGTAAGCCACCTCCTCTGCTTTCCCAGAACTGGCGTGGCCCGTGTGTTGGTCTCCTCTTGCCCGTGCTCCGAATTTCCCCGCCGGTCCTGCGGTTGGAGTGGAAAGGGTTTTCTCTCCAGCCCCACCGTCGCCCTGAGTCCCCTGGCCCCTTTCCAAATTGGCCTCAACTCAGCCACAGGAGGGGTCCAAGCGAGGCGCCGTTTTGCCTCTGCGCTTCGCTGATCGCAATTCCCTGGGATCCGGCGCCAGCGCAGCCTCCTAGGAGACGCTGCTAATCTAAGGGCTTCAGAGTTGTTACTGCAAGGGTTCGAGCGCCACCTGGTGTCTCAGTTGGGATTTGGGACAGGACTGGACTGGAAAGATCCCCACCCACCCTAGGTGGACACACAGCGACCCGAATTCCTGAAATGCAGCATTTATTCCTAGGGACAACTACCACTTTGATTAGATCTCTTTTCTTCTGCCCCTTCCCAAAAAGCCCTATTACCCTCATAATCGGTCCCCCCTTTTCACTAATGAAATCTCTTATGCTTTTATTTTTTACTGGAATATAGATACCTAGTACAAGCTTAGCTTTTCTTGTTCATTCCCTTGTGGGAGGTGGCGGCCTGTTGGCACAAAGTTTTAGGCAAAGGCAGAGACAGGGTATTTGTGATGGAATTACACCGAAAAGGAAATGAGGAACTGAGTGATTTTAAAATACAAAATAAGTGTAAAAAATCAACATACAGCAAACAAAGAAGCATAATATTTGTCCAATAAAAATCTTACACAATAATATCTATTGTAATGGTATAAAAATGTTATTTGTTCAAACTCTAACTCATCCTTCCTTCCTCTCTTTAACTTCTGACCACTTGCATTTCGCTTTCAATGTAGATAAACCTCAGTTAACATCGAACCCGAGTAGCTGGTTTCAGTTTCCTGTTAAGTTGCAGTTGTGTGTGAACTCCCAGCCCCTTCAAGGGGGGTCAGCCCTGGGCAGAGTGCTGAGAATGGACTCCCTGAAACGAGGCCAGGAGATTTCACGAATGGCCCCCCTCTCAACCTAGGAATAATTGCATCGGAATAAACATGTGAGTGAGTGTCTGGGGCCTTTTCAAAGAGATCCAGAAGTTCCAACTTCCCACAATAATTCATTCCAGGACTCAACAATTCTTCCTAGAGTCGGCCAGCCTGAGTTCATGACACGACTGTGATTTTTGTCTTTCTTTTTTTAAATATTTTATTCTTTGTAAGATTGTGTTTATTTTTACACAGACGGGAAGGGAGAGAGAAAGAGAGGGAGAGAAACATCGATGTGTGAGAGATACATTGACTGGTTGCCACTCACATGCCCTCCATCAGGGACCTGGCCCACAACCCCCCACAATTCATATGTTGAAGCCCTAACCCCCAAAGGGGATGGATGGAGGGCCTTTGAGAGCTTGATAAATCCTGAGGGTGGAGTTCTCACAAATGGGATTAGTGCCCTTCTCAAAGAGACCCTGGAGAGATACCTAACCCCATCCATCATGTGACAACACGAGGACAAGTCTGGCACCCAGAGCCCTCACCCAGCAGAGCTGACACCCTGATCTCAGACTTCCAACCTCCAGAAACTGGAGGAATAAGTTTCGGTCATATAAGCCACTCAGTGCGTGCTGTTCTGTTACGGGAGCCCAAACAGATGGGGCCACCGTGCATCCACAGAGGTCCTCTCCGTCCCCGCTCAAGGGTGGCCCCTGGCATCCCTCCCGATTGGTCTGTGCCGGGGCCATCTGACTGTTCGGTCTTTTCATCACTGGCCCTGCCCAGAGCTCCAGAGCATCTCTGGCTCTTGCCTTCTCTGGAGTTCTGTCTCCGTTCTGTGAGCTCCCCCACTTTTGCCAAATCTGGCTTCTTCCCCTGCTAACCAAAGAACCCCGGCTGAGTGGCTGTGCGTTTCACCAAGTGGGAAGCTAAGACAGAGGGCATGAGAGAGCTTGCCCAAACTTACCCAGAGGGTCACTAGCCAAGTCAACACCAGAATGCAAATGTCTTCACTCCCAGGCCAGAGCTATTCTCACCGTGTGCATTGGCCTCCTCACAAACAACACTATCGATATCGCCGATGCCTGTATAGGTTGTCACTTTGCAAAGTGCATTCAGAACGTTGTCCTAGTTTAACGCATCAGCTCTGCAAGGCGAGAATCACTCCAGAGGTTAACACTGTACTGTTTGAGTCTGTCTTCTGTGTTGCTGGAGTCCCTCCCCCACCCCCCACAGCCACCTTTCATGGTCTCAACTCGGCTACTAAGACATCCCTCATCTTCTCGGCTCCCTGGCCCAGATCACAGTCAGGACGTACTCAGCAGCCAGTGTCTCCCGTGCGACAGCGCCCGGTCAGTGTGTGCGCGCTGCATAAAAGGTTCTATTCACAGCGGGACAGGGCTGGGGCAGGCCTAAGAGATCACACATACGTGCTAAGCCTTCCCTTTATAAAGGAAGAAGCTGAGGTCCAGTGAGCTAAACCCCCTGTCCAAAACCCCAGCAGAGGTCAGAGGCAGATATTGCTAGAGTCAGCCTCATCTGACAGCAAGCCAAGATGCTTCCCACCGATAATAATACCACGAGAAGGAGAGGAACCTTCACTGAGAATCTTTCTCATACCAAACATTTTGGGAAAGCTTGGAGGGGCAATTTTAACATTTTTAATTATTACTTTATTAAAGTAATCCATACATGTCATTTTTTAAAGATCTTATTTATTTTTAGAGAGAGGGGAAGGGAGGGAGAAAGAGGGAGAGAAACATCAATGTGTGGTTACCTCTCACACGCCTCCTACTGGGGACCTGGCCTGCAACCCAGGCATGTGCCCTGACTGGGAATGGAACCGGTGATCTTTTGGTCTACAGACTGGCAGTCAATCCAGTGAACCAGGAGGCCGGCTAGCCTAAACTGATTTCAAGAGGAAGTAGAAGAAAAAGTCCCGTGGAGGAAATCTTTCTGCTTTGGTTCTACTGTGCAAAAGCTGCCAGTCCTAAGACTCCCTCAGAGAAGCAGATGTGCTCATGTCCACAGGGACAGAGGGCCTCCTTCGTAACAGGGGCGTGGCGAGTGTTTGCTGCATTGATGTGAATGAAGTTAACCCTTTCCGCCTCGTCAATTCTCCCAGGGCTGTCTGTCCTGGGTTTCTAGTCATCCACCTAAAGCCACACGTGGCTCTCTGACAAGTGGGGCAGGCGACAGAAGGCTCAGGTGCTGTCCCTGTGTTCACACACTGACCAGGCAGTGAGCACTCACTCACCACCTCCGCCCTTCCAGGTGGCCTTCGGGGTGTGGGGGGTACACGTTCCAGAAAAGCAGCTCCTGCCTCCTGGAACTTACTCGTGGTGGGGGTTGGGTGGAAAACACAAAACAATACGTTTATAACGTGATGCCCTCGGTAAGCGCTGGGAAGAAGACGACGACGACAAAGGGGTGAAAGTGGATGAAAGCTGCTCTTTGAGTAGGTGCGGGGGTCAGGGAGGAGTCCCAGGAGAGGGCACCTGGAGCAGAGACGGAATGACGGCAGGGAGCCGGCTGTGGGACTAACTGGAAGAAGGCCGGAGAACCCCGCCCCCCCAAGTGCAAAGTCTCTGGGAAACTGCAGGGAGGCCTGTGAGGCAGCAGAGGAGGGAGCAAGACAGGCTCGGTGGAGGGATGCGGAGGGATGCTCGGTGGAGGGAGGAGCTCGGACAGGCGGCGGGTCCAGGTGGCAGGTCCAGGTGAGAACAGCCCCGAGGCCAGGACTTGGAGTCGCTCTGCCTGAGAAAGGCAGTCCAAACACGAGTGACCTGGTCAGATCTAACTCCCAGAAGGGTGACGCGAGCATCTGGGCCTGTCTTTTTTACCAGCGTCCCTTCTCTGAAAACCTTGTAGGTTTTTTTAAGTGATAAGAAGAAGAATTTTTATGGCCACGCCGTTTTGTTTTCCAAGCTTCCTGAAATAAACCGTCCTGTGTGGTTCTCACCGCAAACCTGCGGTGACAGGGTGACAGACAGAGCACGTGGTGTGCCCCCTTGAGAAAAATCAACGGAGGCGTAAAGAAATTAAATAAGGTTCCCTGCAGGCAGACTCCCAGGAAGCACTGCCTCTCCAGGGAGGGGTTCAACTTGCTACATAATTAACTCGCCAGATTTCTCAACCACCACAGAACATGTCCATGTAGAAACCCAGAGGAGGATCCGGGACCACAAAGGGTTCCCAGTGTCCCTTGCCTGGAGGTGTTCTGCACCGGGACCCAGCCTGAAACCAGAGAAGAAATGTGGACAAACCTCAGCTCCTCCCAACCCCCCTGGGAAGTGAATCAGCCATATCTGAGCTGTCAGCGCGTGGGATAATGAAGTAAATGATGATGACCTGTGATGACGGAGCTCAGCAAGACTTCAAAATCTTTGCTGAAGACCTGGGACGAAAAATGCATTCTCATCTAAGAGGTTTCACATCCGTGATCACAATGAATGTCTCCTTCTGATCTTTGAAGTGAGGAGATGTTGGCTGGTTGATTCACTACTGGAATGCGATTATGTTCTTTTATAACGCTGTGAAGGCTTTTGGTGATCTGATTCGGTATATCAACCCGTCCCTGTCTAGTTAGAGGCAGCAAAAACTCTGTGGGTGAGGGTGTGAGATTCTGATAAACCTGGGGTATGTCTCACAGAATGGTCCCTTTTAAAAGTTATGCATTTAATAGAAGTGCATAAACAAAACCAGAAATAGACGCATAAATACCAAGAACGTAATGATGGTTGCCAGAAGGGAGGGGCCTTGGGAGGCTGGGTGAGAAAGGGGGAGGGACTGAAGAGCACAGACTGGCAGTTGCAGAACAGTCGTGGGCGCGGCGTGCAGCCCAGGAAATACAGTCAGTAATGTTGTGACAGCCATGCCCTGTGCCCCGGGGGCAATGGGTAGATCGGGGGAACACTTTGCAAAGTACGTGATTGTCTTGCCACCATGCTGTACACCTGCGACTACTACAAAATAAGATGGAATGTAAACTAATTGAAAAAAAAATGAGGAATAACAGTAACTAAAAAAATTATGGCTCCAGTTCACACATTTGCACTTCCTAATGATCGTCGGTCCTCACCAAGTCTGCGGGGGTATCTGGAAGAAAGCAATGGGCTTGGATGGCCCTAGACAGACTTTCGTTTTTCTCTGATTCTATGACACATGCAAGTGGAATGCTCCCGGGTCTCGAGTGTATGCTTTTCATTTCCCCAAACTTGTCCATCACATCACAGCAGCTGCCTCTAGGTACGGTCAGTCTTGTTGGGGTGGCGTTTTCTTGCACATTTGCCCAGAGAAGGGTCTGTTACCACATCCTCAGAGCTCGTGGTCTTTGGATTTCCACACTAAATTTCTGCCTATAGACTTCTCTGACCAATTCTAGAAAGACCCATTAATAAGATAGACTCTAAAAGAGTTGAAAGCTGTAAGATTCCTCATGTGGAGTAAAATGAGGTAGTTAAGGAAAAAATGAGAAATCCTTCCAGCCAGGAAACACTTGTACAGAATAATGGGATAAAGGGTTGAGGGGAGGGGTCAGTTATCTCTTCTAGTTTCTGCTTCCAGGGAAGACACCAGCTCAGTCATTTCAACTCATCAAACTACCCTCAAGCCTCTGGACGACTTCACTGAGGGAGAACCACCCTCATCTGCTCCCTTCCTGCTGACGGCTGCCTTTGGGGGAAAGGCTCTCACTCCTAGAAGCCAAACAGCTCTGCAGAGGATAGAAGCCCACGCCCAGTGCTTTTGCCCAAAGAGCAAATAAATAAATAAATAAATAATAAAAACATGTGTGTGTGTGTGTGTGTGTGTGTGTGTTTCCGAGAGAGCGACATAAGTCAGAGCTGATAAATTATAAAAGACATTCAAGTGGCTTTGAAAAAAACTAACACCCATTTCTTTAGTATTAAAAATGCTACAGTTCAGCCCTGGCTGGTGTGGCTCAGTGGATGTAGTAGACTGTTCTGTGTGGCGTGGGCCCAGCTCCCACTTGGAGATGCACAGGACCCACGCCCACAAACAGGTTCTCCCGTGGGAAATCAGGCCTGCAATGTACCTAGGCTGCTATGAGTCTTGCTTTTTGCTAAAACTCCCTCACCCTGAATTGAGGACATTTACTGCAAAGCAACTTCCTAAAAATCATGCTAAACCTTCCAAGGATGAGTGTAACCGGTTCAACCACTTTTGCCTTTTCATTTGCAAATATCCCTTTTCTGGGATGTGATTAGCAGCATTGGCTCCTTTGTTTTCTGTAAAAGGTAACCCCTAAAGCGAACCTGTGCATAGTGAATGAGGACCATCCTGTAATGGGCAGAGAAACCCAATAAAGGCCTGGGATGGTAGAGGATGAGGCTTTTTGCTCCCCTTGAGAGAAAAGCCATGCTGTCCCTTTTCCTACACCAGACTCGGTAGTCTGTGTGAATGTCTCATTTCATCCATAATGACTCGGACACTGGGGGCTGGTGTCTGCATCAAGTGGATTGAGTGCTAGCCTGTGAACCAAAAGGTCACTGGTTCGATTCCTAGTCAGGGCACATTCCTGGGTTGCAGACCAGGTCTCCAGTAGGGGGCGTGTGAGAGGCAAAGACACACTGATGTTGCTCTTCCTCTCTAAAAATAAATAAAATCTTTCAAAATAAAAAAATCAATATCCTTCATATACACGAAAATAATGGGAGAGTAAATCCCATTTACAGTAGCAATAAAAAGATAAAATGCTTAGAAATAAATGTAACATGAAATTTGCAAAATCTACATGGAAGAAAAAAATGTAAAAACACTCCTGAAAGATTTATAAACTTAAATAAATGGACAGACCCTCTTATTCTTGAAAAAGAATGATTCCACATCATAAAGATGTCAGTTTTCTTTGTTAATTTAATAAATATTCCATAAAGCCTCCAGAAAAATATCAAAAGGTTTTACTGTAAAATGAGATAAGTAAATATTTAAAGTCACATGAACAAATAAACATGCAGAAACAGCCAGGGATACACTGAAGAGGAAAAGCCAATAAGAGATTGGGGGGGCCGGGGGGCATCAGAATCTCTACCCAACTGTCTAATTTACCAGAAAGCTGTTCAGGGTACAAGAGGGTTGTACTAGTTCGTGAAGACACACAGGGATAGTGGGATGCTCTGGAAGGAACAGAAATATATGGAAGTTAAATGTATGATAAAGTGGGCACCTCCTAGCACTGGGACCAAAAATTGTCTTGGGACAACTGGGAAAGTGCTTAGAAAAAGGGAAAATTGTGTTCCTAACTCACACTGCACACAAGGGGGGAAAAACACGCAAGGGACAAGAAACCTAATTGTAAAAATGAAGGCATGAAAATACTAGACGAAAACTTAGGTTGATTCCTTTGAAACTTGTCAGGAAGGTTTTTTTCTAAATGTGTCCAAAAATTCAGATACAATAAAAGAAAAGATTCACCAATTCAACTAGATAAAATATTATTTAAAAAATTTTAAAGAAGTTGTGCATGGCACAAAACTCTATAAGCAGAGCCCAAAGACAAATTACGAAGTGGGAGAAAAATATCTGTAGCATAAGTTGCAGATGAAGACCTAATATCATTAATATGTAAAGAACTTTTAACCATCAGATAAAAATAGACCCAAGCCCAATAGACAAATGAACAAAAGACATGAAGCAGAAAAATAGCACCCAGACCCCTGATCAATGTAGATCAGTTGGTTGGGTGTCATCCCACAAAGCAGAAGGTCACTGGTTCAACTCCCAGTCAGGGCACATACCTTGTGCAGGTTGGGTCCCAGTCAGGGCATGTACAAGAGACAGCCGACCAATGTATCTCTCTCACATCAATGTTTCTCTCCATCTCTCTCTCCCTCCCTTCCACTCTCTAAAAATAAATAAATAAATAAATAAATACTGTTTAAAAAAAGAAAAATAAACCCCAGAAAGATACAAAATGTTTTTTACACTTATAAAAAGATTGTCAGCCTCACTCATAATTACATTCAAACTAAAATGAGAAACACCATGTTTTACTTGTCAGAGTGGCAAAAAGTATTAATTATGAGGATATATTCTTTTGGTAAACTGTAGATAACTTGTCTTCTAAATCTAACACACTGACGATGAGTACGCAAAATGGTGCGCTCTCCACCCAGAGAAAAGTGTTACTGAGACTGCTTAGCTCTCGTGAACATGCCCTAATGGTTCAGCCTCTGTGCCCCCGACTGGTACAGAAGGTTCCACAATAGAAGTAAAATCTCAGCTATACCTCCAAGGTTGATGAACTGCATTCTCATATGAAATTTCATAAGTATGAAGATGCAAAACCATCACCTCTCCTATTTTGTAAGGGTTTTTGTTTTTGTTTGTTTGTTTTTTCCCTGCACTGTTGCCTTCTAGAAATATGGAGATATACAGAGAAATACAGAGGTAGAAGACAAGGTCCCCTGTCCCCCTTTCACCACTGGTCAGATGTTATCCCATAAAAAGCTAACTCTTCTTTGCTTACTGGTTGTCCTTACACTTTTAAGCACTTGTATTTGTGAACTTCACTTCACAGTATATCTCAGATTTATCAAGATTGTCCCTTGAGCTCATGGGAATCACACAGCAGATGGATAAAAATGATTTGCATTTGGAGACCTATAGGAGCAAAGGAATATTTTCCTCTATCCATCTTAGCTCCTCCAACTGGGACCCTGTAAGTCAGACCAACCAAACCCAGATTAACAAAGAAAAACAAGAGAAACTTATTAACAGGTGCATTGTGTATACACTTGGGAATACCCAGTGATAAGTGACTCGAAGGGGTGGTCAGAACTTGGGCTTATATAGCATCTTAACAAAAAGTAATAAATGTGTAGAGAAGTGGCTTCGACTCCCAGTCAGGCACATGCCTGGGTGGCAGGCCAGGTCCCCAGTAGAGGGCGCTCGAGAGGCAACAACACATTGCTGTTTCACTCCCCCTCTTTCACTCTCCCTTTCCCTCTAAAAATAATAAATAAAGTATTTTTAAATAAATAAAAATAAAAATAAATAACTGAGGAGAAATTAGGCAGGGGACCTAGAGAGGCCTGACAATGTCCCTTTCCCTGACTTGGGTCTTGGTTGTAGAATTGCATTCATTTTTTGATAATTGGTTGAGCTGTGCACTTGTGATTTTTCTGTACGTATGCTGCACTTCTATTAAAACTGTAAGATAAAAACTGATTCACACTGCGTCTCACAGAGGAAATGGAATGATAGGAATCATATTAAAGCCCTTATGCACGCTGAAGCCCTGGAATTTGTGCTTGGACCGTGTTTTGCACCATTCCCCGAGGACAAGGTGTCCCCAGGTGACAAATGGGCTAGGACAGGAGAGCTCACCTGGGTGGCTTCAGCCGTCCAAAGGAAAAGACAGCCGCTTTAACGGAAGAGTGACAGCCTTCAGAAGGGGACTTTATTTTTACATATAAAATATCAGGAATATTTGGTCTAATATGAGGTAAGCATAACAGATCAATTTTTAAATTACGAATTTAACTTAATTTTAACACATTTAAAGTTAAGCATTTAAAAATGTTTTATGAACCAGATTAACTTTGAGAAACCACAAGGGGGCAGCATTTCATAACATTGTAAGTGAAGAATGCTGACGGAGCGTTTTTAAAATACAAAGAGGAAGAGTGGGTCTTGAAAGGAATATTTTTATCGAAGGAGAAAACTAAAGTCCAAAGAGCTTTTGGGGCCCCTTTCAGTTTCTTTAAATCACAGAGGTCAAGAGTGGCGAAACAAGGACCACGGTGCATGTTTCCCAGCGGTGGATCGAGTGTTTTTCCACCCCAGATTGTCTCAAGTGGTCTTCCTGGATCACACAACACTCACTTTGTGCTAAAAAGGAATTGACTTCTCACCACAAGACCCACGGACAAAGCCTCCTTTTACCGAGGACACAGATGAGGGTCTCTAATTAGGTGCCGGACACCTGTTACTGCAGATAATTAATTCAATTTGAGTAAATCAGAACCCACTTCCAGAGCAGGAGTAGGCGCCCAATTTAATTTTGTGCCAATCTGCAACAGGAAGGAGACCTCGGGTTGTGACAGTTTTAAAAAAATAGTGGTTTGCAAAGCTGAATGCTGCTTGTTTTCATTTCACCCTTGAGTCACTGTCACACCTCGGAGGAGCTATTCTGAAGCCTCGTGGGTAGTAGACATGGTGCACTTGCCCCGTTAAAAGACAATAAAATCAGGCTTTGTGGGGAAAGGTAAGGAGGGTGTGGGGTAGCTATTAGCTATCGATCCCTTGACTATATTAAGGTCAGGCCTTGTGGACTCATTCACAGAGTTCCTACAGTATAAAACAGCCTCCCTTTCTGCCCATGACAGCCAGGACATGAGGCTTGCTGCGCCCCATGTTGGAAGGTGGCTACCATGTCAGGGAAATAAGACAAAAGCTCACCTCTTGTAACTGAAGGGACTGTGGGGAGCAGGTGAACAGAAAGAGAGAAAGAGGGTGAGGTGCTCAGCGTGCAAGCTGATTTCCCCTCTTTGGCTTAACCCCTAACACCTGGAGAAGAGAGCCAACAGGGAGAGAGATGTCTACCTTCCTTCTCAGTTAAGACCCTGCAAACTGAGAGCCACGTCTTGGCAATCTGGGGGTCCATTGTGGTTGGTAGAGGGAGGGCTCGATGTTGAGCCTCTCTGGGCGGTTCCCTGTGGAAGGGTCTAGGAGTTCCTGAAGCTCCAGGAGACCAATGGGAAGCCTGCAGCCCTGTCCCATACCCACCGTGGCAGAGGATGAAGATGCTTTGAGGCTCAGCCTTGGGGGACAGGCAGGGCCAGAGGCTCGGCAGAAGGTGTGGCAGGAACTCGGGCGATTGGTAGGGCCAGAAAGGGCCCACGTGAGAGTAAGACAGCCAAAGAGGAGCTCAGGCCCGAACCAGGCAGAGAGACAGCAAATTACAAATAACAACGGCGACAGCCCGTTAAAGACTGAAGGCATTGCGATGTCCTCCCATTTGGACAAACCTCCTTTAAGTCGTAACCAAGACAGGTTTGCTCCCTCCGTTTTCTAAGGGTGTATATTAGCCCAGCTCTGTTTTGCTATTTGATTCATTAGTAATCCCTTTAGGGGCCTGATACCAAGTCCCAATAGTACCGAAGCCAAAAACAACTGGAATGATGTGTCCCAAGCTTCTGCACTTCCGAACGTATTTACTTCTTAGGGGTGTGCTGAGCATACTTTCTGGGGGGGTTCCCCAATTTGGGGGGGAAAGGGTGTCTTAGCCTGGGGAGCAACCATCAGTCCTAATTCATGTACCTAGGACACATCAGGGATTCATGCTAACAGGACTCTCTCACTTGCTCCAACTGGCCATAAATATGCAGCTACATCTTCACTCTGAAACTCTCATCATTTTTGCAAGGAACTTCAGTAGAGATGTGATGCTCCAATCACAAACAGGGTTCAAGGGACTGTGAAGAACACCCCTCACGAACCCCTCTTTCCATTAGGCCGTGCGTGCGAGTGGGGATGCCTGCAGGTCTAACCCTCTGGGGTGACTCCCTCCGCTGGCCTGGGCTCTTTCTCAAGAGAATCGGTGAAGTCTTGTGGGCGGACAAGGAACTTCAACAGTTTAGTGAGTCAGTTAGGTGGTAACCTGGCCACATCTCTGGGTTCAAATCCTATCTCTGCCATTTACTGTGTGACTTTGAAAGTTACGGAACCTCCTGTACCTCAGCATTCCCATCCTAAAGTGAGGATCACAACAACGCCCACCTTCGAAGGCTGCTGCAAGCTTTAAGTGAGACAGAATGACCTAACCCATGTGAAGTATCTGATGGGTGGTTTGTAGGAGGGACAAGCACTGCTACCTGCAATTCTTGGCTGAATGGCTTTAGCTTGCCAAACGTGACCAAGTTTAAATAACTGGAAATCAACACATTTTCATGCCCAGGTCAATACAAAATCATCCTTCATTGATAGTCACTGGTTTAGAATCTATACTGAATAGTCGTGCCTGGGTATAATTAATATGATTCTTTTTACCCTTGTCTCCAGAAAGAACTGTCACCGTGTTCGTGGGTAAGTGGCCTGAGCAGGCCACCATCCCGCTGAGCAAGGCTGGAGCGGCAGGATGGCGACCTTCAGAAGATGGGGAGGCACAGCCCTCGCCGGCTTCTCGTGCTTTCAGTCTCGGGCTGCAAACGTGCGTGGAGGGCAGCATTGGGGCTGCAGAGGTGTTTTGATTTGCTGGCGCAGGGAGTCTGCTCTGTTTTGCTCTAAAACGTGCAATGATGTGAACTGAAGGCGTGACGTGAAGCAGGAATTCTACACCAGCCACACCCCACCTGTCACTCTTGTCTCAGGCAGGCCCCACCTGTCCACACACTTCCATGACCCACCTGTCACTTAGGCATTGCAGGTTAGCATCTCCTCCAAACACAGAAAGACTCCGTGGACCAGGACTCTCCTGGATTTCTGTCCCTGTCTTCTCAGAGCAGGAAGATGGTCATGCAGGGCTCCTGTCCTGCAGCCACAGAATCCAGACCCGAGGCAATGCAGCCCCGAACCTACCCCACCCTCCTCCTCTCTCCACCTCTTCACACTCCACTTTCACCTCTGCCCTCCGTTTGCAGGGCTGCATTCAGCACAAGGGAGGCGGCTCCATTAATCTCGTCAATGGTTCTCACCTTTTTAAGAGGCTAGACAAACGACTTGCTTCTTTTCACAGTTTTTAAATGATGTGGCTCTTGGCTCTGACTTGTCCTGAGTAAACAACTAGGCAACAGGCCTTCAACAGGTGTCTTCTGACTCATCCGGGAGTGGAAAGCCAGAGGCAACCCCACGCTGCAGGCTGGGTGGGAGAAGCTTCGGGATTTTTAGGGCCTGTTTTCTTCTGCTTCCCTGGTCTTTCATACAGAGCAGGAGCTCTTGGAGGTGCCATTTTAAATTCCTGTTCTCAGGGGGAGCTGGGTCAGCTCAGGTTCCCTGACACTGAACTGTTACGTTCACTGAGAATGTAGACATTGTTTTCTAACTTTTTAGAAAAGATATTTTATTTATTCTTAGAGGGAGAGGAAAGGGAGAAAGAAAGGGAGAGAGCCCTGGCTGGCGTAGCTCAGTGGATTGAGCGTGGGCTGTGAACCAAAGCATCGCAGGTTCGATTCCCAGTCAGGGCACATGCCAGGGTTGCAGGCCACGGTCCCCAGCAACCGCACATTGATGTTTCTCTCTCTCTCTCTCCCCCTCCCTTCCCTCTCTAAAGATAAATAAGTAAAATCTTAAAAAAAAAAAAAAAGTAAGGGAGAGAAACTTCGATTGGCGGCTTCTCGCAAGTCCCCACCCAGGGACCTGGCCTACAACCCAGGCACGAGCCCCGACCGGGAATCACCCGGCAACCCTTTGGTTTGTGGGATGGAGCCCAGCCCGCTGGGCAGCACCAGTCAGGGTGCCGACCTTTCCTCTCCCTTTAGACACTGACGTTCAGCCACAGTTCCGGCGTTAGAATTTCCATGATTGCACCATCTCACAGATCATTTGTTCTTTTGTGTGTGTGCATTTTTTTTTACATTTGTATTGCTGTTCATTTATTTTCTCTCTTTGATCAGGAGGCGTGAAGCATCTCAAGGAATGGACAGGAGCAGACGGACGAGCGTTGGTGTAAACGACCGGAATGGCTTTGTCCCTTTCGGCCATGGCACTTTGCTGGGGCCCCCACCACCGCTTCACAAAGTCTCGTGTTCTTCGTTCGAAAGTGGAGGCAAGTCCTGTTTTTGAGTTCACCACCTTGTGTTAAGTGCTTCGGTTACCTGGTAGATCCAAGGGGAAGAGGCCCGATAGGGCACATTCTGTATACGGAAGACTCCTTATCCGGCCAAGGCCTCCATGTGGCACAACTCTAGGGGGAGCCATTCTGAAAGGTTTGTGGGAATGTGTCCCCTGCAGGTGTGTGGTACGCAGTCAGCGTGGCCTATATGCATTGGCCCTGTGGAGTGTGGTTTCACTTACTCTGTACCTGGATAGATCTGTTTTTAAATAGGCAGCGCCTGTCCGATCTATATACCCATAATAATTCCTAGAGGGTCTGACTCAGGACTTCTTGAAACATCAATAGCTCTGGTGGGAACAGACTTACACAAACGAATGATTTTCCACAGTTCCTTGGTGAGGAGTAATTGGCATTCTCTGGCAGCATACAATTAATTGTCTAGGACATGGAGTTAGACTATATAGTTACGGAATGTTAATTAGGTAGGAAAGTGTAAATAATTCTCATTCTAGAGTGTGGGTTCCGTCTGTCCCCACAAATTCAATTACTGTTTCATAAAGCCTGGGGATTTCCTAACAATTCAACCCATAACATCCATTATCCTAGGGACGGCTTTTCTTTGTTGGCTAAATATTGCAACCTGACTGGACACCTGCTCACTGCAGTTACGGGGGGTTCACACCTGTTCTCCAGGTCACTACTTTGCACCTGCTGTATCAGTGAGTGGGGCGGGAGTTCGCTTCCTTTGACGAGCAGGGGACCTTGCTCATCACGTGACTATCAAGCAGGGACGTTTTGTTTCGCTTTCTCTTGGAGCAGAAACATGGCCAGTGCAACATCTTCTGCGGGAAAGCAGTAAAATAACCTCTGATCGGCTAAAGTTAAGGTTATTTCACTTACAGTTGGAGGATATAAGCCAGTAGTTTCAAAGTTTATGACTGTGACCAGCAGGTGAGTTTGGAATTGATTTATTGGATTGTGACTAGAACTTTTTAGAAATGAAACAGAATAGAATAGGGTAGGATAGAATTGAACTCAACTAAACTGAAAAAAAAAAAAAAAAACCCAAAACAGAAAACAAAAACCCAACATCAGAATGTGTCTTACACAGTATGGGGATGTGTACCTGTCAGAGTCCACCAGAGTAACAGAACCAATAGAGATATCTATATATCTACATATCTATATACCTATATACCTATAGCTACAGTGTCCAGCACAAATAACGTCCCTATTTTATTATAAAATCATAAGCATGTAATTCTGTAACATAACAACATCACACTTAAGCACACCATATGACATTGCAGGTGAAATGTTCAAATTAAAGCTATAAATTATTACACCCACGTTATTACCCTACCAACCACACTTAAGCAGGTGTTACTTCTGCTGGACCCTCTATATCTATACCTATAGCTATAGCTATAGCTATCTATATCTATATGTATATCTATATGCATATCTATATCTATCTATATCTATATCTAGAGAGATTTTGAGGAAATGACTCACATAATTCTGAAGGTCAGCTAACCTGAAGCCTGCAGGATAGGCCAGCAGGCTGGGGACCCAGGAAGAGCAGATGTTGCATTTCAAGGCCAAAGGCTGTCTGTTGGCTGAATTCTGTCTTGTTTGCTAAAGGGATGATCAGCCTTTTGTTTTGTTCAGATCTTCAGCTACATGGGTAAGGCCCACCCCATTATGGAGAGCAATCTGCTTTACTCAAAGCCCACTGATTTAAATGTAAACCTCATCAAAATAACACCCTCACAGAAATACCCGGAATAATGTTTGACCGCACACCTGGGCCCTGTGGCCCAGCCAAGCTGACATATAAATGAGCCATCACAGTATGTATCCATGGTAGATGTTCACGCCGTTCACCAGGTATTTTGGTTCTCTCCCCAGGCACGTGGTGGAATGGCATTCGCCCATCCCCTTGACATTCAATGTGGCCAAGTGACTTGGCCAAAGAAACATGAGCAGAAGTGGCATGTGCCCCTCCAGCCGGAAGTTCGAGATGCCACGGTAACTTCTGCCATGCTCTCTTTTCCTCTGCCGACAAGACTGGTGACCTTGGAGATGGCGGCGGCTCCAACAGTCGGAGTCTGGAAGCAAGGACAAAGTGAGGCAGGGCCCCCAGCCACTGCACATTGCGCACGCCCTGAGTCAGAACAGAAGCTTTGCTGCTTTGAGATTTCAGGATTATTTACTCCCATAACCCATAACCCGTTGGATCTGATTACGTGTCAGTCGTATATACGTATGTGTGGGCGCTGAGTCATGATGCAAAATGAGCCTCTTCCGGTACGTTATCACTAAGAAGTGTGATAGCCAGTGACAGAGATCGCAGGTTTAACCTACATCCTTTATCCGCAACAAGATTAGAACTGGAAGATCCCCGAGAAATCATCCAGTTCGATGCTCTTGTTTTAGAGACCAAGATGCTGAGGCCAGAAGAGTTCAAGTCATTCACCTGAGATGCAAGTCAGGACTAGAACTCAAACACAGGTTAGACTTCAAGCCGATGCTTTACCACAAACCCATGCTCCGGGGGGATCTTGTGACAGTAGCTTTCAAAACTATGAAACCTCATAAAAACGCAAGCCAATGGCATTATCACAATCAATGCTCCATGAAGATACTGTGACTGTCTCACACCCCACTGTGTCTCCAGGCTGCACATCACCATGCACATAGCAAATGCACAATAAAAATATTACTGAAGGAATAAATGAAAGTCATGTTCTCAGCAGCCTCTACCTACTAACTAATAGGCACAAGGTTCCTGCAGGGTCCATAGGCTGGCCTAGGTTTTGGACAGCATTCCCTTCCTCCTTCTTGATTCCATCTCTAAAATAAAAGCCCATTGTCCCCAAACCATAAGAAGGTCTTCTCCAGAATACATGTCCTCAGATGGAGATCTGGAAAGGGTGAAACAGGGTCCCAGTTTCTAGGGGCAACCACAGGGACCCAGGAGCTGGCACGGAGAACCCCTTTCAGGTCAAACTAACTGAAAGTGGGAGCGGAATCACCGGGGGCAGCTAAGGGCAGGTCTGGTGTAGGTGCTGGGGGGGAGGAGGGCTGGTTCTGGGACAGGCGGGAAGAGGCTGCAGAGCCACTGCAGATCTGACTCGAGTCTCCGCCCTGCTCGTTGAGGCTGTGGGCTGCTGCCAGGCACGGCGCTGCCTCGGGAATGCCGTTTCTGTGTTCCAGGTTGCTCCGCCCTTCTCTTTGTCACATGTGGTGGTTGAGAGAACTTGAGAAAAGAGTGCACCCTCTGTTCTGCTCTAAACCCTGCTGTCCACTTAATGATCTCGCAGCTCTGCCTGGGGACACGTGACTAACAATTACCATTCTGTTTCCTTCTAACCTCTTTTTGGATTCCACCCAGGAAACAGCCTTTTCTAACTTTTCTGGCAGTTGTACATAACGTTTCTCTTGTATGCAGGGTCTCATCGGTTGAGTGGATTCTTGTGATTCTTGCAGGCCCTCCCTCAAAGCCACCACCCTGGCTGTCCTGCGTCAAAGCTTCCTCAACCACACATCAATTTACTTTCCTTGACTTGCTGCAGTGATGGATCTCATTTCTACTTCCCTTTGCCAGCAGCTTCGAAGCATGTCCATCAACATCTCTGCAAGCTTTCTCCATCTGTCCCTTACTTTGTCATCTGTCCCTTGGTCTGTCCTTGGACAAAGTACCATTCCTCCTTCCTTCTCCACTGAAGACGGTCTGTAGTGTCTCAAGGGAAGGATTTTCTGGATAACCCAACATAAACTGGGAGAGGACTTGAGCAGACATTCTCAAGGGAAAATATCCAAATGGCTAATAAACGTTTGAAACTGTGCTCCGCTTCCTTGGCCCCCAGGGAAATAGGAATAAGAACCACCACTTACTGTCGGCACATGTCCGTTGCCGTGTCTGAGGAGGGAAAAGACCTAGTGTCAGTCTTCCTGCTCTTTCACTGCAAATGCCAGTGTCACCTGATACAACCACTTAGGAATACTGTTTGACACTATCTGCTGAACCTACCTGTGTGTAGTTCCCTACAGTACTGACTGCCCGTGCCCATCCACAGACATATTCTAGAATGCCCACTGCAGGGCCATTCACAACGTCCTCAAACTGGAACTACCCACCAACCAGAGTAGAAAAACAAACTGCGATGCATTTTCACAATGGAACACTATACAGCCACGGGGATGCTAATGGACAACCTCATGTAACAATATGAATGAATCTCACAAAATGTTGGGCAATAATAGAGCCAGGCACAGAAAGGGTAGATACTATGTGACACTATTTAGGTCACGTACTAAAAGGCCAAACAGATCTGTGCCGACAGAACTGGTGCTAGTTACCCTAGAGACGAGAAGAGAGCATGTGCGATATCTCTTGATTTGGGTGCCGGTTATACAGGTGTGCTCCTTTTGTAAAACTACACCGGGTCGTCCAGTTATGATCAACGCACTCTTCTGTGTTCATGTTTCGCTCTCAGGGGTCAGGCTGTCTGGAAGCAGCCTCTGAGATGGAGATTTATGTGCAAGAAGATTTTTAGGGGGTGCTCTCAGAAATATATTTGTGGGGGTCAAGGCACAATTGGGCAGCGGGAGTAGGTGGCCAGGAAGCAGCTGCACAAAGGCGCCTGCCAACCCCACAGGGAGCTCTGGAGCCAGACCGGCCCTTCAGAGTGGTCCCCAACTGGAGTGGAGGTGCCAGGCAGTTACATGCCCAGGCTGACCACATATTCTCTCTGAGAAGTGTCTCTTCAAGACTTTGTGCACATTCTGTTTAGCAACTTGGTCCTTTCTTTAAAGATATGGACTACCTCCGCAGAGCGCGGCATGACCTTGAATGAGGCAGCCCTCTCTCTCTCTTATCCTTTAAATTTTTTCTGTGGGGGGAGGGCATTAAAATTCTAATCCCTTAGCAAATTTCAACTGTGTAGCACAGTGTAATCGACTGCAGCCACCCCGTGATAAAACAGATCCTTAGATCTTGTCTATCCTACAACTAACTGTGTGCACCCTTTTACCAGCCTCTCCTATCTCCTCCACCCACAGCCCCTGATAGCCACTATTCTAATTTCTGTTTCTATTTTATTTTTTAGATTCCACATACAGTGATACCAAATAGCATTTTTCTCCATTTGGCTTATTCATTTAGTGTAAGGCCTGCAAGTTTCATTTATCTTGCAGCCAGTGGCAGAATTTACATCTTTTTTAAAAAAGCCTGAATGATTTTCCATTGCATGTATATAATACAGTTTGCTTGTTTAATTTTTATTCAATTTTGGGGGGTGACGTTGGTTAACAGGATCATACAGGTTTCAAGTGTACGGCCAAGACATGGGACACAACCGATGTATCCAACAGAGGATTTGTAAAGGAAGACGCAGTGCACACACACGATGGAATACTACGCAGCCGTAAGCAAAGAGGAAGTACTGCCGTTTGTGACAACATGAACGGACCTTGGAAATAGACCAGTTTCTTGATTCATTTGTGGACAGACACGTGGGCCATTTGCGTACCCCGGCTTCTGTGAATACTGCCTGCAGCTCTCCGCAGCCGAGGGCGTGTCCTGGGGTGGGGCTCCCCTGGGCCCGCTGGGTCCCAGCCCTCCCCGAGGCCCCGCAACTGAGTGCAACCACCGCAACCTCTACGTAATTGAATTGAAAGTTCAAAAAGAAATGTTGTCTTGAGCCATGAAAGAGAAAACAGAAAATACTGGAAAGAACACACGAACGGAACGAGACAAGCAATGTGCACGCTGACCACAGACCAGCCCCGGGCTGATCGTATCAGCTCCTTCCTGGGAACCTGCTTCATTCCCCTGAAATCTGGGTCAAGGCGGGCCTTGCCGTAGTTCATTAGCTACTTATCCCGAATCAGATGTTAATGTTTGTTTATTCACAGACCCATTAGTCAGTCCCAAGAAGAGCTTCCTGGGACTTGTCCAGATACTTATAGCCCAGCAGAGGAGAATTTACCTATTAACAGCCCAGGATGGAATCTCCCATTTATAATGTGGATCTCCAAGGAGTGGTTACAGCTTCAGCATTTTCAGGACTTGCTGGCTGTTTCCGAAGGGCGGGGCTTGCGGGCGACGGTCCTGCTGGGCAGCTCGGTGGGGTGGCCGGGATAGCCCTGTCTGCTCCAACAGGGCTTGGGCTGAGCTGGTCGGTTGTTTATTAGCGTTAGGCTGCCATTTGCTTGACGG
Source organism: Phyllostomus discolor (assembly GCF_004126475.2). Taxonomy (NCBI): domain Eukaryota; kingdom Metazoa; phylum Chordata; class Mammalia; order Chiroptera; family Phyllostomidae; genus Phyllostomus; species Phyllostomus discolor. The sequence continues at coordinate 126,131,232 of NC_040909.2, read as the reverse complement.
CACAGGCGACTTTGAGGTAAAGGGCTCTCTGCAGCACACGCTGTGCCCGGTGGTATCATGGGGCCCATTTCGGAAGCACATTCCGCTGGGCCCCACTCTCCGTGGCACCACTGAGCGGAGTGGCCTCTTTGGGCGGGAACCCACAGTCACCCAGTCCGCTCTTCACACGTGCATCCACCCCTTTCTCTCCTGGGGAAGGGCTAGGCTGGGGAGAAGCAGCCGCCGGTGGGCTTCAGCCACCAGGAGACCCTCTGCAGCATGGAGAGGGCCATCCCAGGGGGCAGAAGGTAACGTCTCTCTCCTCCATCATAAATGGCTGTGCCTTCCTTCCAACCATTGGGCTGAAACAGGAGCCCGAAGCAGCAGATGTAGGGGCTTGGCTAAGCTGGGATGGGGGAGGGGGCCACCTCGAGTGCCCTCTCTTCGGCAACAGTTTTCTCTGGAGTCTTCACTTCCCTCTCCGCACCCTGAGCCCCCACTCTACGCTTGAGGGGCCCAGTGCCATGATGGCTCTGCCCATGGCTTTTGGGGTTAAGGTTACTTCCTTTGCGAGGTGCTAGAGGCTCGCACTGAGCCCTGGGGTTTCCCATGTCTCTAACAGACTGATTTATATTACACTATAAAGGGATAGGGCGCCCCACTTTGGTGACACGGATTGCCAAGGGTTTCCGGGGCTGTGGAGTTCACGGTTGGACCCCCTTCCCGGCATCTGACAGCTGTGTTTTATGTCCCCCACCGCCAGTGGACCTGGCGCAGGCACTCGGAAAGGCTGCCATGGTGGATATTATGCATGGCTATGTCTCCCAGAATAGCTCTTCCCTTTGGGGAGATGCTGCTTTAAACTATGGGGACAACTGATGCATCGTGTTCTTGTGTCTTTGACACAGGAAGGGCACTTGACCCAAGGTGAACCAATGGTAGGACTCATCGCTTTGTTCAAAGATTGGTTCAGGGACGGTCATGTGACATAGGCCGGACTACTTGGATTCAGCCTATGTCACAAGCAGGAAGGTTCACTGGAGCAGACAGACGAGGGTCCTTTCCTGGCTAATTATCAAGCTATAAGATTCTGGGCCTGAACCTTCTGGCCGCTGTGTCCCTTCCCTGCTACATACGCTTGTGGGAAGGAAGCCCACACAACAGCAGGAGAACGCAGAGTAAATTCACCCTGAGTTCCTAACACTGGGATGGGCAGGCATCCCGGTTTGCCGAAGGCATCCCGGTTTACACCCGCTGTCCCAGCGTCATCCTGAACAGCTCCCTCTTTCAGTCTCAGAAGGGCTCCAGGTGGATGACAAAATGTATTATTACTGTCCTACTGCAGTGTGGGTCAATAAAGCAATCAAGTCATTCCCCGCTAACTTAGTTCAAGCTGGCTTTCTGTCACTTGCAACCAAGAACACTCTGAATGCCCTAGCACTCTCTTCTAAAGTGATCGGGAAGTCTCTCCACAGGACGGCGGCTGAGTCTGAGTGCTTCCACTGGCTTTAAGTCTTTGCAGACACCTGATTCTAGATTCTCACATGTTCTATGGAATTGACACCTTGGGCTCTTCCAAGAGTACCCATCCACCTCAGCCTGATCTGAGTCCCCTTGTGCCTTGCTTCACTGCAGGTCAGCACGGCCAGCAGAGTTCACCAGCAGACTCTGGGACCAGGCTTAGGGAAGAAAGGAGCAGGGCAGGCCTGAGGGATCACCTGGGGTAATGAACTTCAACTGTTCCCCCCCCACCCCATCCTTGCATTGTTTTACTCGAAATTCAAAGTCCTGGAAGAGAATGTGGATTTCACTTGGGTTTGGGATTCATTCTTTCACCAGGAGAGACTAGGTCACCGTAATAGACATCTTATACATGATGAAAATTAGGGAGAGGCAACTCACCCCCAAAATACAGGTGCTGTTAGTAAGAAAAAGTTGCGGGGGATGAGTAGGAATGGGTGCCAGGAGACCAAAAATGTGTCTAACAATGTGTACTTAATAATACGACTCAGTGGACTGAGCACTGGCCTGCAAGCCGAGAAGTCACCAGTCAGGGCACAGGCCTGGGTTGCGGGCCAGGTCCCCAGTTGGGGGCACGCGAGAGGAAACTGATCGATGTATCTCTTGTGCATCAATGTTTCTCTCCTTCTCTTTCTCCCTCCCTTCCTCTCTCTAAAAATGAATAAATAAAAGCTTTAAAAAATAATTTCATTTGGTTGTTTTGTTAGCTATTTGTAGAGATTTGGGGGAAGGGATTCCTGCCGAACCCATTCTCTTGCCTCACGTCACCTCTGTCAGGTCCTGTCCGTCAGGGCTGTCCCCTTGGCCAACGTTGTATCGCAGCCAGCTTCCAACACCCTCCTGCGATTCTGTCTTCAGCTGGCGGCTCACTTCCCAATTCTGTCACTCTACACTTCTGCTTTTGCCCCCACCTTTGATTTCTGGCCTGTAATCTTTTTTTTTTTTTACTGATGGCACATCTCACCATTCTGAACTCAACAGGGCCTCTTTAGCTTTGCATTTTGGTTTTCTCTTTCCCACCATCCTTCCCATACAAAAGCCCTTGGCTAGCTCATCGTTCAATCGAGTATGGCCCCTGAGGTCTCGTACATTCACGTGGATTCTTGCCGGAGACACCGCCACTGGTTCATCTCAAACTGATGAAGGATGTAGAGAAGGAAGGTACTGGTCCTATTGTCAGACTCACTTGATTCATGTCCCAGCTCTGCCATCATTGTCAATGTCAAAACCTGGGACTTCATTTCCCAGCAGCAAGATGCCCTGTAGCTTTCCCAAAACTCTGTAAGTTTACTTTGGCCTTATTTGGTCCGTAGTTCTTTGTCTTCAAATAACTAATAAAGCACATGGGTGTGTTCCTTTTCTTCAACACCGTTGTATTAGAAGGTCGGCTATGTATGCTGCAATAACCAATAAACCTTAAAGCGGGGGTGTCCACCCTTTTGGAATCTCTGTACCACTCTGGAAGGAGAAGAGTTGTCTTGGGCCACATGTTAAACACATTGTGACATGTAATCGCAAAAACATCTCATAATGTTTTAGGTAAATTTAGCATTTTGTGTTGGGCCGCATTCACAGCCACCCTGGGCTGCATGCAGCCTGTGGGCCACGGATTAGACACCCCTGCCCCAAAGTCTCAATAGTTTAAACCATAAAAGTTGTTTTTCTGCTTGTGATAGCCTGGTGTGACTCAGGATGCTTTCCTCCACAGACGACTCAGGGATCCAGGCTCTTTCCACTATGTGGCTCCTCTATTACAGAATCCTTTTCAGGAAACTGGAAAGTGTAGACCTCCTATGTGCTCAGGAATAGGAAGCAAACTTGGTGAGCAAGCATCTAGTCAGTCTATACACTCACATTTCCCCGGTGGTGCATGCTGAAATGGAAACTGCCTAGTGGTATGTTTTGTCTGAATTTTTAACATTTTAATACAGGTATGTTTTTTTTTTATTTTATTTATTTATTTTTAGAGAGGGAAGGGAGGGAGATAGAGAGAGAGAGAAAGAAACATCAATGTACGGTTGCTGGGGGTTATGGCCTGCAACCCAGGCTTGTACCCTGGCTGGGAATCGAGCCTGCAGGTATGTTTTTTAATAATATGTATAATAATACAAAGCACTTGTATGCCAAGCATATAATAAGCTCTTTACATGGGTTATCTCATTTAATTTAATTCTCACAGCAACCTAATGAGGTGTTACAAGGACTGAACAAGATAAATGTGGAAGTGGCTGGTGCTGATAATTATTCATTTCCATTTTCGGTGCATTTCACATTTTACAGGGCAACTACTCAAGTTGGGATATTAAAATAGTATCCTGGCACTGTGCTGAATTCATGTGTCTGAAGATAAATCATTTTGTTGTGGAGTTCCGTGCTGGGGACTGTGGAGTCTACCAGCTGGAGTCAGCGAGGGTCTGCAATGTTGAGACACAGCAACTGTGTACATGGCGTCAATATGAAGCAGACAATGATAAGGACATAAAGAGAAGTCTGCTGGAATTCTGTGATTTAATTTAACTGGGGGTGATTCACAAGATGTCCCCTAGCTGACATGGACTACGAGGACACCCTGAATGACAACGTTACTCAGGACAAAAATCCGGGCTCTCTCTTTCTGGCTTTAGTTTTGCTTCTCATGCATTTCGCCTCGCCTAGATTGTAGCTTTCGGCCCCACCCCCCAAGTCAGATCCTACAGCATCAACACCTCCTTCTGCTGTCCAGGCATCAGCGCCCAGGTGCGGATCCCGGACTCCAGTTCCTGCTGGCCATCCTCCATCATCTCCTCAGCAGATACAGCCTCTCCTCCACGTGGATTCGCTAACGCTCCGTCATTATACGGCTTCGCACCCGCACTCAAGTTTACACTTGCCTCATCCCAGCCAGCATTCCAGAGAAGAGGTCAGCCTTCAGTTAGCGCTGGAAGAGGCTGCTAGAAGCTGATAAGAAGAAATAACGGGCTTGAAGTCAAAATGGGGAAGGAAAGAGGGAAAGTCCGTTGGTGGTTAAGGGAGCAAAAGGCTAGGCGGATCAAAGGGCAGTGGCCTTGCACTTTAACCCCCAATCAGCATGAATTTTTTTTAAAAAGGCACCTCTGCTTGAACTTTGTTTAGAGCCGGGACATGAACTGCCAAGAACCGTTTCACCAAGAAAGGAGAGTATTGACAGAGATGTGGTGTGAGTGCTATTTCTATGTCTGCAGCAGAATTCCCTTTGGGGCGGCAGGGGTAGGGGTGGGGAGACCCCAGCCGGCGCCGATGACAGGCAGCCGCTGTTCCCCTGCAAGGGATGGTCTCAGCCCTCACAGAATCTTTCTGGGGGTCTGAGCACAGCAGACCTGCCAGACGCCAATGCATGCTTTGTTTCTGCACTTGCTTTTCTTCCATATTAAGAGGTTGACAACGTCCAAAGGCATGCACGATGTAGCCGACGTGCACAGAAGCCACTGCCAAGGAGTGAGAAGAGGGTACTTCAGCCGGCGGTGGAGCGTGGCTGAGGAGGGGTGTGCGTTCTTGTGGCTCCTGCTGCGCACAGCTGGGAGCTGAGGTCAGAAAGCCCCCTAACAATTGCCGGCATTGTGGTAAGCAACCGTAAATAGGCATGGCCACTGAGTTTTTCTTGTTCTGGGCACTAGTAATCTTGGATTGTTAATAGCCACTTTCTCTCCCGAGAGAAAGAAAGAAAGAAAGAAAGAAAGAAAGAAAGAAAGAAAGAAAGAAAGAAAGAAAGAAAGAAAGAGAGGGGGTGAGGGGAGAGAGAGAGAGAAACTCTGCCATAGTCAGCAACTTAGCTAGAACATCATCACATTCACATTTCTAAGTGAACACCTCAACACATTCTTCTTGACTCCTGATCCATGCAAGAAAAGCACTGCACGTGCAAGAATGAAGGGTTTGTTAGGAATTAAGACACCTGCAACTCTCCCATCCTTTATCCAGATGGAAGCTTCCTTTCCTGTGTGTACGCGCCTGTGTGCTTGAGCGAACGCCAAGTCCAGCTTCACCGCAGAGCCCTGGTTTTATAACCTGCTTGTTCTGCATGATGCCGGTCGTCAGGGATGTGGGTCAGAAGTTAAGTGGGGTAGACGGAACATCGTGAGATGCATTAGAGCGTGGTTACTTGCATTTGAAAGTGGTTACCCGAGATAATGTGCACAGAGCAAACACTTAGTGATGTAAACATATGAAACACTTAGCACGTGGGTGGCACATTTGATTACTACCCACTATCACCTCTAGAAGCCTGGAGCCCTAGGGGTTTGCCTTGGTTCCTTTAATGGGGGGTCTGTGTCTAAAAGAAGGAGCACCCTTTGCCCTTGTCTATGCTTGCCGTGAGTCCACCTTCTCTCTCAGTTCCGGGGAGGGGCCAGTTCCATTGAAGGTCTCCTGTGCTCCGGCAGATGTCAGCCTGGCCTGCCTGGAGCACCCGGGGTAACGTAAGATGCACACAGGTTTGCTTCCAGGAATTGCAGGAGGGTGGGTGTCTTTCACAGGTCATCTAAGTAAGAGGGGAGGCAGGACAGAGGGGTCCTCTGCAAGACTTCTATTCTAGGCTCACGTTCATTTCAGGAAAGTCCATTGTAAAACTGAAGAGATTGGTACGAATACACATTCATATAACATACATTAATTGAGAGGTTGCTGTGTGCTGGCTACTTGATTAGAATCTGGAGCTACAGGATTGATGTAGTTCTTATCCTCTAGGGCTCCCAGACTTGCAAGTTACATGTCAGTTGCCCACCTGTAATGATTAACACTTAATATAGCAATAGGAAGCAACAATATTATGTATTGAGTGAATGAAACGAAATGCACGTATGGAAGCAAAAGTGTGTGGGTGTTTGCTTCCAGAAGAGTACCTCAGAAGGAAGCTGCAGAAATAGGCACTACACCCCCAGCTCAGGAGCAAGAGAAACCCTGAGAATGAACCAGCTGATAGGTAGTGATGTTGAGACAGAGGAAAGCGGGGGAATCCCTGGTGTCTGCAGGATGTGATAGCAGTCGCCAGGGTTGAGGCATGAGTCCCGGATCATTGCTGCGCAGGAGGGGGCCAGGCGTGGTCTCCCATAGCATGTCAAGAAAGCAGGGTGCTCCAAAGAAGCCAGTTCTGGTTCTAGGTGGTTCTCAGCCACCACCTGCATGTGTGATCTCGTGCTTCTGGGCCGACTGGGCGGCCACAGGAGGCAGATACCACTAGTGGTCAGAGCAACTGGGTTCCAAGCCTGGCCCCAGCAGTTGACCTGTATGTGACCTGGTGCCACCGACTTAACCTCCCTAGAGAGCTGAGTTCCTTGCCTATAAAATGGGCATTATACCAGAACCTCCCTCATGGCACTGTGTGAGGATTAAATGAGATCACCCGTAGAAAACATTTGTTAGAGTAGCTGGCATGTATTTAGATTGCAATAGCTATTATTATTATTATTATTATTATTATTAGTTTTTCTAAGACTGTTTCTCCAACCATAAAATGACAGAATGAACCAGCAGTTTTACAAGGTCTCTGACAGACAAAAAAAAAAGGCTCTGATTTTGTGCTTTTGTTCCCATTTATGAAATAAGACAGGAGGGTGAGGAGTCCGGGCCAGCTAGTTCTCTGAGGAAGCAGGAAAGCAGAGAAGGTGGACTTAAGCGTGTAACAGAGCCATCAAGGAGAGGATGATCATCAGCTGTGAGCAGGAACCACGTGCACGTTAAGAGTAAGGTGGTGAGCTCGCCGCCTCCCGTTCCATGTCAGCCAAGGAAAGCCCTAGGGACAGCTTTTCACATTTGAGGTCGGTCAGCCCGGCCGCGTGGGAAGCCTGAGAAGACAGTGGTTCTCTTGTCTCACAGACGGACTGGTCTGAGGTTTGTGGATTCCAACCTTCCTGAGCGCTCACGGCACTCGTTCCCCTCCCGCTTCGCTGATGAACACCAGCCCTGGCAGTTTCCCTGCTGAATCATGAACTAACCTTCACATTCCCATGTCACTTGGTCCTTGTCACACTCCTCCACCTTTCCCAGTGGCAGAACCTTTCAGCTCTTTTCAAATCTGGGCTCGTCGCACCGTTTTGCCTACACTTACACATTTTCAGAGCTGACACAACAGAGCCAAGGGCCTTCCTCACTCCCCCTCTCTCCTCCTCACTGTCCTATCAGCCCACGTCCCATCCACGCAGATTGGACTCGTAGAAGCATCACTAGCCACTTTCATAAAGTCTCCATAATGAATTATCTTAGTGGACCCAGGCACTTCAGACTTCAGGAGGAAGAGAGTTTCATATTTAACCCTCGGGGTGCAAAGAGCATTCAGAATAGCATTTGGAGTGCCAGGAGGCAGAGAGAGAAAGTCACGTAGGCAGAATGACAGGCAAAGGAAGAGAGTGGTCAAGTCCCAAGTGTAAGACCAGGAGACACCTCAGCCAAGTTCTTTGCAGAGCGCTGCTGTCTGTTGCCTACAACATTCATCGGGCATACCAGGCAAGCAGCAGCCTGTGCCTCCGCGTTGCCTGCAGAGAGCCTGTGCTAACAGAAGCACAGGGTGGAGGTTCTGCTTACATAACACCAGCATAAGGCTCCCAAACCTCTAGACTTGGGAAGCTCCCCACAAATGGAATGCTGTCTCCGTGAAAGTGTGCTCAGGGAAGAGACTCCTTTACAATGGAGATGAAATCTCCAATTAGCCGGAGAACTACGGTTTGCCCCGGGATGTAAAGCACAATTGATTACTTGGATTGCTTTCTGAACAGGCTCTAAAATTGCTGGCAAGCGTGATCTTGAAGTAGATAGGTAAATATGTTGCAGTCTGGCGGAATTATTTACTGTGAAATCTTGAGCTTCAAAGATTATGTTTGGTAAGTCATTCACATATAATTTTCAGTTTTAAAAGGTAAGGTGGCTGAATAAAATAAGGATCCAATGCAAACTTTTTTTTGCTCTCCCCCAACCTACAGCCACAAATCCAAAGGTGTTTTCGACCAACTGGGGATCTCCTTGCTCCTCAGTATCTGAGGCACATAGCAAAAGTGATTTCTTCTAATGTACTTAATTGAAAACAGTAAATCATATACATATTTTCTAACCCTACTATTATCTAGTCTATGATGTTTTTTTTCTATTACAGTTTACATTCCATATTATTCTGTATTAGTTTCAGGTATACAACTTGGTGGTTTACAAAGTGGATCCTCTGATATTTTAAGTACCCACCTGGACCCACATGTAATCATTACAATATTTTTACTATATTCTCCTATACTATAACTGACATCTCTGTGACTACTCTGTAGCTGCCAATTTGTAGTTATTAATCCCTTCCCCTTTTTCACCCAGCCCCCAATCTCCCTCCCCCCTGGCAGCCAACAGCCTGTCCTCTGTAACTATGAACCTCTTCCTATTTTGTTTAATTTTTTTCTTTAGATTCTACATATATGTGAAATCATATGGTGTGTGTCTTTCACTGACTGACTTATTTCACTGAACATAGTGCCCTCTGGATCAGTGATTTTCCACTGGTGTGCCACAGACATTTTTAAAACATGCAATACCTGACTATTTAATTTAGTCAGGGACACTGACCTCCTTTCCCTTATACTGTCAAAAAAAAAAAAAAAAAGACAACAGCCAAGACAACAATGGCATCCAATGTGAATGAGTCAAAATTATACCCATGTTTTGTCTGACTGGCAAAAAAATACATTGTTCAGTGTGCCACCAAGTTTTAGTTTATGTGTGCCTGAAAATCACTCTTCTAGGTCCATCCGTGCTGCGGTAAAAGGTAAGATTTCATTCTTTTCTTATGGCTGAGTAGTATTTCATTGTGTAAATGTTCCACACCTTTTTACCTGCTTCTCTTTTGATGGACACTTGGGTGGCTTCCATACCTTGGCTACTGCAAATAACTCGGCAGTGAATGTGGGCATGCATATATATTTTTTGAATTAGTGTTTTGGGTTCCTTCGGATATACGCAAGTCTCTCCCAATGAAAAGAGCTGAGGTGTATGTGGTCGGTGATGAGGATGCAGAGAGACAACACGTACAGACAATCTTATGGATCAGCGTGGTCTGACCCGATGATGGGATCTGCAAGGCACCGTAATAATAGTAATAGCTACCAATAGTAATTTTGGGAGCTCTTCCTAGGTACCAGGCACTGTGCTGACTTTTAAATATATTAACTCATTAATCTTCATATAGCTATATGAAGATATTATCATATCATTTAGTGAGGTTTGGGTTTATCAAAAAATGAGAAAAGCAAGGCACAGAAAGGTGTGCTAAAAAAAAAAAAAAAAAAGCATCAGACTGAGCATTTCTGGGCCTGGGGTCCGGTCCTGGGGATTAGTTGGTGTGAATTTCAAGTAAGGTCAGAACTTTCCCCAAGTGCTTTTTTCCTTCTATTCAGTGGGCATAAAAGCAAAAGAAACATCCAATTATTATGTATTATGGGTTAGGCACAAGGATAAGCATTTTCCATGCACTATCTTGTTTAATCCTCACAGGAGGCCAATGGGGTAGGTACTGTTGTCCTCATGTTACAGGTAAGGAAGCCAGTCTAGAGAGGCCCAGTGACAGCTGGGCGCGCTCCTAAGCGCTAGAGCTGCGATCTGAGTCCAGGTCCCTGTCTCCAGAGCCCATGCTCTTAACCCCCATGGTTTTTCCGGCCTCAGTACCTTTAGCGTTGCTGTTTTCTCCATAATCCTCTTCTTTCAGATTTCTCAAAGGCTGGCTTAATCTCATGTTAGGCATTAACTCCTAACAGGTTTGCCCAGGTTTCCCAACCCCCACGCTCTCAGGGCTGTTGCATTGCCTAACTCCAGGGGGCGCTGTTCATGTATAATGCAATGTGAATGGTGCCTCATAGGCATTGAGTAATGTAGCAACTCCGTTTTCTATCACGCCATCTGGTTTCATTTTACTTTTCAGCACTCACCCCTAACTAAAGTGCACTGTTTTATTTATATAACTTATTTATTGTCTGTTTCCCCCCAAGAATATGCCAACTTCATAAGGTCACGTCTTCATGACTGCTGTTTGCCAAAGACTTAGTGACAGGCCCATGGTAGGTGCTCAATAAATTATTTCTGGCTGTTCTTGGGTATGTTATACTGACTTCCAAGAATCCTTTCCTCGTTGGAATCACAAAGTTGTTGCAGAACAAAGATGGAAGACATCCTGGGCATCACGAAGATATTGATGCAGTAGTAAGTCAGGGTTACAAACTATTTCTTACATTTTGTTGTGCTTCAAGTTTTGTGAGCTTTGCAGCAAATTAGGACTCCAGTGTCATTGACCAAGTAGACATTTATTGGACAAAAATTAAGAAGTCTCAGAATATCATGCATTGGCTAAGATATTGATCAACACATACCACTTTTATATTTCAGATGGGAGGGTACCTTGGTTCAAGCACTTTGAAAACTGGTTAGTTGTGGCCTTGGCAATGGAAATAACCCACATGTCTAGTGACAAGACAACAGACAAATAATGTGTGTTGTCGATATTTTCGAACCCTTGAAAAATGAATTAATTACAACTGTACTAAAAATCCAGAAGAATCTTAGTAAAATGATCCTGAATTAAAACAGCCAGTCCCAGAAAACTACTTAAAATTTGATGCTATTTTAAAAATGTTTATTTTTTAAAAATGTAAACAAACATTAAGAGCAAAAAGAATGAGAAAACAGTCAACTCAACATTCACCAATGTGGCTACCTTGGGCTGGGGTAAGTGTGGGAAGACTGGAAAGGGGAATACAGCTAAATGTCAGTTGTTGTCAGTGTTCTGGTTCTTGGGCAATTTCTGGCATTAAGCCACCTGCGTCAATACCATTATTTCATATTCCTCCCTCTATGTAGAGAGAATTATAGGTTCCCTGACCGGGATCGAACCTGCAACCTATTGGTGTATGGGGGATGGCTCTCCAACCAACTGAACCACGCTGGCCAGGGCCAAAGGCCACGCTTGGAGAATAAGCTGGATCCAGGGTTACATCTCCTTAGCTTTGTATTCCCAAGGCCTGGATGCAGTGTCCAGCAAAACGCAAATCCTCAGTGAGGTTTCTTGAATAAATAAATACGTGAATAAATATGAAACAAAGTCAAGTTCTTTTGGTTAATGTTGGGTGTAGTCCAAACAACCACTCACCCCCAGACTCTCCCCGGCACCCTACACACTGAATTGTATACCGATTTCCTAATTAGTTGAAAGTGAAAATATGGACATGCCCCCAGAGCAGTAAAACACCATCCAGCAATCTCCGTATGGACTATTTCACAACACTCATGCATTCTAGGCTGTGTAGGGACAAAATGATTCCAACTCAAATACAGTACAGAAAAAGCTTTTTAATGCGCTTTCCCCCCCACTCTGGCAAAAGAGCTTCAGAAAACATCCATCATTAAGTAGTTTTACAAATGGCACTTTTGGCTACATTAGAGGATTGGAGCCGAGTCCCCCGTGTTCTCATACGATAGGTTAGTAGTAGATCAGCTTTAGAACGCAACCCTTTCTTAGAATAAAAAACAGCAAATTTGTTCTGAAAGACAGGAAAACCGAAACCCTAAGGTCACTGCTTTAAAAATTTAGCATTTATTTCATGCTATACTACCTATTTTTACCTTATAATTTTAAGTGGTATGCTACAATTTTTAATAAAGGGAGAACATAAATTTCCATCTAATTTAAAAATAAACATATATTAAGTATATATATATATATTAATGCATCTGACAACAGCGGATGCTAACTTTGACGATGACCTTCATCTTGGCACACTGCACATTGGTCCTTTTGGTACTGAACTGATGTTACACCTGAAGTTCCGCCTTCAGTGAGTAAATCCATAGTCAGTGATAGAATAGACTCCAACTAATTAGCAAAACTGATCATTTATGAACAAAATAAAACGGGATTAATACTCGACGGGAGAGAATAGTTACTGTCGGCCCCCTAAGTAGGGCTTGAGTATCTGAAAACATGAGACTCCACTTCAAACTGAAAACTACGATTTTTGAATTATTCATTGCTACCACTCCAACACATTCACCTTTGAGCTGGCGTGAAGTTGATCACATCTAATCTACTCAGACATGGGTATCTTTTTCATGCTCCCCATCATTTGTCAACTAGTCCCCCCGATCAATTTATATCATTGTTTAATAGAGATGAAAAATAAAACATCGCATGATAGGATCAATCCAAAAGGCAACCGCATTTTCCTCTCCACAAACAACAGCATTAACAAACATGGCTTTCGGATTTGCACCGATGGCGCATACCACGCCAGTGAGGAAACAAAAACACTACTTCCATCTCCATCGCAAAAACACGAACACATGACACAGACACCCGAAAAACCAAAAGTTTTCTGGGAGCAAAAGCCATTTCAAGGGATTCTCAGTGAGCAAAACCTATACTGCGGCACACAGATGCCCGCCCACACTGAAACAGAAGTTCTTAGAAATACTGCTCACTGTTAATTTAGAATAATTCTTGGTGTTACGTTTAGGAATGCAGTTTCCAAATGTTAAAGCAGTTCTACTGTCAACATACCACACAAAACACTTATTTTTTAATGATATGATTTAACAACCTGAGTCCATTAAAATGTATACACCCTCCACCTGCACAGGTACCTGGCGCCATCTGCATTTGTAAGTGCCCCAAAGCCAAAGGCCCGTGTGCACCAAAATTTCCCTCTGCTGGAGGACACTAGACTGGAAAGGATGTAGGCTGGGGAGCAGGAGACTGGGGTTTGGCCCAGGCTCTGGACGCAATGAGATTTGTGAGTTAATGAGAGAGGCTTTTCCAGGCAAAGACAGAGAAGGAAGGGTACGCCAGGGAAGAGACACCGCATGTACAAAGGCTGCAGGGCATTAGATAGGCCCCCTGGAGGAGGGGGAGCATTCCCTCCAATTACAGTGTGAGGAGGTCACAGGTGGGCTGGAGGGGGAGCTAAAGTGAAGCTCTCTTGGCCTTACATAGAATTGTCTAGCATTTGGCCTTTAAACCAAGAGTGATGAGAGCGGAAGTAGAGGACCATCCCTCCTGCCCTCCCTTAACCTCCTTATTCACAAGACCAAAGACATCAAGGATGCTCTCAATCAAATAGATTTCACAGGCAGGCGGCTGTGGGGGGTAAATAAAGCCAGACACTCACTTCTCTGGGGCTTAGGTTGGCTAAAGGGAGGTGACATTATGCCAGGGTCCACGATGACAGGCTTCAGGGTGTGAGTAAAGTGTACAAGTAGCACACAAGAAGGTGCCATCTCTCAAAAGGCCTTCGGACTCCGGGGCATGGAAACCATTTAAGACTCATCTCTTAAAGACGTTATAAAAATCTTTTCCAGCGGAATGGTAAGGCCTCCCATTTATTGGTTGTGTGGGCCTTGGGCATAAGACTAATTAACCTCGTCACGAGTCGATTTCCTCAGCTGTAAAATGAGGGTAATGATCTTGACCTCACCAGTCAATAACAATAAGTAATGAATAGTTTTTAGCACAGCACGTGGTACAGACTAAACCTTCAACAGAAGGTCCCTAAAGGGGGAAAGGCTAGGGGTGGGGGTGACACGGGCTTGAACAAGACAGAAGCCCGTGTTTGTATCCAGGCTCCTATCACTTTGCACTTTATGCAGCTGGGTGAACTCAGAGACCACTTTAAACTTGCTCGGACTTAGCTTCCACATCCGAAAAGTGAGGATGATGATACCTACCTTGCAGGGTTGTGATGAGAACTAAGAGACATCATATTTGTTAAGATCTGTAGCACAGAGACTGGCAGACAGTGTAAACGCACATACGATAACATGGATGGAGATGATGATGTTTCTCAAATGCACATCGACAATATTAACATTGGCCATTGTATCTGACTTCAAAATCCTACTCTCCGACTACAGCTACAGGTCAGAAAAGTTGGATTGCACAAACACGGTGGCACCACCCTCCACATGGTGTGTGGGTTCCACCAGTACCAATACGTCATGATAGCCTCTCACAAAGAAATGGCTGAGGTACATCATTCACGTTTTATTTTGCTAATGCATAATAAGAAAGTAACTTCATCATTCAGAGCTCACTATATGAAATGAAAAAGAATTCAGTATTCCCTGACTCCCTAATTTGGCACTTTGAGGAATTTCCTCTATACACCAAGCTCCAAGATGCATTCTTTTCTAGATCAAAATAATAATAATGAGAAAGAAGGAAGCATGCATATATACAAGTGAGCTGAAAAGTCACAACACACAAGACTTGCTTTTGGTGAAAAATACCGCATTTGGGGGTGCAAAATGCGCCCCCATGTATAATGCGCCCCCACGGTTCTGTGCGCATCATACACGGGATTGTTAGGCCTGTGCTATGCAATCATTATACCCATGTATAAGCTCATCCTTATTCTTCCCTCAAAAAATTGAGCTCAAAGTCATATTATACATGGCAAAACACAGTAACCTCGCCAAATGAGCAGCATGTCATGTCCTTAGAATATGCTACACTCAAAAGCTAGTAGAAATGCAGGCCAAGAAGGCAATTTAGTTTCAAGTTTTCATCACATATGGGCCAAGTTCTAGGATACTTCACTTAAAAAGGGACAACCCTCAGAGTGAAATGTTGCCAGAGGCTTGATTCCGGATCATATGTGTACATACAAACCTCTCTGTTTTGACATTCAACACACTCAGCATTAACTCCAGAAGGCTGCGGGAGCGGACAGAACAAAATGCTTTAGGCTCAGACAGAGAAAACAGCAAACAGTTTTAAGTGGCATCTCCTCACCTACCCACCCATACCATCTCATCGCTTTTGTTTGTCAACGTATGTTGAAAACATATGTCTAGTTAAAAGTTGATACTAAAGGCAAGAATTAAGAAAAAGCCACTTTTTGTTGGCTTTTTAAAGCACTCGAATGCTGTAGAACCTCCTTCAAAATGCTAATTAGCAGACATCACTCCTTTGTCGCTTTAATGTGAAGCTCAGTGGAATCTAGGTTCTCTAATAAGCACTTCCAAGCTCATTTTGGTGAGGCTACACTTTAGAGTCTGTAAAAACTACACTATTGACCCCCTACAAAGGGGATTTTAGCATGTAGCTGTTTTGGCTAGAGAAGCATTTCAACCACTTTCTGCAAAACTAAGATATAAAAACAATGGATGAGAGCTACGAAGAGCGATTCTACCCAGTCAGAAAATTCTGTGTCTCAAATATGTTCTACACTGACACGAGCTGTTGTTTTTAAGGTGCATTACCCAGTCCTTCCACATTCAAACAGTGTATGGAACTCGAATGAGGATGTGTGTACACGGAGAAAAGATCTGTGTGTCCAAAGCCACCCGCGGGCACGGAAGTCTCGTCCTTGCATTGCTCTGTGTTGTTTTGGCATGGCTCGTCCGCAGGCCACTCGAGGGGCCCGCACCCCCGCTCAGCACTCCAACTCCTCCATGACCTCCATGACGATGGTCCGCGGGCCCGTCAGAATCAGGTTGCTCACGGTCCGGTAGTCTACGTGCAGCACGTTGAGCCCGTTGACAGAGACGACGAACTGGCAGACCTGAAGGCAAGATGAAGGAAAAGCATCTGTTATGGCTCCTGGCTGTCCCCAGTCCTCTCACAGAGGCACTGTGCGGTTCTCACAGGTCACGCCATCCTTAAAATACCCAGCCACCCCAGCTGGCAACAGCAGTTCAATCTTTTCCAAGAAACTGCACTTTTCCTGGAAGGCAATATAATGGAGAAAGCATTTGTTGTAGAGTTTTAACAAAATTGGGTTTAAATCCTAACTCGGCAACTTACTAGCTTCAGCCAGGTATTTGCATTTCTGAGCTTTCTTTTCCTCAAGTCTAAACTGGGGATGATTAAAAGTAATGGCAATAATTCCACCTGTAAGATTGTTTTAAGAACTAAATGGGGTAAAGTATGTGAAGCTTCTACCACAGTGCTCTGAACCTATGGGGTACTCAGTACATAGTCACAGTATTTATGGCTGCTATTATTCCTTTGGAGCCAATGTATAGGGGGACCCCATGGCCTGGTGTTCCCAGGACAAGTCCTCTTTCATTCCTGTTGTTCCTGCATAACTATTAGTAGTGCCTCCTTTGACTTGCCAAGGTGTCCTAGTTGAGAAACAATGAGAGGCCCCTCTGGATATGTGACGGGGTGCTTGATACTGACCCACAGCCACTGCCCCAAATGAAAGCACTTCTCATGAAGTTCATGGTGGCAGCAGGTGCTGGGCGCATTTCATTCAGCTGACACGCGTGAACAGATGCTGTATCTGCTGTGTGTCTGAAGATGTGGATATTCAATATGAGCGACTTGGTTATGTTCATTCAAATAGAAAAATGGAGAAAACACAGATCTCCAGCTGTCAGTGACAAGAGCAAAACAGAATCAAAGAGACTATAAGTCCATACAGTGCCTGGCACATAGTAGGTACTTTGTTGGAGGTGGAATAATACCCCAACCCTCAAAGATGGCCATGTCCCAATCCCCAGAACCTATAAATACGTTAGTTTCTATACGGCAATGGGGAATTCAGCTTACAGATGGAATTGGGTTGCTAAGCAGCTGATTTTCACAGAGGAATCACCCTGGGTTATTCAGGTGGGCCCAGTGTAATCACAGGGATCCTTATAAGAGAAATTATCCCTTCACTTAACTGGGAAAATACGAGAATAAAAAGGAGGAAAGAGAGGAAGACAAATGGGAAAAGGGAAAGAAGGTGGGGACAGGGGAGGGAATGGGGAAGGTTTGGTTGAGACTGGTCAACTTAATGATGTCCCCCATGTCTGTTGTTCTGCTGTTATGGTAATGTTTCTTTAGGTACAACGCCTGAGTAATTCATGCGCACACCTGCTCCCGATTATTAATTATTTAACATTAACTCAAATGTTGTGAAAATGCGGAAACTCTTGAAAACCATCATTTGGACTTGCCAAATGGGAGGGCAGAAGTTGCCGGGTGAGCTCACACCCCACCTCACCCTGCACCTGCGCTCAGGGATGAGGTGTGCCTGTGTCTTTGAACACCACCTTCAGCACTGAGTCTCAACCGGAACTGTATCCTATCCCTCCCATACAGTGCTTGTCTAACAGATCAATATTAGGAAGTTAGGAAATCCAGATTTTTTTTTCAGTTTTTATTACAGTGAAAAAACTTTATTTTGTTTCTTTACATATTACACAATTTGTCAATAATTTTTAGTTTACTGGTCCCCATCCGATCTTCAACTGGACCTGATTATGATTATAATCATTGTACCATACCCATGAAAGTAGGAGATGTGTCTAGGGTGTGTTCTAAGGAGGCTCCCAGTTTTGAAGCTGAATGATTGAAAAACGAAAAGTTATTACCAACCTATTGGGACTAATAGCAAAGAATGATTTAATACATGTGAGGTTACGTGTCCCCTGTATAAAGGAACCACCTGTGTTGACAAATGGTCCCCCCTCATCAGTTTAAACATAATGCGAAGTAATATTTTTAGTTAACCTCACTCTGAAGTTTGCTCTAGATTTTATAATCACTGCTAATTATTTTGCATGAAAACAGAGAGAAAATTATAGCCATTGACTCCAGCAGTTAACTGGGTGTTAATGGAACGTCATTTTGCATTGTGGTCAGAGAATGTGCTTGGCGTGATTTCAATCTTCCTGACTTGGTTGAGGCTAGTTTTCTGACCCATCATGTGCTCTACCCTTGAGAATGTTCCATGTGCACTGGAGAAGAATGCAAAAAATCTGATGATCTGGGTTGAAAGGCTCTGTAAATGTCAATTATGTGCATTTGGTCTGCTGTGTCATTTAAGGCCACACACACACACACACACACACACACACACACAGTACAAGTTCTGGCCTTTTTAGAACAGTCTGAAGATCTAATGATACCACATCTGGATGGCACTTGGCAATGGCTGAGAAAGGGTTACTCCCTTCTAGATGGGCACATTTTTCTCATTTCTTACCACTTTCCATTCAGTTCAAGTGGCAACTTGAACTGAATTTTATTAAAAATAAAATAAAATAAAGGTTATTTGTTTTCATTTGTGTGTGTATGTGTGTGAACACACACTCATTTTTCAAATACCAAATTTTGTGACTAACTTACTCTTTTATAAAATAAAGCTGATTCAATGCTATCTAGGCATACAGACGGCCCTACCCCTGCAGGTCCACAGGTCTCCAGAGCAGCAGAGAACAGGGGTGGGGTTGGAGCGAAAGCACCACTCCTGTCCTATCCCCCTTCCCTGTGCCACACCACCTGAGCACTCCTCCGGGAGTACCAAGATTATGGGAGGACACCTAGGGTGCTGGGGGAAAAAACAATAGCATTTTGTACCAGCTAGTGTGTGGAGAACTTAAATAAAAATAAAAATTTAAATAGCTCAGTCCTTGCCTTCGTGAAGCTTATAATCTAATTCAGGAGGAAGAGTATTGTAGGTTGGATCCTTTTCAAAGCAGAAGGCAATTCCTCAATACATTTTGTTGTTTATAAAAAACCCATTGTTTCCCAGGCACCAATCCAGGTACTTTATCCACTTTACTGAAAATCCTCCTAATAGCCATAGGTGACATCTGTTGGGTTTGGGCCATACAGCTGCCATTCTGCTGAAAGCAACCTGGTATCTTTTTTGGGTACCGCCTTTCTCCTGTGGTGGGCAATAGGGATGGGAATGCCAATCAAGGTGCCCTCCTGTATCCTTGGGGTCACCTGACCCAACTTTGGCCAATCAGACTCTCTCCTGGACCACTGAACCTGGAGCTGAGCAACACAGGAGACAAAGTTTATTTCCTCTTGGGACTTAGCGCCCCAGATCAGCCCTGGTTCCTGTCCTTTACCGAGCTAGGTTCTCTAGACTGCTACTTTACTGATACCTTCCAATCACTTTCATTTTTCCCCCTTATAATAGCTATTTTCTATCATTGGCAATCCATGATCTGCAATACAATCCCTATAAAAAAACCCCTGCATCTTAGAGTGGTTATTTGTGTAGGGTCACACAACTAAATGCCGCATCTGGAATTTGAACCCCACACGATGCTGCAGCCCTCCATAAATACAAATTAATCAAGTACAGTATCTACATATGTAAGTGTGAGGAAGTCTAGGTCCTCTCAGATACAGGGGTGGGCAAAGCAGGTTTACAGTGGCTCGGATGGGAAAAGACATGCAGGTTATGATGATTGTAACAGCTTAATTAACTCAAAAGAAGGCCACAATTTTCTCAGTTTAAGGTTGGGTTGCCTTAAATCGTGATCAATTTCCACAATTTAAGGTTGGGTTGCTTTTTGTGTCACTTAAAATCCTTAACAATATGTAAACTGAGACATTTATTTCAACTTGTTTCCTTGAATGAGGCAAAGGGAACTTTATCACGCCTGTTTTCAAGATAGTATTTTTAGAGTCAGGCTGTTAGGGGAGACGTCATTTCTCCCTACGTGGTCCCAGCAGCTGCTGCGGTTCCAGCAGTGCCGATGTCCTGTTACTAACGATGTGCAAAATGATCTAGAAGTACAGGTAGAACTCTGTCACACATTTAGTTATAATGGACTTTGAATTAGCATCTACGGTACACTATGTTCTGCAAATAAACATATTACAAGTAACTGCAGGAAGTGCACAGCCTGAGAAAATTATTTTCCTTCTATATTCAAAAGCAAATACATGCAGACAACAGAACATGTGATGACCTCCAAATAGATCTTCCTTAGGTACATATTACCTCCTACCTGGGCTCAGGAGACTCAGATGCCAACCATAGGTGGTAATGAGAATCCATGTGAGGATAAGATGCATTTTTCCTGCTTTATCAGATCTGTTTGCAAAGATTTGATTACAATTCTCTCATTTCCCCAGCTCACAGACAAGAAATCATTCATGAGCTCATGTAGCTTCTCTAAACTCAATCTACAAAAAACACAGCAGCTTAACTTCTTAAAGGAGGGATATGGCGGACATTATCCTGAATGGAAAGGAAGAATAAAACCTTCTTAAGTCACAGGTAAGTGATGTCTCTGAGCAACAGGGCACTGGAGAAAAGTGCTACAACCCACAGTAGGTCTGGAAAGAGTTAACAGGACAAGGGAGGCAGGACTCGGCACATTTCAGGGTGTGATCAGTTGGGATAAATACCTAGGCTGAACGCCATCCAGCCTTCCTCCTGATAAGGAGCCAAACCAACCAAATAATCTTGCTTCTAATTCCTCTCCCTGAGCCAGTCCTGGCAGATGTCTGACAACCTCCGGACAGACTGAATGCCCACGGGATTGTGCAACTGTGCACTAGTTTTTGTGTGGCTGGAGAGAGATCACAATTATTCAGTTGTTTCATCCAAAGTGGGAGTGAGGCCGGGGAGAAACCCTACACCTAGAATTACATAAGTGTCTTCTCGCTGCTATGGAAATCTGTGTCCACCAAGACATTTCCTGGAAATGAATGTGCCCATGTGTTCATGTGAATGCTACCTTGGTGCCTCTCTCTCTCTCTCTCTCTCCCTCTCTCTCCTTGAAAGAAAAAGAAGGATTAGAGGTTAAGGTTGCTTGGACTAAACATTTAGCAAGACAGAGACCAAGAGAGACAAGGTTCCAGAGACAGAAAGTCACAAAAAGAAGAGGTAAAGACACAGAGATGCAGGAAGCACTGAGTCCTGGTGAGGAGGGTGTGGAATGCTATCTAATCAAATGACACAGAAAGCAGAACCAAGGTATTAAGGGCAAGTCAATACTTAAACTCTCAACCAAACAGAACATTTGGGTGTATTCTAGAAATCATCTTATCAAGCTCCCATGAAAAGTAGAATTTTCTGCAAATCCATGCCAGGCATCCAGCCTATTTTACTTAAACGCTACTTATGACAGGAAAGGCACCAATTAATGAGAAAGCTTCGGCCAGGGTGGGGGTGGGGGGTGCAGCTGCATGTTAGAAGGTACAGTGAACCCTATTCAAACCATTTTCACTTTTCAATTGCTTAGTGAAAAGTGTACACAAATATAAAATAATGGCCCTCAAATTGTAGTGCAAATATGAGTCACATTTGGGGGCTTGTTGAATATGTGAATTCTCAGATCTCACCCAAGACCTACCAAACCAGAGTCTTTAAGGGGGGTGGCTGGCAAGAACCTACATTTTCATTGAATATATCAGGTTATTCTAATAAAACACTATGTTGAAAAGCAGTTCTGTAAAGCATACACTAATTTTTTCCTACCGAAAGTTACTTTAAATGCTCACCCTGATAGGGGACTCAAGACTTGGAAAATTTTAGCTTAAGGTAAAAAGTTATGAGTCTAGCAAATAATGTGTATGTTAAAGCTTTTGTTTCAGAAACTACAGATAAGGCCCATCCTGGTTCCAGGGGGGAAAAACAGCCAACCTCCTGGGGCACTGATAGAAGATTACCGCCTGGGGACATCCGAACCTTTGTTCCAGGGAGAGCAGACGACCACCCTTGGGATCAGCTAACTGCCCAGGACAGGGATGTTGCAGCTTCTGAATCTCAAAGCCCTCACTGCACTGTTTGTCCTTCCCCACCCCCTTATAAAATATTTGGCCAGGAAAGAGAAGGGAAGATGGTTTGTTAGGGTATGAACCTGCCATCTTCTCGGATCACCGGCCATCTGAATAAAGCACTCATAAAAGATTCAATCGCTGTCATTGCTTATTGGATTTGGTAGTGACAGGCAGCCCGAATGCCGGTGTCTTTTCCAGTTACAGCCCCACACCTGTTAATATTATAATAATGCATTCTATGACCACAAGCATTAACAGCCTGGAGGATAAAAGCGAGACTGACATTTCAGTTTTCATCATAATTATTACTTTTCTGAAGTCTATTATTTTTAGAACCACATTTTGCTACCCTGTAGACTTCAAAATTAATAATAACAATGTATAAAATGCAGAAGTTCAGAACTATCATCAGAGATAATACCCAAGTTGCTCAAAACAACACCAAAAATAACCAGAGCTGCTGGCACCTTAGAGCCACAGACTTTTAAAGCCACACGCAAGCCGCTGTCTTCCCATTGTTGATGTGGCACATACACGCCACGCCCAGACCTGCTGTGCGGGAGGGCGGAGCCTTCTGAGAGCCCGAGCACCAAAAACCAAAGAAGGCTGAGGGTGAACTAAAGCAATGAAAGTCATGAGTAGATGAAGAAATATTTGAAAGCATGAACATTTCAAGTTCAGGAAGAAAAGGTTATATTTTGGTTGTTCTCATTTCTTTAAACCTTGCTCCAAATCATACACTCTGGTTTTCATAATCTGACATATGAGCCTGTAAAAGCAAGAGCATAAACATGTAAAGAAAACTCTGCTTTTCGATGGAGGATTTGTTATTTCTCTTGTTAGCCAGGCCTATGAAAGCCTGGCCATTCCTTTGGACCATACACCTAGACCACTCCTTTTGTTTTATATTTTGGGGGCAGGGGGTCATTACCTAACTTCTTCCTGCCCAGCTATATTGAGATACAACTGACACGCAGCACTGTGGAAGCTGAAGGTGTGCAGCCATAGCTTCTTAGGTTACCACTTGCCAGGTTATCACGAGCAGCGCTCTAGGAGCTAGAAGAACATCTAATGTTTTCCCAGAGTTCTTTACTCGCTTGAAATTTCCAACATAATCTGTGAGGTAGGGATTATTACTATTGTTATTATTTTTCCTATTTCACAGTCAAAGGCCCAGATTCAGAGAAGGAACCGGAGCTAGTAAGTAGTAGAGCCAGGATTTTAACTACAAACTGCTATCCTTCAGCCCCCGGCTACTCTTCCTCCAGCTCACAGATAATCAGCGCCCCTAAAATCGGCACTGCCGCCACGTGCATGAACACCCCGCCTGGTATCTAAGCGCCCCTTACACACCGAACTTCTTAAGAACGTGGCGTTGGGTACTTTCCTCCTCCGTCTTTGAAAACGGAGGAATGTTCACCAGGACATCATTCTCACCACCGCCGTCATCATGAGCAGGGAAGAACACGGCTGGGAGTAGAACGAGGGCATTTTTACTCTTTTAGAATAACTCGGGCAGATCTCTCCATCTGGGCCGGCCCTGGTGGGGGTAAGGTCATCGTATTCGCCTCAACCAGTGTCCAAATAACCACGTTTCTTTATCACCTGCAGGGGAAGGGGAAGCCCCCTGTCACTGCAGGAAGCTCCGGTCTCCCGCTAGATGGAGGCGAGGATTCACGGCTCTTATGAAGATGTGAAAGGTTCCAGGAGGGAAGACATAACACGGATGTGGGATGCGCAATCGCTCTGGGTAACCACGTTGCACATAATTCAGCCAGCAAGCCCCAAACCACACCGTTTGTCATGGTGATTGCATCACCACATCGGTGCTCGTCCTGACGTCACCAGTGCCACCCACATGCCCCTTCTGGTGTGCCGTCTCTGCTTCACAACAGTGGCAGACTCAGTACACCGTCTCCCTCTGCGGGAGGCGAGAGTGTTGGCGTCGGGTGACCAGTGTAGCATGGGCGTTACCTCGCCCAAGGGGAGGCAGCCCCTTCAGTCGCCTACAAAGCTTAGCTAACCCACAGCAAAAACGGGTTTCCTAAAAAGTTTGTCTCCAGGGATCCTCTCCTTCCTTCCCTCCTTCCTTCCCCCCTTCCTTCCTTCCTTCCTTCCTCCCTCCCTCCCTCCCTCCCCAGCAAGGATTCCCGAGAGGGTCAAGTTACGCAGAGACCAATGGAGGAAGCACCGGGAGATAAGTTCTAGCCTCGGCTCTGCACCCAGGGAGCTGAGTCATTTTGAATCACTTTGAGTCACTCTGAGTCACTTCGCTTCTCCAAGCATCTGATAAGTTGAGCTGAAAATTTTTATATTTATTAGGGACTTGCAGTTCTAAATTTCTATGCAAACCTCCCCCCTGCCACACACACACACACACACACACACACAAAACCCCACCCACTTCTGTTTATTACTGACTGAACTATTAACAACTTTTGTTCACTGGCTACTGACGTGCCAAGAACTAGGCTAGGAGTGTGCATGCATTAAATGTGGAAAGGAGACGTTATTTTAGATATTCACACTCAAGTTCAGAACGATACAAATAAAAGAATGTAAGGCGAGACTCTGTCTCAAGCGCTTACATGGTTTAGATATATAAACAATAACAACAAAAAAGACACATTATTAATCTACGTTCTGTTAAGACACTTAAGTACAGTAGTATTGATATAGGCACACAGACCAATGAGGCAGAGTGGAAAGCTCAGAAATGGACCCTCACACAGGGGCATCTGACGCAGGACAAAGGACGCCCTGCGGAAAACAGGGACATGTGAGCCCTGGCCAGGCGGTTCACTTGGCTGGAGCGTTGTCCCAAACACCCGAAGGTGGTGGGTTTGATTCCTGGTCAGGGCCACATACAAGAAAGAAGCAACCGATCAATGTTTCTCTCTCACATCAACGCTTCTCCCCACCCTCCTCTAAAACCAATAAACATATCCTTGGAGAAAAAAAGGGGGACATTTTATAATGATAAAAGTTTCAATCTATCAAAAAATTTACAATTACAAATACTTGTACCTAACACATGTATGTACCAAACATACATGCCTAAAAAAAAGCCCCAAAACACATAAACCCAAATCCACAGAATTGGAGGGATACACAGACAATTCAACAATAATAGGTCGAGACTATTCTGCTCCCCTTTCAATAAAGGATAGAACATTAGGCATAACCCATGTCACACACCCAGCAATTCCACTCCTAGACGTGTGTCTAATACTACAATCACAACATGATTAACTTACATAAACCTCAAAAGCAGACAACTAATCTATGGTCTTAGAACTCCTGGGTAACAGCTCATTTTATAATAGCTTGAGGTATACATACATAATTTGAAAAAATCATTTGTACGTGTTCTATGTAGTGCGATAAAAGTAGTTTTAAGCCACCCTTTATAGTGTATTAGTTATGTGGCTGGGCAAGTTACACCTTCTTTGAGTATATGTGACTCCTCTGTAAAATGCCGACCAAGTTTATTATGAGGAGCATGTCTGATTAACCACACCCAGGGCTGAATCCCAGTGAACGTTAAATGCGCGCTGGTTTTCCTCTTCTGCCCCTTTTCCTGCACCGTCTCTCCCTTTCAAACGGTCCAGCGAATGCAGATTGTTGAAAAACACAGAAACCACTGCATGGGTCCATACCCAAGAGGGTCAGTTTGGGTGTTGGTTCAGGAAATAGAAATGATGTTGAGTTGGAGTTATTCATTCAGAATGAAAAATAATAAAAATAAAAATAAAACCAACGCAGGGCAATAAGAACGAGATTCCTCCCACCCACGAGCAGCCTGCAAGGACAGAGGCTCCAGGAGTCACTGTAAACCAGCAACACAACTCTAATGAACAGAGCTGTGGAACTGGATTAAGGCATCCCTAGCCCTGTCTAGAAGATACGCACTCCAACAAAATTGCTTCAGAACTGAGGGAGTCGTGCAGTGTAAGTCGGCTCATGAATGGTCCTTCACCAAAGAGACATAGTCTGAGTCAAGATTTGCTCGTGACATCTGCACAAAGAAGTCCTTATATCGCCCTGGCTGGTGTAGCTCAGTGGATTGAGTGCAGGCTGCGAACCAGGCATCGCAGGTTCAATTCCCAGTCGGGGCACATGCCTGGGTTGCAGGCCACGGCCCCCAGCAACCGCACATTGATGTTTCTCTCTCTCTCTTTCTCCCTCCCTTCCCTCTCTAAAAATAAATAAATAAAATCTTAAAAAAAAAGAAGTCCTTATATCTATAGTATGCTTCACGTTCACAAAAATGTCCATGGTCAGCGTGGACACTACTGAGGACTTCTGGTCACTGCTGGAGTAAGTGAACCGTGGGTCTACGTAGTCCCTAACAGCCCTCCCTGACCACAGGAAAGAATGCTTGGGGGGAAACAAAGAAAAGAAAATGTGCAGCTGTGGCTTCAGTCCCATAAATCTCTCCACCAAATATGCAACTGGCTGGGGAGCGAGGCCGTGGGAGGAGGCCGAATCCAGTCCCCGGACAAACGCAGGGTTCTCTCTCCCGAGAATTACTGACTTCCTCGGAGCTGGGTGCCCTGGGAGCATGCTGCACGGCGATGCGGTTCCCCAAAGAACAGACTGTGCAATTAGCCTTGACGGAAAGCCAACTACTTGTAAGCATGACTCTCTTTCACAATAAAACAATAAAAAGCAACTCTAAAGACTTTTTGCCTGAAATTGAGCAATTCGAAGTGCCGGCTGGTTTCGCACAGAAACTGCCTTTCCAGCCCCGGCGGAGCAAAGGTCTACTTCAGAGCCAGGCCGAACTCCGGTCCCCTCTGCCCAGTTGTTGGCGGTGATGGAGGTCAACCAAAGGGAGACCGTGGCGCGCTTCAAGCAGAGGAAGCTGTGTGGGGAACCCTGGTTCAGTCCATAGCACTCAGACTCCACAGATTAGGAGGAAACTTGCCTTCCTGGGATTCTCTCTGGAGTCATGGGTCAGGCAGAATGGAGGGTGGTGGCTTGTGCTGGCGGCTCCCACCGCCTTCCCACAGGTAGCTCATGACTGCGCTGGAGCCTCTTGCAAGGTCTGCCAGGGCCGAGACAGACGGCATGCTCCTGAGCTGGTGATTTCTAAGGTTGTAAGAGCTGTTTGGGCACCAAAGAGCAGCGACATCTGACATTATAGCCACAAGATTCCATGGACTTCCTTTACTACTGAAGGAAAGGGACCTGTCACGTGGAGCCTTTATACCACGGGGGACACACAAATTACCCACCCCGCCCCGTCCCCTGCCCCCAGCACAGAGTTGGCCTACACTGTGCATGCAGACAGTCCCTTAGAATCCCCTGTCGTCAGCCCCTGGAGCTTCCAGCGGCAGGAAACACTCAACACTGACATGAGCTCCCATGGGCACTACGACAAGAAGGAAAGAGGCTCCAGAAGGTCGGACTTCCACCCCGACCCCAAATTCTTTCCTCCACAAGAATCTCTTACCCAGTTAGCAGTTTCCCCTTGCAGTGTTCACTATTAGCCACTTAACACCCATAAGTCATCATGCTTTTTTTCCTAGATTGTGCTAAAAATGCATAATTAATGTATCAAAGGCTTTAAAAGATTATTTGATGAGGTGCAGGACACATCAACATAATTCACCAGGCAAATAATTGCCTTATAACTTTGCTTCCACAAATGCAATGCATTCTCCATATATCATTCCATTCCCAAGGGGTGCCACTAACTAACCTCTAAAGGTGAGCCGGTCTCAGCTCCTGATTCTACCTCCACAGTGGTGCGGCCGCCCTGAGCTGGGCTAAGCACATGTGCACGCACACACTCGGCAGGGACACACAGGCCCCATCTCGCTGACAGTGTGTTGGTGGGAGAAGCGAAAGGACTCTAAACAGGACAGAGCAGGGGTATGACAAGATCTGGGCTAAGCAACCTTAGACGTTCTTTGCCAAGGCCAGTGGGAGCCTGGTGCCTCCAGGCGAGGGAGCCGTGCCTCTGGTTTCTGCTCTAGAACCCCTTCCGTATCCCGCCAGTACCTGGTCTACGTGCAGGACCCAGGACCCAGTGATCTGTGGGCCACCGGCTCCCAAGCTGGCTAATCAGGCCGTCTCAGTTTAAGAACTTGTGTGGAAGGATCAAGAGTCTCACGGTAACATGGTTAAAGACTGGAGGTGAAGCCTCCACCTCCCACCTCCCATGGTCCAGCAGTGAGCAATGGGCACGGAGGGCTCAGCGTCATGTTCAAGATCCCCTCGTCTTCAGGTGCCTCACACACCAGGCCCAGAGAACTGCATGGATTCGAAGACGGGCGTTCCCTGCAACATCTCTATTCCTAGAGAAACACCTAACCTCTGGCAGAGCTGGGAACATATTTTGCCAAGAGTAGCCAGACGGAGAGAAACTGAGGACCAGAAAAATAAAATAATGCCAACATATTTGAGGGGCACCATGATATGATGGCGAGACCAAGGTCTCTGGGTCCAGACAGGCCCGGGCTAGTTTGGCTCCTGATTCTGCAACTAAGCACGGCCAGAGGCTATGACTCAAACTCTTTCAACCCGAACTGTAAAATACAGCTAATACCCAGCTCATAAGATTGTGACAAAGATTAGAGGAGGTGGCACATATTAAGCAACTAGCACTGTACCCAGCATGATGCGTAGCAAAAATTGGTTCCTTCTCTCCATGATGCCTGTAGACATTAAGTTACATTCAACAGCCTACCCTCTAGGCCAGCTCCCAAGCCTGTGAATGTTTACTTCTGAGGCCAAACCACTGGATTCTTAGCCAGGACCAAACGCCCTTACAAAGTCTTTATGCAAGAAAGTGATTAATTTGTAAGCCAACCCTGGAAAATCGACTTCCGTTCTGGGCATTAAAAAAATGCCTCCACGATGAAGTATGTATTATAGAAACATGTATGATTTTATTAACCAACATCACCGCACCGAATCCAATAAAACAGAAACAAAGAGAAGTGGAAATCTGAAGGCAGGGACAAAGGGAGGGCCACAGGGAGACAGGGAGAGGTGGTTCTACAAAGCCAAGGAGAGAGGCCTCCCAAAACCCACCCATGCCAACACCTTGATCTCAGACTTCTTGTCTCCAGAACTGTAAGAAAATAAGTTCCTATTAAGTTAAAAAAAAAAAAAAAAAAAAAGAAAGAAAAGAAAAAAAGATGCATCCAGGAACGCTTTCCAGATGGCCATACTTAGCCTGATCATATTTCTTCTGTCTTTTATAAAGTAGCTGAACTGGCCGTGTTGTGTGCACAACTACAGTTCATGGCAACCAGTTCCTTTTAGAAGTTTGGAGAGAAAAGGCCAGAACTTCTGTCTTGAACACCTCATCCATTTTATGCCTCTGCCCCAAGGAGCAAGACAGAAGGCACAGGACAGAGACAGTTTCTGCTTACAGAGAGACAGTGGTGGAAGATTCTAGGTAATATCATATACTTCCACATGCAGGAGCATGGACAAGGTACAATACTCAAGGAGAGCCCCCCACCCCTTTGTCAGGCCATCCTCTACTCTCCCTTCCTGGGTGGGTCTCATATTCCCCCCTTCCTCACGCTTCCACTGAGGACATTTTGTGGGTCCAATATTAGGAAGAACATGAATAGAAATAGGAAGGAGGAGCTTTGTGGTGATCAAGCTAGAACTGTGTGTCCCAGACTCCCTGGACATGCTTTAAGGCAAAGACGAGGAGGGACTTGGAGACAGCAGCATCCTGATGACCCATGCGGGCCAGTGTCCAGGATGAGCTGGGATGCAGGCCTGGAGCTCTGAGAGAGTTTGGGGGAGAGTCCCCTTCGGGAGTGACAGACGCAGAGGGGATGTTGAAGGGGTGGGCAGTGGGCAGGGAATTGCTACTACACAATGAAACACCTAATTATAGACAACTGTGCATTTTTTCCAGGTATTTCTCTCCATATACATCCTATTTCCACAAGGTCAGAAGCTCCTGAGAGAATAACTTCAGGATCTCCAGAATCCGAGGCATGTAAGTCATGTCTCACACGCGGGCCTGCAGCGCTGGATCCCAGCGTTTGCAGACAAGGGACTCTGTGGGCCATCACCTCCTCGGACCTGGTGAAGGCAGGTGACGGTCATGCCTTCAGAGACATGCTGTGCGCCTGCTCCCCGACGACTCCGGCTCTGTGACATGGAACCTGATCTCGCCAACCCCAGCTGTGGGTATGTGCAGGCAGCCACTCGCCCGGGACACAGTTCGGTTAGGGCACTGCGGTCCCTGTGCTAACACAGCTGGTCACACGCGGCCCCGACAAAGGCAGCTGTCTTCTCTGAGGTGCGGAGGGGCTCCGTGGGTTCTCCTTGTGCGGATCGCTGGCTGTCCCCACCCCAGCAGAAGTTTGCCCCGTTGACATGGGCCACGTCCCATTTAAACGTCTGCTCTGTGAACTTCCCATCAGTCAGCACGACTTCTGCCAAATCGAGGGGCTCCGGGACGAGGGATGAAGAGGGAGGAAAAAAGTAAGCATTTTCAGCCATCTTTCAAAACGAAAGACACAAAGGATATCTGAATTAACAGGAAATTGACTCCATCCCTTAAGCTTTCCTTGTGACAGAATGCAATATGTTATCTTTCTTTTAGGAATCCCTGCGGCACCGTGGGGCCGTCCCAGGGGACATGCCACAGCTGCTCGCCAGCAGCCTCGCCGTCGAGGGGGGCTGCCACCCCATCCTGAGATTCCATCCCTGGGTCCGAGGCGGGCAGCAGAGCTCTGTTTATGCTGCCGCTTGGGGGAAGCCGGGTTCCTTTCCATTTTTCTTTTTTTAAGTTAAATGTTATATTTTGAGATAATAAATTCACATGCGGTTGTAGGAAGCAATGCAAAGGGAAAAAAAAAAGTTATACAGAGAGACCCTATGTATCCTTTACTCAGCTGTCCCACAGTGAAAACATCTGGCTACAGTGCAGTTCAATGTCATAACCAGGACGACATGGACATGGCCAAACTAGCGAACACTGGCAGCATGCCAAGGATCCTTCACGTTGCCCTTCATGGCTGTCCCCACTTCCTGTCCCCCTCCGGTCCTGAACCACCCCAGCAACCGCTCACCTGTACTCTACTTCTCTAACTGTGACATTTTAAGAATGCTATGTAAATGGAATCTTACAGTACATAAGCTTTTCAGGTTGACTTTTTTAAATTCAACATAATTTTCTGGAGATTCATTCACACTGCTGCATGTTCATTCAGCAGTGAATGAACATTCACTGTTCATTCCTTTTAAGGAGCTCACGGTGTGGATGTACCACCATAGGTTTAACTTTTCATCCACTGAAGGACACCGGGGTTGTTTCCAGGCTGGGGCGAGGCAGGGTTTGGAGAGCACACGACACAGCTGTAGGGATCCAAAGATGAGCGTGTGAGCAACGCGGGCTCGAAGACTGAGGTTCGGTTGTTTTGCTCCGTGTCCGTTCTGACATCAACTGGAATGAACATGCTTTCCGGCGTGCTGGTCACTGATAATACGCTTCGAGGAAGTGCCCAAACTACCACCCGTGTCCTCGCGATGTATTTCAAACTCACACCGTGGAACACTGCCTTGCATTTGAACTTGAGGCACGAAGATGCACGCAGCCCCTCGTCCCACAGGCAGGGATTCATCGTGCAGCATCGTATCCACCTGTTGGGAGGCCTGGGATGGTCGTTGGCCACTGCACATCAAAGCCACCGGGCAGTTTCTGAAAAGTGCTGACGCCTGGGCCTCACTGCAGACCAGTGAGCCCGCCGTTCCTTGGGTATTTTTGAAGAACCACCCCAAGAGATTCTGAGGTACAGTGGAGGCTTAGGAACACTCAAGGGCCTTTGTGTTCTTGCTCATGCTTGTTTTACACAAAGGGTTAGATGTAAGCCCTGTGCCTCAAAGCACACAGGAAGAACTGGAATTCACTCTTGGCCTGAACAACCAATGTGGGTCTTGGGTTTTTCCTAGCATGTAAAAATGGAATTAATAGCACTTACCTCTATTTCAGGAAGTTGTGAGATTTCAATCATAGAGGTAACATGCTCTGACACATGTCTTACAAAAGCAGGGCACTGTTATTGTTATTGTTATTGTCAAAAGCAGCTGACCACGATATGAACTCAAAGAGCGCCTGTTGCTGAAATGACGACGAAGGTACTGGTAGAACAGAGGAGGGATGGAAATAATAGAAGTGGGTGTCCGACAGGCCGAGCACGGAAGCTGCCCTATTACAACGCACACGTCTCCCTTAACAGCAAGGTCAGGGGATCAGATCCGAGTCCTGGAGATCTCATGCACGCCTGGAGGTGGATCCCCTCACTTCTGTGGGCCTCACTTTCTTTCTGTGTAACACAAAGAGGTCAGACTGGGAACTTCTTTTTTCTTTTCTTTCAGTTTTATTGGAAGGTTCTTATCACATACACACACATCCCTAAAATCCTGGCCAGTGGGCCCATGGCTGTCACTGGATTCTTAAAGAAGCATACAGCCCCCAAGTCACATTAAGAACCACTAGAAACTTTCTGGCTCAGAGTTTTGGATTATCAGGAGTGTGAGTTGCACTACCTTTGGTGTTGATGATTCAACAGACATTGATATATGGGTCAATTTCAAACATATTTCATCTATAAATCTACCCAGTGCAAAATCCCAGGTGAGAGCCAAGAAAAAAAGGTAACCAACAACCATTAAACAGTGTCCATGGCTTCCTTCACCTCCCAGAAGTCAAAGTAGTTTGAAGGTGATATCAGAAGACCCCGAGAGGTCCTGTGGGGGTCAGAGCATCTTTGGGTCCCTGTCAATCTGCAGACCTACAGACCCTGCACGCTGGTTCCACAGCAGCACCAGTGAGAGGAGTGTGTTTGTGCCTGGGGGTGAAAGACAGATGGGACAGGAAATAAAGTCCTGATACAAAGAGAGACAAGTCTATAGATGAGATCCAGCCAGAGTAAGAACCTGAGCCAATGTCAGACAAAACACAGAATAAGCAAAAAGCAGAAACAAAAGCCCCGCGTGGAACAGGTGTCTGACGATGCTCAGCACAGACTTCGCCTGAGGCTATCCATAGTCACAGCCTCAGCATCTCCACTGGGTGTCATGACAATCGAGGGCTCATGCTTTGGGGCTTCCTGCTGACAAAATACTCACCAGGAGCACACCTCAAGTGTGGAGTCTCACATTACACCCCAAAGACCAACAGATTGGGGCTGCTCAGGCCCTTGGAATACAGAATGCTCAGAGACAGAGACATACTCTTTCCAGTTTCCAAAGCTCAATCTTTTCACGTTTAAACACTTGGTGGATTTGAATTTATTGTTGCATCAGAATGCCATCAGTACCACATTCTTGGAGGACACAGCAGTACAGTGTAAGCCAATGCAGACGGGTGCCAAATGCAATGCTGTGCTTCTGCGTACAGGACCATCCACACCCTACGGCATTAAGAACACATTTTGTCTATATCTTCTCTTGATGTATTCAGTTCCACACGTATGCAAGGGTGGCTCTAAAGCATGTGATCTAGATCCAGGAATATCTGAATTCATATATAAGTCTTAACCTTCAGCAAAATTCTTAACCACGCCCCCCCCACCAAAGCTAATTTTTTTCCATCTGTAAAAGTGGAGAAAATACCTATGTCCCAGGTTTGTCATCGTAAATAAAACAGAAGTAACGCACCTAGCATGGTGCCCAGCATACACTGTCACTCAGCAAGCATTGCGTACATTTATCTTAGAACTGTTTTCTCTAGTTCTGCACGAAATCTTCTGAAAGGATGGCACAGGTGCCCAAAAAGGTTAAATGGAAAACTACCTTTTTATGCAAGTAGGTTCAGTGCCGTCTGTCTCTGTATTTGACTGAAATATATGGTGTGCACATCCACGGACATGCTCAAATTCTTTTAAAAAATAAAAACAAGTACTAACTTTGGACCAGACAAAATGCTAGGGATTTTCTTTTCTTCTTTTTTAAAGATTTTATTTATTTATTTATTTTTTAGAGAGGGAAGGGAAGAAGAGAGAGAGAAACATCAATGTGCAGTTGCTGGGGGCTGTGGCCTGCAACCCAGGCATGTGCCCTGACTGGGAATCGAACCTGCGATGCTTTGGTTCACAGCCCATGCTCAATCCACTGAGCTATGCCAGCCAGGGCAAAATGCTAGGGATTTTCATGTAAACCACCTTGTTGCTGATAGGCTGCAGTACCTTCTACATGTGCCCATCTGTCATAGAATATAGTGATGGGGCTTTGGTAATAACTTCCAGGAATCATTTACTATCTTAGAAATAGGAAGACTTGAATAAGAATACATAGAATCAATTCACTGAACTCTAAAAAAAAATTTTTGAGCACGTTTAAGTGTCATGTAATTTGGAAGGTGCTAGAATGAAATTCACTAGCTCCCTGCTACTCTAATAAGTCTTCTAACTCTAGTAAAGCAAAAACAGTGCCTGAACCACAGTATCCACTGTCCCTAGCCACAGAAATTAATTTATTGATTCAACAAACATCCATTGAGCATGCAATAAAACAGAATGAGTGCCTCTGTACTCATACAGTGCAGGTCTTAGAGAGATGAAAAGAAAATAAATACGTATATGTGAAAAAGAAAACAGGGAGGTATGAGAGAAATGAGGGCTGACGCAGGTACTGCAGGCCTGGTTCACCTTGCCGCATCCCAGCCTCCCTTTCTCTCGCCCTGTCAAAGGTGCAAAACGAAATAATTTCCAGCCCCCTGCGAAGTGACTGCACAACACAACTCCGGCCAACGAGACGTGAACGGAAATGCTCTGAAGAATTTCCATCCAACACAAAAAGGAGGCGACACGTAAGGCGAGGTGTACAAGATAAGGAGCCATGCTGTGAGAAGCCAGGGCAAGAGAATCCTAGGAGGAAGGAACGACACACGTTCCAAAGTCCTACGGAGGGGAGACAGTCACTGGTTTGAGAAACGGAAAGGTGATAACGGAGGTGAGCAAGGAGGTGAGGGGAGGAGGTAAGACCTGAAGGCCTGGCAGAGTCAGATCACGTGGGGCTGTGTAGGGCACGGTAGGGCTTTTAGAGTTTCTCCTGAAAGGATGCGTGGCACCAGTGAAGGGTCTCAAAGAGGAGAGCGGCAGAACCTGACTTCCTGTGGCTGCAGGGTGGGGAGCGGGTTATGCGGCTGCAAGAATAGATGTGAGGGGACCGGCCAGAACCCCTGTAGTCCTGGTGAGATGACAGGGGTTTGGGTTTGGGGAGATGAAGAAAGACAGATACACTGGAGATACACACTTTGGAAATA
Organism: Phyllostomus discolor; assembly: GCF_004126475.2. Taxonomy (NCBI): domain Eukaryota; kingdom Metazoa; phylum Chordata; class Mammalia; order Chiroptera; family Phyllostomidae; genus Phyllostomus; species Phyllostomus discolor. The sequence continues at coordinate 126,095,989 of NC_040909.2, read as the reverse complement.
TCCTGAATTGGAGGGAGAAGAGAAAAGGAAGCATGACTTCTGGCCCAGACAACTGGGAGGATGGTAATGATTACTTACTGAGATGGAAGAGACAGGGGGGGTGGGGGTGGGAAGGAGGGGGTGGGGGGGCAGGAACAGGAATGTGCAAAAACAAAGCATTCAATCAACTCAACGTCCCTAGTTCCTGCTCCAGGGAGCTGACCCTGCGCCGTGAATGTTGTCCCCTGTTGTCTCTGTCAAGTCACTTTTCCCCGACTGCGGTCCCTCTGAGAGCCACAGTTGCAACGGTAATATCAACAATATTTGATTTCATCTGGCAGGAAAGAAGTGGTGGGCAGAACTATGAAACTGCAGCTGAAAAGCAAAATCATAGACTTGGCCCGTGACTTTAGAGAAGTTTGGAACTGTGAAAATACACGCACTGTGCAAACACACAAAAGTGTCCATCTGAGGCTCTGGGTCTTGCCCCCGGTCGTGTTCCTGCCAAACACACAGATCACAGTTGAGAGTGAAACGCTGGCGTGGATCACTGGTACCTGAAGCTCCGTGGGGGCAGGGACCTCACTGGCTGAGCTCCCCACTGGGTCCCCATGAGACACTGAATGCAATAGACACTCAATAAACATTTGCTGAACCATTTTTTTCTGGTTAGTGACAGAAGTTGTACCCAGGGTCCACTGTCCCCTCCCTGTTTATTAGTAGAACCTCCTTCTTTTTTTTTCTGGATATGTGGCCATGGCATTAGTTTCTAGGGCTACCATAACAAATACCAAAGACTGGGTGCCCTCAAACAACAGAAATGCATTATCGCCCCAGAGTTCCGGAGGCCAGAAGTATGGCATCAGGTGCCAGCAGGGCTATGTTCTCTCTGATCGCTCCAGGGGGGAATCCTTTCTTTCGCCTGCCAGCTTCTTGCGTTTACTGACAACCCTTGGCTTCCTTTGGCCTGTACAGGCATCCCTCCAGCCACATGGCCACCTTCTCCACGTGTGTCCTCACACTGTCTCCCTTTATGCTGCATCTGTCTCTATTCCCAAGTTCCACGCCCCCTCCTGTTCAGGTACACCAGTCATATTGGATTAGGGCCCAACCTAAAGATGTCATGTTCACTTAATTACCTCTGTCAAGACCCCATTTCCAAGTAAGATCACATTCTCAGGTACTTAGATTAGAACTTTGATACATTTTTTTTTTTGGATCCTCATCCAAGGATACATTTACTGATTTTAGAGGGAGAGGAAGGGAAGGAGAAAGAGGGAGATAAATATCAATGTGAGAAAGAAACACTGATCAGTTACCTCCCATATGTACCCCAACCAGGGCCCAAACCCGCAACTTAGGTATGTGCCCTCACCAGGAACTGAACCTGCGATCTTTTGGTGCACGGGATAACACTCCAGCCAACTAAGACACACTGGCCAGGGAAATATTTCAGTATATCTTTTTTTGTGGGAACACAATTCAACCCATAATACTCACCCCAAAGAAACTCAATGTTTCCCAGATTCCCTTGCAGCTGAACGTGGCCATGTGTGGTCACGTTCTGGTCAATGAAATATTTCCAGGAAGTATCTTTAAAGGGACAATAGGGCCCTTCTCCTCCCTTCCTACCTTTGTGAGTGGCTGGAATGCAAATCTAAAGGCTAGAGTTCCAGCAGCCATCCTAGACCATGAAGTGACCTTGGCAATGGCAGCTGAGCCAAGTGAAACTTCAAAACAGGTGACTAGAGACCACAGAAACATATCCGAGCTGTGGACTGACTTCCTTCCAGCTCTTACATGACAAGGAAACACTCGTCTTAACCCTTGTTTTGAAGGATTTTATGTCACTCATAATGTGCCTAGTTAGGGCTGATACAAGGCTCCAAACGGAGGGATCCTTGGCAAGTCACACACCAGCAGCGACAGTAAAGGCATTATTATATTTATCTTACTTTCCAACACACTTGGTTTGGTCACGAATAAATCGACGAGTACAGCTTTGCAAACAGATGCTCAGCCTTGGTTGGGAGAGTTTATCTCCCAGGTTCAGGTTCAGTCTGGTGGTGGTGATGGGGGCGGTGGGGGCGGGGGCGGGGGCGGGGGGGAAGGCATTCCCCGACCTTCTTACACCTGGAGGCACCGCCAGGGATCCAGCACAGAGAAAGCCGAAAGTAGAGCCCTGAGCAGATCAGTTTAGGAGCAGCTCAGGATTACACCAAGATGTTCCTAGAGTTAGCCATGTCTTTGCTTCGTAAAAGATGACTTTTTCTACAGTTGTGAATAAGCAAGAAGAAGCCCCCTGATACAAGGGTAGCAGCCCGCGGGGCTGGGACTTCAGGTAACGCCAGCCACGGCTGGTGCTGAGATGCACCTCTGAACAGCTCTGCAACTGAGTCGCATCTTATGATCAATGCACCTGACACCGGATGAACTATGTTAGATGACGCTCACCGAGTGTCCACCACGTGACAGGCAGGGCTCGACGCTTCGTACACGTTTTCTTATTTATCCTCAGTTACGTCACGTGGCCATTCTCACTGCCATTTTAAGGTGAAAAACGGAGGTTTGGGATTTCTAAGAAAGTGACAGACTTGCAACAGCACACTGCAATCATTGCAAAAGCACATGATTACAGAGAACCCCACAATATCCCATTTTGGCTACTGTTTAATAACTTTGTGTTACAGTGTTTGTAAATTCAAGCTGACGTAAGCAAGAATCAGCCAGAAGATGCAGAACAACACAATGACTGTAACAATCAGTATAATAATTGAGACCTACAACCGTTTATGGAGTGTTTAGTGTGACTATTTTTTTTACCTGTTGGCGGTGGGAGGTGGGGGGAGAGGGAGTTCCACCTCAGCTAAGTGTAGTGGCTGCTCCCTGTATTGGTTTTTGCTACATTCTTTAGGGCTCTCTTTTCAATAGCCAACCTCACATTACAGTTATGAATTCTTTGCATTCTACTTTCCCTGTTACATTACTGTGTGGTTTCTCTCTCACGACTGGACTCAAGCACAAGTAGATACCAGCCAAGGTCCCGCGGTGCGTTACATGCTTGTATTTCCCGCCCCGTAAGCGCCAAGGGGATGATTCCTATTGGGAGGAGCTGCCTATGGAGAAGCGCAGTGTCCTTAGGGACTCACCCTTCTGACCCACTGTCAGTCACTGTGACCCATGATTTTACCAACTGGAGTTTCTCGAGAACAGAGGTAGCCTTTGCTCAGATGTCCACCTAAAGGTTTTGCATTTTGATTTCCCTGATGGGACCACCCAGGCACTCTCTTTTGAAAAGCAGCTACTGTCTTGCACACCTAGCTCCTAGAGGCCTTGTGACCTGTTAGGATTATTAGAAGCGCCACTTGGGAGGTGAAGAATTTGAGGCTCAGAGCAGAGTTAAGTAGTTATCCTGGCCCCTCCAGAAGGGGTGCAGTTGGGACTCAAACATCTGTGTCTGACACCATGCCCTTGGCCTTCATCATAGGACCCAGCGCCAGGCACACACTGGGAACTAACTAGGGGTCCTTGGTGGGCACAGGATTGGCCACAAGAGAGAGAAAACGTGACGGGTACACCAAAGGGCAGGAGAAAGGCTGGCACGAAGTCAGACGTGCTCCTGGGGCTTTCTGAAAGTGGGGCAGAGGGCATTCTGGGAACAGGGTTGCCAGATGCAGGCGGTCAGTCGGCAAGGACCTGGCAGCCTCAGTTCCCAGCGGAGAGCGGCAGTGGCTGTCGAGACAGGCTGGGGAGCGGCAACACGGGGCAAATGGGAGGAGTGGGCAGAATTCTCGGGCACAAGGCAAAGGCAGTTTAGACTAGAAAGGCTGGAGCTCAGGGCCAAACATCAAAGAGGCCTGAGGAGTGCCGCCAGGATTCTGTCTGACTCCCAAATCCCGGACGAATTTCTGGTAACAGAAATGGCAACAGTGCTTGTGTCCAGGGGGAGGGGACTGGCTGGCAGGCGGCCGGAGGGAAGTCTCTGCAGCGCGGGAAACGGGCTCCGGTCCGTCTGGTAGGTAGTTAGGTGCGCAGGTGCACACGTTCGACGGAACTTGCACAGCTACACACTCAAAAGCTGTGCGTTTTGTCACACGGAAATTACGACTCAGCTTAACACACAGTTTTACAAAGCTCCTGACCTTTCCTCCCCTGACTCATTCATTCTCACTGGGGGTGACTTAGCCCCCAAAGGGGAAAAAAGGACTTTTAAGTGTGTGTATGTGCACACACACAAACATACACACACACACACACACAGAGTATATGCACAGGCATATATAGTATGCCTGTAGTATCCAAATCTCATGGGGAAGAATGAGCAAGAAAAGAAATGCCCTAAGAAGGCTCCTTCAGGAGAAGGCCATAAAAAACAGGCTGAGAGACCCTGCCCCAACTCACCGCCCCTCTCCTTCCAAAATTCTCCTCATCCTGCAATCTAGTCTCAGCTTTCGTTCTTTTCTTCTCGGGAATCACGGCCCCTTCTGGGTTTCTTCTACGTGTACTAAATCCTCCGTGTGTGTGCATCCCGGCACACATGCAAACACACTTCAATCATGTGCATGCACATGTGCACACAGCACACCAGTACACACACATGGTGCACAGATACGTGGAGGGCAGGCTTAGCTGATTTCTGTTCATTCTCTAGATCTCAGCTTGAGCATCCTTTCCTCGGGAGACTGCTCCCCATCCTCCCTCCCACAGCCCTACACAAATGAGAAGCTCTTACCTCAGTTTATAATTCTATGCTTAGGAGCGAAATTATTTGATGAGTGTCCCTTTCCCTCGCTAGACTGTGAGCCCCACGAAGGCCTAACCAAGTGTCTAGTCAGTGGTGGGCGGTCCGTGAATACTGACGGAGTGAGCACTGTGCAGAGGGCCCCGTCTTCCCGAGGGCTGTGGGAGTCGGGCCTGGAGGATGACCAAGGAAGGGCGCAGAGCAGAAAGGGGGCCTGAGCAGAGGCCCCGAGAGTGGCCTCTTGTGCTGGCAGAGCCCCCACGGGCAGGGCGGCCCTCTCCCCACTCCCAGCCGTGCCCCCACAGTGAGCAAAGGAGCACCCACCGTTCAGCTGACTGAGAGACGATGCCGCCCCCGCTAGAGTGAGACATACCGCACCGCAGACGGCAGCCCCTCTGTCCCCACACATGACTCTCCTGAACTCACCTGGAGAGGAGCTACATTCAAAAAATCACGGAATGCATCTTGGTTTTCATCAAGAAATGAAATGCATCTTGGAATGCATCTTGTGTTGATCATCAGCCCACAACTTGCCGTTTCAGTGCCTAAGCTGCCTTGGCTACGTTAATGAGAAATTTCAGATGGCTCACCCAGTGTGGGCTCTCTGGGCTCAGGAAGGAAAGTCCAGAAAATACACAGGTTTGTCATCATGGGGGGTAAAAGACCAAAAGCAGGATTTTGACATTTTTCCTCTCCGTGAGGAATAAAAATTTTGAAGGAGAGGAAAGGAACACAATGACCACTAATTTCTTACTCTGACTCAGGTATTTCTGTTTTTGTATAAATGTGCAAAGAAACAAAGAGAGCAAAGAGGCCCCAGAAGTCCACATCCATCAATTCATCGAGGCAGGAAGCAAGGAAAGGGGCCAGGAGCTTTGAAATCCCTCTGAGGGTTGGCAGGGGGTTGCGTGAACGCTTGAATACTGTTTCTCACAGGATTTAATTATTCCCACCAGGAAAAAAAATAAACTTTCCAGAAAAAAAAATCAAGGATTATCTTTCATTCCTTATTGGTGAGACTCAAATTCCTTCCCATTCTGAAGGCCAAGTGGTTTGCTCTGACAAGCGTTTGACTAAACTAACAAAACTGAATTATGTTGCATCTTTCACTTGGATGACCTGTGAATTCTAGTCCTGACCTAAGTACGGGGCTGGGGCCAAGAGCGAAAATTATTTATTTGACCTTCTTCGAGCCAGCGCAGGTGGCCATGTGACCACGGAACAATCCCTTCTGAACTGAACACAAATCCTCCCTTGAGAGACGTGGAAGGTCATTCCCTGAACTGTGTCCAAGGCGTTGAAGGTTTGGTTGGAATGTATCATCTACTGACCTCTGCCTCGTGGGTTTCTTTTTTGTTTTTGGTGTTTTGTTTGGAAATAATGCAACAGGAAGCCTCGTCGGGGCTTTGGGATAGAGACCAGATTTGAATCTAGGGCTGACATTTGCAAGCTGGGTTTGGGTTTCCTCCTTTACAAAGTAAGGACACTACCCACCACCCCCACCGTCAAGAGCTGTAAGGAGAATCAGAGGTGATGTGTGTGCAATATGTCGGGACACCACGCAGAGGTGCACGGAGTGAATGTCCTTAGCCTTTCTGTGGAAACGCCCACTCATTGGCTCACTCACCAGATTTGCTTCTAGCACTTACCAAATGCCAGGAATCCTGCTACTTCAGGGAATACAGTCTTCTAGGCAGACACTGTCTCTCCATTAACGGAGCTACTGGAGATGGGTAGGTACTTAACATCTAAGTACGATTATCAGATTCTGATAAACAGTATGTTTTAAACAAATCAAATGGGATTATGATAAAGAGCTACTGAAGGAAGACAGGGAGAATATCAAAGGGTATTTAAGGAAGGACCCCCCCTCCCCCCGCAAATTGACATGTAATCTGACACTTGAGCCACAACAATAGGACCAGTGGTCCGGCCTCAGGCAGCAAGGCCAACGGTGCTGTGAGCAAAACAGGGCAGCAGATAAGGGAATGGCCGGCAGCACCCAGATCCCGACTCTGCCCACCACAGAAAGTCTGGAACTTATCCTAACGAGGAGCTATTAGAGGATTTTAAGTGCCAGAGCCACTCAATTAGATTTGCTTGAGGGGCAGACACAGGCAAGATTATGATCTGTTTGTGAAATTAAAAAAAAAACAAACCTGCCTCCATTAAACTGAAGAAAAGCTGCTAGAAGATCATGTAAAATAAAGTTACAGTAATGTGGTCCAGAAATGGTTTGAAAATGGATGTGATTTTTTTAAAAAGAAAGACTAGAAGATGTTGTTGAAGATTGTGATATGAAGCCATGTTTAAATGGCAGTCATTAAACGGTAGCCTGTGGAATATCTTCGGAAGAAATCTTATCCCTTTCAAAGTGGAAAAAAGAGGTAAGAAATAAAGTTCCACCTCCTGGATCAGGTTTCTTCCTCCAAGGCTTCAGTGTGTAGATGCTGACGTTAAATGAATTCACGTAGGTAAAGGGCCTGGCATGGCACAGGGTCAGGCAAGCAGAAGGCACTCAATAAATTCTAGTTCCTCCTCTTCTCTCCTCCCTGGACCAGAAGCTACTGGTATGCAATTCCTGAAGGATGGGGGAGGGGGGGAGAGTTGCCAGAGAAAACCACCCTCTTCTAGATAAAAACACACTGCAGGGGTTGACTCAACTTTTGGTGATTCCCCTATTGCATTCTCCATTCTAGTTGTAATGCCAGTGAAATGTCTCTATACTGGAGGTTTATGTAGTTCATCATTTTTTAAAGTAAAAGAACCTTCAAAATAAGAATGGCCCCAAATCCGAAGATGCTGGCTCACGTGAGAATTTCAATGGCAGCATAGCCGTTATTTTATGAGCATGGGAGGGGAGGACAGTATTATGAAACGATACAGTAACTTGTTTAAAAAAGCTGTAACGAGTTGCTCTCTCTTTTATGTGGGTCTCGATTCAGATCACGGTAAAGATCAGGTTATAGTTTGGAGCCTCTTGTGCCATTGGCTTCCTTTTCGGTCTCTTGGAATAAATATGCTACTACTGATGAAGAGGAAAAGCTCATCGAAGGAAAGAGGAAAAACGGTGGAGTAAAGGCACAATTTTCAAACAAGCTTGACACAGTGCAAAAGTCTAGTATTTGATCAAAATACCGAAACTCAATTCCACTGACAGCTGATGTCAGGTTGCAACGCTCCCTGCTCTACACACTTACCCGCATCTCAGCAAGCCTGTCCTGCAGGTCAGCTGCCCGCCCGGCCCCCGCAAGCCAAGGTCAGTTGTGTAGAGGCCACAGGCATGAATTGTGCTGGGTGCATGGGCGTCAAGTGGTCTAGGCACAAAGGTCACGGACTTCTCTAGTCCAATCCAGAAAAGAATTGTGATATACCTTATCACTCTCCTTAAAGACCCATTTTCTGTAGAGTTCTTCTAGACTTTCTAACAGACGTAAATTTCAACAGGCACCTGAGGGTCTCCCCTCATCACTGACTAAGGGTCCCATTTCCAGCAGGCACTTGGGGCATGGAAAGGTCTAGAAGTGTTCATAGGGGGAAAATGGCACCCCGTCTCCTCAGTCTGAGGCCTGTGCTTTCCACATACTGGCGGCCCACATCTTAAAACATCCCCACGCCCACAAATAGGTGGAATAAAGAGAGAGAGACGGCAGACATGAGAAAGCGGCGAAGTGACGCAGCCACAGTGAGAGGATAAGAATCCCGCTGAAGGCAGAGGCCCCCAAGGCCCACCTGCAGGACCTGCTGCTGGAGAGCAGGAGACAGGGGGGCCATGGCCTGGCGGCAGCCTGCAACAGAGAGAACAACAAAGGCAAAGCGGGGCACCTGGCACTGTCCTCGCCAGTCAGAGGTGCCAAGGGGAAGCCTCTGGCCAGAATCTTGGACAATTGCTACCAGCCAGACCGAGCGGCTCAATCACTGCCAGGCCAGGCCACGCTCCTCAGGGTCGGCACCCCCGTCCCCACCCACCACAACCACACTTGCCACCCTGCGGTGTTCCACACAGGGCCGTGCGGGAGTGAGGGGTCAGTGGAAGCCACCGCTAGCACTGGGTTATACACACGGCTCTTCAGGTGAACGGAGTTACTCTACCGCCGGCACATATGGCAAAACTGGAAATAATGTATTCAGTGTTTTCTATAAGAAAAGAATGCACTGGGAGACTTGAATGAATACACACAGTCCATGGACTTGAATAAAATCCATGGAAGGGCAGGATATTCCCTGTCATTTTCACTTCACCAACAGTACAATTCAAAATCATGCCTACATCTCTATCTACCCATTCATTCCAGTACAGGGCTTGACCGAAAGCGGATCCTTAGAACAGTGATACACGGTGCCATGTCTTAACAATCTTAAGATGCCACTGATGTGTTTTCTATTAAATGATAAAATGTTGTGATATGCAATACAGTTTTTTTCGCTGCTGGATGTAACACACTTCACAATATGCTAACGTGCTCTCTGAATGTCCAAGACAAGAATAAAGTGTCCAGGAGCTTAGCACTGTTTTGATCACGGAACCTCAGGACAGGCTATTCTGTGGGACCAGAGAGCTGCGCAGCGCAGTTTTGGGAATGCGGCTCCCGTGAATTCCACACTGCTCTAGGATGCATGAAAACTACTGTGTGCACCCTGGGAAACTCAGGATACAAACCACATGAAATATGAGGTTATGCAGTTGGAAAAAATGATGCCAGGTTGCCTACCCATTAGGGCATACTACATTAAGGAGTTATCTGATTAATCAGTTGACAATGCCTACATCAGGTATACGTGTTAATCAATAAGGATTAACTTATTGATTTAGTTAATAAGCTAATTAACTCATTAAGTCAATAAGGATGCACTCAAATCAATGTAACACATTGACCAAGCAAAACAAGGTCTGTAGCTGCAATATCAGTTCCTTGCTTCCCCCCGAAGGAAACCAGCTTAAACCAGGGCCCCACGGCAAGCGAGTGCACGCTCAGGACTAATGCACTCAGCCAAAAACCATTTATCCTAGGTGCCTTACCATGGAAATAAAGCATAAAACTCTTCCCACAGCCAAGAGTTCCATTAGAAAATGAACAAATCAGCCTCGGCGCAGATACAAACACTCGCCCTGGATGCTCCTGGCCAACTTTCCTGCTCCGGGTTCCTTTGGAGCGGAGCCCACTGCAGAGCCCAGGAGGAGCCTCTGACACAGACCACCTGAGCCAACAAGGCTTCCGGAACTTACGCAGACAGAGCACAGGAAACTGTGCCTCCATGTACGAACGAGGTGTTGACTCGGGGTGGGGGTGCAGAGTCACCCTCAAATCCCACCAGTGCTGACCCCCAGACTGGCAGTAACCTGTGCTCTGCACTCCTGTGAGGCAGCTTCTGTTCCCACCCTTCTGTTCCAGCAAATAAAGCAACGCCAGGGGGAAAGTGCTGGAAATCAGAGCTGTGCAGACCCAGGTCACGCCTGGCGCTCTCCTGGTTGACTGCTCTAGGAAAAGGGCTGACGGCGGAGGATAAAAGTAGTGAAGAAATGCACATGGGAAGGATCTGTAGCCTTCGAGCCTTCTGCAACCCTCTGTGGTCCCAGATAATCATGATAAATGACCTCTGTGGAATGTTTTACAGATGACAGAAAGAAGAAAAAAACACTATGCTAGATAAAGTGTTTTGGGACCAGAAAACCAATGCAGTCAACACCCTCTTATATCACATTTTGGTATAAATAAAAATAATTTGTATGTGTGTATACAGATGTATATTGCATGTTTGTATAGATACACACACACACACATGCATACATTCATATAAGAAGTCTGGAAGCATGCAAATGAAAATGCTAACCATGCTACACTTTATTGTATGTCAATTACACTTCAATAAAGCTGCTTAAGTGTCAACAGTGCTTATCTCTGAGTTAGGAGAGATTATAGGCAATTCTCTTTTCCTTTTCTGCTTGTCTGTCTTTTCCAAATTCTCTCGATGATGCATGCACTATTTTAGTATTAAAAATACATGAACTTTATTTTTACAATCCCACACAATTCATTAGATTTTTTTGATGTTTGTGTTGTGCTTTGTACTTCATCAAGTGTTTCTACACATTTAATTCCTAAAGCTGCAGAAGAATGTGGTGATCATTCCAAAGAGGAGGAAACGGCTCCGAGACCTCAGGAACTCATTCAAAGTCAATGAGCTAGTGACCAGCGGAACCACAATGTGAATCTCGAGTTCTTCCACATGCCACCATTTGTGTGTCCTTTTCCTCCTGCTTTTCACTGCTTCTGTGGTTGGGCGCGCCCTCCCGGCTGCACCAACCCCTCAGGGATATGCTTCGTATGGAACAGAAGCAGTACAGTTATTATGTAAGATTTAAGCCAAAAGAAACTTTTTTCATGCTCAGTGTTGGTTAAGGGAAGGAACGTGAGAAACCAAGGGAGGTTTGGAGACCAAGAAGGCTCGGTGGAGGGACAGGAAAACTTTTCACCCTCATTGCTACATCACCCACTCTTGGCTCCATCTCAGCCCCATTCAGAAAGGGAAAAGGAAACTTGACAAAATGGGACCGAACACTTAGGGTGAGAAAGGACCGATGGCACCAATGATAAAATAAATCGAGCGGTTTTCAGGCACTGCTCTGTCGGTAGTACCTTCATTCCTGCCGCGGCTGCGGGGCCACTGGGGTCCACGGCCTGGATGTGGCACGGCTTGCTTCCTCGCACCACGAAGCCCCAGCCGACAGCGTCACCCACGATCTGGAGAGGAAAACCACAATTAGCCATTCGCAGACAGGCCCTGGCAGCTTGCCTGTCCTTCAGAGAGAGAGAGAGAGAGCGCGCGCACACTCGAGCACGCCAGCCCGGGATTAAGTGCACGCCCTGACACATCTCTTCGTCTCTGTGCTGTCAGGGGAGCAGAAGGATCACTTTGCTTCCACCGTAAACACAGGCATATCTCTGCGGGAAATGTGGTCAAGAAACACGTGTTCGGCAGAAAGAAGCTCCTTCCGTGAGGGCACTGCTCAATAAAGAGCTGGCAGAGGGCCCCTGCGACTGCTCTGCAACTTCACATCGGAGCTGAATGCTCAGTGCGGAAGGTCTTACACACACGTGTGAACCTTCTCTCCAGACCCTATTTCTGTTGAGTTCACTCTTTCCCCCTAAATCCAAGTGATACATGCTTCATGACCCTGCTACTTCACTGAAGTCTAAAGTAACACTTTAAATTACTAATGGTGAAAAATACGAAGTCGTGACTTTCTTGAAACACAGTTTTCTCTACCAACAAAAAAGTTAAAAACTATGCAAAGTTCACAATGTATAAGTAGAGGCTGGTCCGAGACTTGTCTGCACCTAGGGGTGCCTCTTCTATCGAATCATTCTCAGAAACGGCGGTGACGGCTCAGGGCAGCTGCCAGACCTGTCTTTGAAATACAGATGAAACACACTCACAATCAATTCCCAGCAATACTGGCACTGACATTGGAAACCAAAAATACAAAGCTTGAATGCTGAAGAGTCAGGAAAGGCAGGGAAACCAATGCAAATTTTGTGGACATTCTCAAAAAAGACTTTCAGGCACTTGATTGGCTTTAGGGTTTGCTGCTGCTAGTGCATTATACCGAATTTCACCTCCAAATGCACAGTTTGCCTTTTCCCCAAGGCAGATGGGTTAGCAGTGTGTTTTCACGCGGACTGGCAGTGACTGGCACCGTCCTGTTTTAGCTCCTCAGTGCTCACAGTGGGAAGCAGTCCTTGACAAATGTTTGCAGTGTGAATGAGTGTGCAAAGATCCCCCTCCCCGAGTCAATAAAATGAGAGTTAGAAGAGGAGGAGTGTTCAAAACAGGAGGTCGATGAAGACCTGAAGAGGCTGAAGAAAGAGGCCAGGGGAAGGAGAGTGGGTGAGGCGCTGTCAAGCAGAGCACTTGGGTTCTCCTTGAAGAAACCCAGTGGGGCTGGTAGGTGGGTGGGGGGGGGGCTGAAGGACCTCCGAGAAGGGGCGGGTGGTCAGGAGGTGCTCGCTCGCAGGTGTGTGGTGTGCCCCGCTCCCCTCCCCATCAGGTGCTTGCTTGTATAACTCAAGGCATGCTAACATTGTCAAAAGCACCATTCCTTAAGGTAGAACAATTTATCCCACAGTTTTCTTTCTCTGCCTAAAGGCTCTCCACACGTCTTAATAATTTGTAGACTTAACTGTAACACAAAAGGAATTGTTGACAGTATTTGTACTACCATTTGCCCTAAAAGCTGTAATTGTATTATAGTACATACACAATAGAAATTGTTTTTAAGGACACATCAAAAGGAGTTTAAAGTGCTGTATTAATAACACATGTCAAACCCTAAAGCATTCTAGTGCCCAAGGGTCAAGAAAGTCCACTGGTATAATTATGCCAGAACAAAAGGAAAACTAAGCGGCTCTTCAAGTCCATCTGTGAATACCCACGGACACGAGGGCACATGCACATGGCCCAGGAAGACGAGCAGCACAGGAGAAAGACCAAGTAACGAGCCTACCGTGAACGTCTTCCTTGCATACGGGGCTCCGGGGGTCAGGAGTTCCTCAGAAGTGACGGGTCTCTTTAACACTGTAAGGCAGACACAATGTCAAGGTGCACCCTTCTGAGTCCTTGTTCATTCATTCATTCATTCATTCAGCAGATATTTTACCGAATGCTCATATGTGACCACCAGTGAACGAAAGGGGGGCAGGTCCCCACCTCACAGTTTATGCCCCAGTGGAGTTAAGACAGAAAATGTTAGTGGACATAAGTGAGCCTAACCCTGACTCACAGAGCTATGGAAAGAAGAAGAAATGGAGCAAGGTAAAGGAAAGCAAGAGGGCTGTGACAAGCTGGTAGGACCAATGGGTTACAGGTTCCGATGGGGCCAAAAAACTGATTAAGTCAAGGAAGGACTGCTTAAGTTCAAGTTCATCAACAATCTGTGTACCTAGATTTTTTCTGGAGTTTAAAGGCCACAGAAGTTGAGGAGCAGAGTTGGAAACCATAAGGCACCAAGGGTCAGGTCCAGGTACAGTTGGGTTCACGTAGACGCTCAAGTCTTCTTCCTTGGGGGTGCGGGGACCCCACAGATGTCTGCCTCAGCTGCAGGCCGGGAAATCCCCACTTCCCCCGCTGTGTGGAGTACTGACGTGCCGCTCAGACCCTGCTTCAGGACCCACCCGGCTGCTGGGGCAGCTGATGGCAGACAGCTCTCGGACTGCCCATGCCCTCAACTGTCTCTGCAAACTCTCTCTCCTGCTCAAGGTCACACCCTCCTCCCAGGGGCAGCCAACACCTAATGACTGCTCAGCATGAGGGTACAAAGGCCATGCCACCTCGCTCCCAATCTGGACTACTCTGAAGGGCCATCCCAACGCCAGAGCTCCCCGGGGGGTCTTCACTGAGACTGCTTGCGGCTCGGTGCTCCCCTGCCAACCCCACGTCCCTCCCTTCCAGTCAATAGGTCTTGACCCCAAGGACACGTGGTGATAAGATCCCCACACACTGGTCTCCCTCCGTCTGAGAATCCGCTTCCCAGGGAACCCAGCCTGCACATCTGCCCAAGTCCGCCAAGGTCATAGTCAGAAAGGGGGGCTACGTTTTGGCCACTCACCAGACTTGGGGTTGCAGAGCACAGGGGGGCTGCTGCTGAGCGTGGGGCTGCTGCTGAAGTAGCCACTGCTGCCACAGCTGCTCATGCTGCTCCTCCTCACCGCAGACACGATCTTGATCTCCTTGCTGGGGCTGACTGCGGGCGCAAAGCACACGGTCACTGAGTGTGGGGCCCCTAGAGCCTGTGGGCTTTCAGCTGTGAGGCACAGTGAGGCAAGACACCTGTGCCAGAGAAAGGACTCTGGCAGCAGAGTTAGAAAAGCAAGGAGTTGAGTAGCAACTCTGCCACTCACCAATTGCACAACTGGAGGCCATTCCCTTCAGCTCTGGGAGCCTCAATTTTCCGAGCTATAAAGTGGGAATAACCCTGTCTCAGGATTAGTGCAAGGAGTGGATTCCATAGTGTAGGTACAAGTACTCAGCAACATAAAACATTATTTCAAGAACCCCTAAGCCCATGCTGAGCAGTCCCTGGTAGGAAGTACATTAAGTGCTGGCTATACACTTAATGAATTACAGTACTAATAAGTGTTACCTGATTTCATACGAAATCATGAATCACCCAGAGCGATGGAAGAGGAGATTAAAATACACAGCACATGTTTAGGCTTTGAAGGGGATGTGAGTCAGAGGCTCCAATGATCTGATCTGGTTCTTTCCGCCACAAACTTGGCTGGCTCTCAACAAGGGAGAGGGGAGCCAGGCATATGAGGTCTGTCTAGAAGGTATCCAACCATGTGCTATGGGAAATTGAGATATTAACTGCAGAAGATACAAGACACAAGAAACTTTGTACAGAGGATAATGACGACTCAGTCCCTTCCAAAGTAGGCACCTTGGGACATCACACAGTTCCCCCAGCATCCCTTCCACTGTTCAAAACACTCAGCAAAATCCTTTGCTGGAATCGCCATCAGTTGCCCCGTCATATTTTCCTGAATCTCATTGATGGTCTGAAATCACTTCCCTTTCAAAGGTGATTTTAGTTTTGGGAAAAGCCAGAAGTCACAGGGCACGAAATCTGGGCTGTAGGGGGCCTGAGTCACCTGGGTAATTTGATATTTTGCAAAAAAAAAAAAAAAATCTGCACAAGACATGATGCATGAGTGGGTGCATTGTCGTGATGAAGCTGCCGATCACCAGTTGCCCATAGCTGTGGCCACTTTCAGCACACTGCATCTCTCAACAAAGAGCATTGAGGTCGCACCCCTTATTAATTGTTTGGCTTGGGGGGATGCGCCCGTGATGGACAGCACCTTCCCAATCGAAAAGCGCAGTTAACATGGTCCTGCTCTTGCTGCAACTTTGAAGCATTTGTGCCACATTCCATTTGTGCTGCACTCATCCCATTGTCCCCAAAGTCTTCTGGATCATCTGAAAAGTTTCTGCAGAGGAATGTTCTCTGTGGAACAAAAGTCTTTCTTCTTCAAGTTATTGTGAGAATTAAATGGGAAAGTTCATGCAGCCAAGCTTGACTCGGTGACGGGGGCACAGGAAATTCTCAACAGAGTCACAAGTGTTCTCATCGTCACTTCCTATACGTAACCAAGACATCCACGGTCATTCTGCCCTCAGGTTAAGCCCAGAGCTTCCAGACCTTAGGCTGACCACAGTCAATGCCAAGTTTTCAGAGGAGCTAAGATGCCCCTGGAAGCACCTCTTACACAGAGTGACACAGCAAGCTGACCTCTTCCGAATGAGCGCAGTCATCCTGGTGAACATCAGCCACCATCCGTCCCGTCAGGGCTGATTGTCAGGACGGGACTGTCTGACCTGACAGGTAACGTTCAGGCCACTGTGCCTTGTGAGGCCCTGCGTCTGCCTGTCACGTTTCTCTCCGTTCTGCGTCACCCTTTCATGCTGGACTGACCTCAGCTGCCTGTTAGTTACATACGCCCTCAAAAGTCTTTATTCATCCTTAAAGGATACAGCTTTTCAATGCTGTGATTTAGAACACTGGATAACGAACGACAACAATTATTTATAAATGAAAAGTAAATAAATAAGGTAGGAGTGAGAGCGCGGGAAGTCTTCTGATTCAAATACATAATTTTATAACAGACTTCATGGTCTCCAATTTGACTCCTTGGGAACAATCTGGTTATGTTTGTTTTTTTTTTTTCTTCTTTCACATTACTTCTTGGTTATGAATAAATAAAAATTTGCCAGAGAACAGAATCTCACAAAGGGGCGTTCTTCCTGTACCATTTGTCCAAAGCCAAAAGCGTGGTAATCGAGTGGACCGTGGAACCGACCTACCTGACATAAAACTGGTAGACTTCCGATTGTCGTGGCTCTGCTTCCTCAGGCAGAAGGGACTGTCATGCGTTTCCTGGGACGGGGACTTCTCGTTGAGCAGCTCCATGAGCCTCCGCCGCCGCCGGAAGTTCATTCGGAACTGGTAGAGAAGATTGCTGTCCACGAATGGGTGCTTGTTGGACACTGGGAAAAAGACATGACAGATGAGGACTGCCTGGCATCCTGGCCACCGAGCAACTAGAAAACTCCAGCCACCAGGGGCAAAAAGGTGGCAGTGTAGGTACATGCGCTATACCCATCCTCCCACAGCCGGGTCAAAAATATTCAATACAAATAAGGTACAGAACAACCACCATTCAGAACCCCCTGAAATCTCCCTGAACAGAAGTTCTACAACTAAGGATATAGAGAAGAAGCCACATCAAGTCTGGGAGGAGAGGTGGAGACAGGGAATGGCCTGGTCCCATACCCAAAGGTGGTGGATAAAAATTGGGAGGGATACATGGGTTGTGGAAATCCCCCCAGAAGGATGTAATAGATTTTATTTTTTAAAGAAGTCTTAGGTTCACAGAAAAACTGAGCAGAAAGCACAAAGAGTTCTCATATACTCTCTGCCCCTGCCCCCCCTCACCCCACCTCCCCTACTGTCAAATATCAAAACTGTTACACTTGGTTGCAATTGATGAAACTACACTGACACATCGTGACCACTCAGAGTCCATCGTTTACAGCGGGGCTCACCTTTGGTGTTATGCACGCTATACATTTTGATGAATGACATGTATCTACTATTATAGTATTATGTGCAGAATAACTTCCCTGTCCAAAAAACCCTCCATGCCCTGCCCGTTCACCACTCTATCCTCCCTAACTCTGGCAACCACCGATCTTTTTATTGTCTTCGTAGTTTTGTCTTTTCCAGAATCTCATGTAGCTGACATATATTACAGAGGCCTTTTCAGACTGGCTTCTTTCACTTGGTAATACGCGTTTAAGGTTCTTCCATGACATTTCAGGGCTGGATAGCTCGTTTCTCTTTAGCGCTGAATAATACACTGTCGTCTGGATGTGTCATGGTTTATTTACCGATTCACCTCCCGAAGGACATCTTGGTTGCTTCCAAGTGTTGTAAATATAAATAAAGCTGCTATAAATATCCATGTGCAGCCTTTCGTGTGAACATACGTTTTCAAATAGTTTGGGCAAATACCAAGGAGCATGATTGCAGGATCAGATGGTAAGAGTCTGTTTAGTTTTATAAGAAACTGCCAAACTGTCTTCCAATGGGGCCGTGCCATTTTGCGTTCCCCCTCCCCCACCCCCACCCCCACCCCCCCAGGGGCAGATGGAGTTCCTGCTGCTCCAACTCCTCTCTGGGGATTGGCGTTATCAGCGTTTGGGATTTGGGCCGCTCTGATAGGTATGTAGTGATATATCATTTAGATTTGCAATTCCCTACCGGGGCATGATGTTGAGCATCTTTTCACATATTTATTTCCCATCTGTATATTTACTTTTAAAAAAACAATTAAAGTTGGGACAGCGAAACAAGGAAGGGCTTAGGATAAAAGAAGCAACAGAAGAACCTAGGTGGGGCTGCTTTGGCTCTCTGGAAACGGTATAGGAAAGAACTGAGCCGGGGCGGGGCTGCTCTGGCTCACTGGGACGTTAAGAGGATGGAGGAGGCAATCGGAGTGAGCCTGGGCTAGGAGTGAGCCGGGGCGGGGCTGCTTTGGCGCTCCCACCCTTTGGTTCGCGCGCAGGCTGGCGCCATCCACGGAGCCGCGCCATCCAGGGTCTTTATGTATTTTACATTCAAGCCCTTTTCCTGGCAAATTGTTTCCAAATAATTTCTCCCATGCTGTAAGTTGTCTTTTCACTTTCTTGATAGCATCCTCTGAGGCACAAAAGGTTTTTACTTCTGGTGATGTCTATTTTTCTATTTCTATTTTTTAAAAATTTATTTTTCCCTTTGTCACTTGTGCTTTTGGTGTTGTGTCAAATAAACCATTCTATGTGCATTTTAAAATATTAATTTCTAAAACAGTTCTTTACATAAACATGAAGAAAGGTGGGCTCTGTATGAACTGGCCAAATAGCAACACTTTGTAAATGTATGCTCGTGACTGAATGTCTCATTCATGTCCTTCACTTAGAGCTTAAATGTGGGAGATGAAATGGAAGTGTGTATATGTGTGTGTCGGGGGGAATTTATTAGCATCTTTAAATCCAGTTCCAGTCTGTAAAAATATGTTACTGTTCTTAAAGATTTTGTTTATTTATTTTTTAGAGAGGGAAGGGAGAAGGAGAGACAGAAACATCAATGTGCGGTTGCTGGGGGCTGTGGCCTGCAACCCAGGCATGTGCCCTGACTGGGAATCGAACCTGCGACACTTTGGTTCGCAGCCCACACTCAATCCACTGAGCTACGCCAGCCAGGCAAATGTCTTACTTTTCTAATCACAAAATTTTACGTGTTCATTTTTAAAAACTAGAAAATACAGAAACACTTCCCTGCCTTTAATAAAATAGAACTACATCTTTCCACCTGCCTGTCTAATTATGTTGAACAAAAACCAGGGGTGGCAATGACCAAATTTGATGGAGAGATACACATTCCACTTTTTTTTTTCAGTATTAAAATATTGGCACCTTCTCAATCATTTATACTAAGAATACGTAGAGGCCAATCATGTAAATAAAAACATCATCATTCTGATAAGAGCTAGAAATACTAAGAGAAGTTAGCTACATAACAAATTCTTGCTCTCAATAGGCTTAAAGTCTAGCAGAGAAAATAAGACATGCTCATGTGTACCTATAGTACAAGACAGACATTTCAAGTGTCTAAGGAAATCATATGTGAAGTGCTATAGAAATTCACCTGTGGGTGAATCAAGATTCATTAAAAATTATCATTGACTGAAAAATAAATGCACACATATAAGAAGCTTGTTTGGTAGCACACAGGAAAAACCCAAATCAACAATCAGATCCAAAGCACGAGAAGATAAAAGCGCAACAGAACAAAGATTCCTCAGGGTGGAAAGGATGGTTTTGCCTCCTCTGTCTTACAGCCGAAGGGATTGAGACGACACGCCGGCTGGTTAGCCGAAGAGGCGCTATTAGCACCCGGCTCTTGACACCAAGTCAAATATGCGTTCCATCTCCCTGCAGCACATCTCAGGTGATCACAGGTAGAGTGTCCCCCTGACTTCTGTGACAGGTGCACAGTCACCTGAGCCCGACAATGCTTCCCGGAAGCTGGAGTGCCCACGGACTGCCTTCTCCAGCCCACTCTGCTGAAGTTCAATCATAATAAGGAAGCCAGGAGCTCACTACTTGCCATTGTACTAAACACTTTATAAACATTATAGTTTCCTCACAACAACTCCGTTGGGTAGACGTTGCTATTATCTTCATTTTACAGTGCAAAAATTGAAGTTAAGTTAATCCAGTAACTTGCCCAAGGCCACACAATTAAGGCTTCTGAACCCCCCTAAAAATATGTTTATCTAGAAACATAGGCCCCAAGAGATTGGAAAAGACTCGAAAGTTAGAATGAAATGTGATCTTATCTAACACTCACTGCCAGGTTCACCATAGAGTTTATCTTTATTTTCTTTCTGTCACTCACACACTTAGCAACAGGCAGTCTTCTTGTGACACCACACTGTTGGTTAACACAAGGGTGGGGTTGGATGGTAGGGGAGCACATCTCTTTCCCCAACTAGGTCACTCAGCCTGGCAGTGCAGACTGTGTCTGAATCGCCGGGGCATCCTCAGATTCCAGACCACCGTGCGGTTGGCCGCAGGTGCTCAGGTAATGGCTGGAAGGGACCATCATGGCGGGTGGCTGGAGGAATAGGCAGCATGTCCACAACACAGTTAACTTTGAACTTTTCAGTTGCTCATCTATACAGCAGTTTCCCCCAAAACCGATCTGTGGGCTGATGGTAGGTCATGAGGAGTTTGCTGGGGTCCTGACTAATGTGGCTTAATGGACTGGGTGCCATCCCGCAAATGGAAAGGTCACCAGTTCGATTCCCGGTCAGGGCCCGGGCCTGGGTTGTGGGCCAAATCCCTGGTGGTGGGAGTGAGTAGGAGCAATGTTTCTCTCCCTCTCTTTCCCCATCCTTTCCCTTCTCTAAAAAATGAAGTCTTTTAAAAAAGAAAAAGAGTTTGTTGGGGTATGGGGTCATTGGAATAGTAAGGACAAGGCATTTTGTTTTTTTTTCTATACCTAAGCACATTCTATTTAAAGGCTTTCTTCTGAAATTATATCATCACGATTTTTTTGTTGTTCATTCATTCATCCATTTATTCACCTAACATTTATTGAGTTAGCTGGGCTACGTGCCAGGTACTTTTCCTGTCCAGTGTTTTATGAAACAATGGTAAAAACAGTTTTTTTCTAAGTATTCATTCTTGGAAAAATTTTTTTTTGGACCATGAAATTCAAAATTCTGTAAACCACTAGGAAAATAAGTATCATATTAACTCCTTTATCAGTAAATCAGTAATGCTCACTGATTCAACAGCCTCCTTGGGTATTTCACAAACAACTTCCCTTCTAAGTCAACACCAGCAAATGCAACTTAGGATTGTAAATTGTATGTATCACCCATGTTTATTAGTTAATAACTTTTCTGGTTGCACAAATATCAGAGCTTCAGAAAGGGGTTTCCCTATTAAAAGAGTACCACATTGCACATAATGATTCATATCAGTGTTTCATAGTCGTTAAACAATTCATATGGGTGTTTCATAGTCCCTTTGGCTAAATGAAGAATGTTGGCCACAGAGACCAACACACTTAACTCGTTGGTAGTTCTGCATGTTCTTAGTAAGGGATACATTATTGGACTCAGTAGATGAAGAAGGTGCCCAGGACCAAAGATGAGCCAATTGCATTTTGATATGATATCTACAAATAGCTCTTTTGTGGACAGTCAAATGTTCATATAAATTTACCGCATCACTACGTTCAATAATACTATAATAAAATTTCCTAGATAATTTTTTTTATTCCTGGCAGCTTTTCTGGGCTTATTGTGATTTTTAAAAATTGACTCAGGCAACAGTATCTTAAACTATCGACTGAAAACACACAGCTCTGTATACATTTATTAATACCTACTGTTTTCTCTTTGTACAGTAAATTATAGAAAACATTAGTGTTGGCATAAATAAATCCAGAAAAAGCATTCTGAATCCAAACTCCATAATACATAAAAGTACTTCAAACATCTTTAATTGAGGTGGAAATCTGACTACTAATTTAATCTCCCCAGGCTATAAACACCCACCCAGGGTTTCATTCACACCCTTTCTCCATTCCCCACCCCCCAGCCCTGCACCACTGATAGCTCAAAGAGTAAACACCAATTGAGATAACATACAAGAATTAAATTGAAATAGCCCTCACACAGCACATTGTCTTTACAATAGTGTAGACAACTGAATGGGAGAAAACAAGGAGCAGGAAGTAGCAGACTACCCTTGTTAAGCACACAGTCCAGCAGACTATAAAAACTCAGTAATTAGCACCTTGAGGGCAGATGGTTCCTAGACTCACAGTGGTGATGACTGTATTATGGGTATAAATTTTGAAAAACAACGTCGTACACCTGAAATTAATGTCATGATTTACATTAACTAAATTTTAATAAAAAATAAAATTACATTTTAAAAGTGAGATAAGTGTGCACCTTTATTGCTTTATAGCCACTGTTGTTTTTACCGTTACCATCAAGCAGTGGCAGATGGCCGTTTGGTTTATGGGGCTGCGACTTTCCCAGACGCTGCATTTAATGCCCCACCCCAATTTTCAAGGACTCGTTTAGATTCCAGTGCCTGGGAGCAGCCACGCTCTGAGACGAAGGTCTCCACGTGTTTGTCCTCCAGCTGGGTGGGTGGCACAGATGGAGCCAAGCGCTCCTCTCAGAATAGAGAAGTGACAATTGCCTGTGTCACCTACACTGTTGTCAACAAATTATATTGTTTTTAAAAAATGCTCTTTTTCCCTCCCTCTCATTAAGAGTTTAATGACCTGAACATTGCGCTTCAAATATTTGCTTTGTATGTGAGTCCCAGCCCTAGGTGTAATGCAGACACCCAGAGTTACAAAGGCTGGAAGAGTGCAGGCAGATACCCATCAGTCGCACCTAACCTCCACCGATCGAGCCAGCAATCGGAGCAGCACCTGCTCAGTGCGCATGTCCCAGCTGCCTGTCTTAGCGTGACGACTCGCCTGTGATACTTTCTTCGGCTCATCCTTCCAAAAGCCCATCAGCACCAAAATCCGCTACCAGAGACTTTGTTTCCACACAAGCAAGAACCAGCCAATTAAGTTAGGACTTGGTTGAAAACTCTCTCATGCCTACACGTTTAGAAAAGAAAATCACGCAATGGAAGGCAAAGGGTCTAGAGTCAGACTACCTCAGCTTGATCCCAGTTCGGCCACTTTTACTAGCTGTTTTTCTGGGCAACATACTAACCATTGTAAGGCTCTTTTTTTTTTTTTTTTGCATAGTTTTGCTGTGAATGGGATAATTTATGGGAGAGATTTGAAATGACATCTGATATACAGTGTTTTCACTGTTCTTAGGCTCCTAAAGATTGACTTCAGCCTTTGGCCGTTTAAGTTCCTAAACAGAACCCATTTCTCTCCTGCCCTGCTTGTAAAGAACACTTTGTCCATCTCCCATGAGTATTTCCGTCACCTCTTCACTCATGAAAAGCATGAAATCTTAACCAGACATCCAGATCAAGTCTGGCAAGTATCCCACTAGAAGATATTTACATCTCAGAAGTCAAAGGAAAGCAAGGAAGTAACTGCTTTCAGAAAGCCAAGGATGTCTGTGTGCGTGTGTGTGTGTGTGTGTGTATCATAAATTATACATGTGGAGTCTCAAGAATTAAACAGCTAAATGACATACAGTTTATATTCCAAAGAAAGAAGAGTTGATTCTTTCACACTTCAACATGACATCTCCACATAAATACAAAAATCCTTTGCTGCACAGGCAACCAGGTCTTTATAAAACATAAAATATAATCTAAGATCTGGGGGAGGGGGTTAGGGAATTAAAGAAAAAGAAATAAAAAAATGAAGGAGAACAGTAATTGCTGTCTGTAAATTTTGGTTGTTTCAATTCTTCCTTTCCCCGATCTCAATGCTAGACAGGACATTTATATTACAGTAAATGTTGTGACATATATAATTTAACAAATTTCATTCTTTGTTCCCTGAGAATACTAACCTCCAAGCAGGAAGACATCAATAAGAGACCGTGTTCAAAGCTGACATTTAGTATCTAATACTCTAGTTATACTCTTATCATCAACTGTAATTGAAAACTGACAATTTTGTACTCATCCAATTTATAATTTCCGGGACTTTCCAAACTTTCTCTGTTGCATGGGGGGAATTCTCCAGGGGCTTGGCTTGATATGCAGTGAGACATAAAATAGGAAGAAATGCAGACGCAACCAAAAAGCTGAAGAATGTAAATATGAGAGGATCTTCTTGCTTAGGAAAACAGAGGCTCCAGAAACCCACAATGTTGTTGATATTTGGTCAACAACAGATCCTTCACCACCGAGTGTCTTTACTTTTCAGAAAGCATGAGGGAAACGCTTTCTTTTTTCCCCTCCAAAAAGTAACGCAGTTGAGACATAATCTTCTTACGGATGAAGGAGTTACATTTTCTTCCCTTATAAATTATTAGGCTGATTTTTAGCAAACACACATTTTTAAAAAGCTGATTATATAAAAGGGGGGAAATTGGCTTCTGCTCCACCCACCCATAGAGTCCAAGAATGAAACCTTGTCATCTTGAGCCCTGCAAGCTTAGCTGAATGTGAAGGACAGTTAAAGCTACTTATCTAGTTGGAGGGAGGAAGGTCACATACTTCCATCCATCCTTGAAATGTCTGCTGGCAAATGACATAACACAACAGGCAGCATGAAAACAAGGGAACCGAACCCAGCGGTGTGATAAGGCTGGGGCGGGCTTGGGGGAAGGGAATGTTCAGACATCTACGGTTCCTTGGATGGCACGTCATCAGAACTTTTTTAAAGGTGGTCTTGGATCTGGGAATCACATAAGCAATTTAGTAGAGTACAATGAAGGCTTAAACACACAGGGAATTAAAAGGATAATGACTATGATAATGAGGAAGAAGAAAGGTCAGCAAGGGTGAGGCTGAGGGGTCACGAGCACAGCTACAAACCACCGTCAGAGCCAACAGGTCTCCCGGGTCCCCTTAAGGACGAAGACCCTCCCTAGCTGCCACGATCAGACTCTTGTCATCACTGCATCCCACGGCAGCAGAGGCAAGCATGGCCCACCAGTTCACCCAGTGACCAACAGTGGCCCAAGGGTCATTCTGGGCCCCCACGGATGTCACTCTGTACTACCACTCGCTTCCTTTCCTCTTGCTTTCTTTATCTCTTTCCGATCCCTGTATCTCCTCCTTAGGACCTATTGGCATTCCTTCAGAGGACCACCAAACTCCAACCTTGTCCTCAGGCTTAGTGTTTCTAAAAGGCAATTAATTAAATTGTGCACGTGGAAATGTTGCCACTTCCCTGCCGACACCATCCAAGCGGTCAGTTGCTCCACGCATCCTGGGATGGATGTGCACGCATCTGCCTCCCTGCTCCTCCTCCTGCTAGGTCCGTGTTCTTCGCCAGTTCAAGCGTTAGATATCACTTAGTACTCAGCATATGAAAAAATCATCAAGACTGAAAAATATTAACATTATGTTTTTTAGTCTTGTGTTGGGTGGAAAACATGAATAGAACATTAACTACGACAGCCAGTTAAAACTATTTTTAAAAGAAAATCTAGGCCCTGGCTGGCGTAGCTCAGTGGATTGAGCACAGGCTGCGAACCAAAGTGTCGCAGGTTCGATTCCCAGTCAGGGTACATGCCTGGATTGCAGGCCATGACCCCCAGCAACCACACATTGATATTTCTCTCTCTCTCTCTCTCCCTGCCTGCCCTCTCTAAAAATAAATAAATAAAATCTAAAAAAAAAAAGAAGAAAATCTGAGCCGCATTTAGGGCTGTAACTACTATAACTTCTCATCTAAACTCTTAACTACTCATCTAAAGCAGCCTGATGCGGGGCAGGAGTTGAAAGAGCCCTGTTTCCCAAAGCAGCGGAAGTCCTTGACTCGAGAACAGTCAGTGGTCGTGTCTGACTGCCCACGCCACAGAAGGACAGGGCCCGGGACACGCACCGCTCCAAAAGGCAATAACAACAGTGAGTCAGAGAGCTAAAGTAATTGCTTCCTGAGCGCTGACGGCATTAAGCGGAGGATATGAAAGCAGGAAATTGTTTTTAAGGTATAAAGTCCTATTAACTGATATTAATAAAACAAAACACTTCTCACTCACAAAGTTAGAACGCAATTACACTTCTTTAATTGATTGCAGAGGGTAGACAGGAGGAGAAAGAAAAGGGGAAAGAGGATTCAGAGTAGCTTCAGTCAAGACAGCTGGTGGGGATGTAAAGCGCAGCACTGGGAATGCAGTCAATAATATTGTAATAACTGTGTGTGGTGCCAGAGGGGTAGTAGACTTGGGGGGGGTGGTGATCACTCCGTAAGTTATACAGTGTCTAATCACCGCTATGTACCTGAAATTAATAATATAATATTGTATGTCAACTGTAAGCAAAAAATAAAAATAATTAATTTTTTAAAAGATAGCAGGAAGGAAGAAAATCAAAACGCAACACTGTGACTATACAGGTTTAGAAATGTACAGGTAAGAAGAAGAAGGAAAGTCAAATTATGTTTTGTTCTTCTCTGCATCATGAAATAACAGCTAGTGCACTCCAAAGACTAGAACCTTTCCTGTGGGTGGTAAAATTCAGAGCAAAGAGTATGTTTTCTCAGAGGCGAGATTCGTTTTGCAGAGACTAGAGCAGAATGGAGGTGCAGAGGGTTCCAAACACAAACAGGCTGTCTTGCAAATGGAAAACCTCGGATACATAATTCAAATAAAGAACCCTGCAACTCCACTCTAGATCTTTTGGAATTGGGATACATCCAAAGGCCTAATGAAAGCACTTCAGTGTTGGTTTATGTAACGAGTGTAGATTCAGCACAGAGTACGTATAAGCTACCGTTTAAGATCAGCAATGGATGAGGTCATCCAACTTGTATTAAGCGCTGCCCACCAAGGCACCTAACGATGGAATCGGCGAGGACAACAATGGCGACGGCAAGAATCAGCTAACATTGACTGAGCGGTGCTCTGTGCCCTGTGCTCAGCAGCACTGCACAACTGTATCATGTAGTCCTCATGGCAGTGCAAGGAGAGAGCTACTACAATGACTCCCACGTTCCAGATGAGAAAAGGACTGCACAAGGTCCGAACTGAGAGGAGGGGTTAGGTGTAAAATACACACTGAATTTGAAGACTGAATACAAAGCAAGGAGTGCACCACAGCCGACTGGGATTTTTCACGTTGCTTGCATTCTGAAATGATAACATTTTAGACAGAGTGAGTTGAAATATATTAAGATTAATTTTACCTTTTTCTACTGTTATTGCTATGGTCATCAGGAAATGTTAAGTTAGAAACATAGATTGCCTGTGTGGCTTCTATCATATTTCTGTGGGAATACCCATCTAGAGACTGGCAGTCCCGTGGGGACAGACCAGCTACGCCACAAACAAGTCCACCCTCTTATGTGTAGCCCTTTGAGAGCTATTGACAGGGAGGTTGGGGTGGGTAGGGCGTGGCGGGGGAGGGATGGGGAAAATGGAGACAACTGTATTTGAAAAACAATGAAAGAAGAAAGGAAGGAAGGAAGGAAGGAAGGAAGGAAGGAAGGAAGGAAGGAAGGAAGGAAGGAAGGAAAGATTGAAATTTATTAAACCTTCCCCCCAAAAAAGAAGTAACTCTTATCTTGAGCTTCTGACGACTAAATGATCAAGAACTGTTGTTACTGCTGCTTTTTTTCCACACTCTGTCCCCCATCCTATTTCCTCCATTTTCATGTCATTTTGTGTTCTCACTCCACAGGAATCCCCGCTGGGGGTTCCACTGTCAGCAACTGTGGAAGAGGACTTCAGAGAGACAGGAGTGAGCCCGTGGGCTAAACCAGCAGCCACCCTCTCCACGGGCACGGTGGCTCTGGTCATTTCCAATCAGACTAAGACCCGGTCAACAGCCCAGGAAGTGGCTAAAACGAAATGAAAAGAACACAGATCCTCCCTTGGATGGAAGGCGAGAGGACAGGGGGTGGGCTCCCGGTCAATCAAATGACATCAGGAGGACAAGGAAGAGAGAAATCGACAGAGAGGATTTTAGGGGGAAAAGCTAGATAATGTTAGAGCCTCTACAATTTTGTCCATTTAAAAATAACGTTTAATTTTATAAAAAGATTCCCCTCCAAGCTAGATTAGAACTGGCTATGAAGATTAGAAAACACATATTTTTCCAACCATAATCAGAATGTGTGTATAGATGTGTAATTCCATCTTAAATTTTAACTTAATGCTGTTCCATAGTCACACTGCTGAGAGTCTATATGTGGTCAGTTTTATACCTAGTAATCACTCCGTGGTATTAACAACCTTTAATCTGTTTATTCATTGCAGGCTGAGGAGGCGGGGAGGGAGCAGCAGAGAAAGAAAGAACACTTCCAAAGAACTGTGGGCCTGAATGCAAACAGTAATCCGGATGCACCTGAGGCGGGCATGTTACCTAAGAGAAACTGCGTCAAATAAAGAGGGCAGGGAAGAGTCCAGAGCCAGAGTGGCCGGAGGGAGAACCGTGACAGACAGCAGTGAAGTGCGAGTGAATGGCTGTGACAACAGTCATGACACAGCCCAAGGAAGGCTTGGGGCCAAGCCAGGAATTCCGGGTCCGAGTTCCCAGCTTCCGAGTGGGAAGGGGCTGACACAAGGAGCTCACTTAAGAATGGCACTAAGTCACAGCTGGAAAAAGGGGCCTGGGACAGGAAACAGAATGGAGATGTTTCAGTTCTTAAAGCGGGGTGTCAAACTCATTTTCACCGGGGCAACTGCGAGGCTGATGGGGCCCCCAGTGAAAATGAGTTTGATACCCCTGTCTTAAAAGACAGTCTCTGAACTTTTTGTCCCACCTTCCCAGCCCTGCCTTGAGGGCTGTGGTCAAGTTTGTGTCCATCAGTAACCGGAACCTAATAACATCACACTACTCTTTGTCCAGGAGGACACAGGGGAGCCATGTCAGTACCAGCAGTCTGAACTGCGCATTCCACCCAGGAGACCTTAATACATTCTAGCAAAGCTGAGACCCTGGCCTACCTGTCCCTCTAAACATGACCACTGAAACCCAGCTGAGTCTTTACATGACCACATGAGGCCAAGCTGGGCACCTAAAACAAGACTGTGCACCTTCCACACATTGAACCATAGACGGTGCGCTTGTGTTTTAAGACTGCCTTATACTGTCGTAGCAACTTTGCATTTGGGCAAACTGAGGATGACGTAGGACAGGGGGCCCTGAGCGACAGGCTGTCAGAAGTGAGCCAGCAGTCAGCAGGAGCACAGGATTCACAGCCAAGCACGGTGTGTATCTGGAAGATCCGTTTCTGTGCACGTGAAGAATCATAAGGATGTCAAGTAAGAGGAGAGCTATACCCAGTTAGAGCACTGTTCACAAAAGGCCTCTGATCTCTCTGCATAACACCTCTTTTTTTTAGAAGATGACATAATTGATAAAGCATTTCTCATTCCCTTCACACGTTCTAGAAGTTAAGGCTAGGGACAGTCACAGACTGGTTTATCTTTAACCAAAATCAACAACGTTTTGTGCACCAACGTGTGTGCCCTTGACTTGACCAGGCAACCCTGTCCCCTGTGTTTACATTGCGACAGTGGCCTGCCTGTGTGCATTTCCCTTCCTGCTCTGCGCTCGGCTGTGATAAAAAGTAAACGAGCCAACACGTATCACAGGGCCCAGTGGGAAAACTCCCAGAAGCTCTAAATGGAGAAAGTAAAAGAAAAAATTGCATGAGATTAGCAGCTGCTGACATACGATTATGCTTAAAACGTCAATGAAATTAGTTTAAGAAAATATATTCTACCCAGTCTTTATGTTTTTCTATTCAGCATTTAACATTTAGGAGCTGAGAATGATTACACTAGTTGCAAATGCCTCAACGTTGTCATCTGGATCCGGGATAACAATACCGAGTGCATTAATTTGGGGAGATTAAATGAACAGTAGTAAGAAAAGCCATCTGTCATCTGTCTGTTGTTTTAGCCTGCTAAGCACTCATTTCTCTGCTATAACAGAGCTTCCCCAACAAAAAAAAGGGGGGGGGGTGGTAGAACAATGATCCACCGGCCCAGGCTCAGCCAATCAGAGTCACTCTCTAGAGTTTAGCATTTGGAAATCTCGACTCCA
The DNA here is from genome assembly GCF_004126475.2 of Phyllostomus discolor. Classification (NCBI taxonomy): domain Eukaryota; kingdom Metazoa; phylum Chordata; class Mammalia; order Chiroptera; family Phyllostomidae; genus Phyllostomus; species Phyllostomus discolor. The sequence continues at coordinate 126,065,982 of NC_040909.2, read as the reverse complement.
AATGTTACATTTTCTGTATAGGCAGAAAATAGCTGGAGCTGACTTATCTAGCTGCAGGTGGCTACAGATAATTGTCCCTTAGTCACTAGTTCCCAGCACCTGGACCCACAAGGTCCAGTCTTTTTTTTTTTTTTAATTTATTGATTTATTTTGAGAGAGGGAAGGAAGGGAGGGGGAAGAGAGAGAGAGAGAGAGACATCAGTGTGTGGCTGCTGGGGGCCATGGCCTGCAACCCAGGCATGTACCCTGACTGGGAATCAAACCTGCGACACTTTGGTTTGCAGCCCACGTTCAATCTACTGAGCTACACCAGCCAGGGCACAAGGTCCAGTCTTAGCAAAGAATTCTGCTAAGTCAATTTAGTGAAAATCTCCTGCCGTGGGTATCGGAGCACCCTTGATATTTGATCAAGTGCCTCATCTTCCATTTCTGACATGTGAGTCCTCAACCTGCCTTTAGCAAGAATTCTCTTAGATCAGTTTAGCAAGAATTCCTCTCCCCTTGATGTCTCCTGTGAATACATTCCCACCCACTGAGCCCCTCACCCTGTTGCAACTGTCTTGGATAAAGCCTTCCTTACTAACTAACAAGTGTCAGAATCATTTTTTTTTTTCTGTAATATGCTATGATCTCGGGCAAGCTACAATTTTGATTTTAGTCTCAATCATCAGTGCCTTTTATTTCCTTCCACTCTTCCTTCCTGTCATTCTTCCTTCCCTCTCTTTCTTTGGCGAGGATACTCCAGGCTCAGGCTGAGCTCCGTCCGTGACGTTCATCACTGGGAAGATGGGCAATTCCTGTCTGGATCTGGCATCCAGCCCCCTTTGCCATCCCCCACGTTCCTTCTTCATGGCCACCAGAGCGAATGTCTCAGCCCCTGTCTTTTAAAGGAGAACGGGGTAATCCCAACCATCCTCAAGCAGCTGGGAGGACTAAAAAGATAATGTGTGTAAAACTGCTTTGCGTGTTGCAAAATGTTATATAAATATATTTCTAAAACAAAAGAAAAAAGAAAGACAGCTTGATGAAGTGTTGAAATTGTAGAAGTGCTTTGACTAAATCTTTAAAAGAGGAAATTATACGCCTGGACACAGCAGCAGCCGCCTGATTATCCAGGGTCAGCTGCTGCAGCTGTGAGCAATTTACCCACGTGATTATCTCCTTTCGATCTCCCTCCATTTAAGGATAAGATAGCTGCAGAGCAGCTACAGCAGTTGAGGGAGACAGTTTATGTGAGCACGGAAATGTGTTCATCACATTTGCAAAAGTAACACAAAAATCTCAAGGTACCTAGCGATGATGGTTTGCAGGAAGAATCCTGCATATTTTACGGGCTAACAAATTTTAGTTGCAATGTCTGCCAGACTGTGTGAGCTGATGCAATAAAACTTGGGAATTTTTTTCCTGGTTAGTACAGCTTATAATTAGCATCCAATCTTCTTTGGTGATTAAGAGCCAGAATGCCTTGATTTGAATCCTGAATCTATCATTTATCAACTCTTGTCTTCAGCAAGTAGTTAACCTCATCTAAAAAATGAGAACAATTATGATACCTAATTCATATTGAGTAGAATAAATGAGTAAATGAGTAAGTGATTAGAACCATAGCTGGTCTATATAAAGCTCTATAAATTTTAACTGTTATTCAGAGTTGATCAGAACACATGGAATAGTTCACATCTGAGGGCCATAAGAAGTATGTTTAAACCATACTCACGAGTCATTTAACTGATCTGTTTCAAAGCCCTGCCATGGTTTCCCGTTGTCTTGGAAACAAAATCCAAATTTCTAACCCTGGCTATATGAGCAGGGACACAAAAGAAACTGGAATTATCTTCTGGAGGGTGGGCCCCTTGTAGTACAGGCTTCCTCCCATTAGATGGATGCTCTAGGAGCTCACCTGTATCAGTGCACCAGCTGGCGTTGTTGTGAGAGGCTGCATTCGGCTTCTGTGAAATTTTTTTGAAGACTCTTTCAACACGCTTGCCCTTTTCATGATGGTGATTTACGGCACCCACCCACATCACGCTGAGTGTTCAGCAGTTTTTGACCAAAAAAAGCATGACTCCCATGCCCCACCCTCCCTATTCACCTGATCTCTCCCCAAGTAACCTATCTTTTGTTTCCCCAAATGCAAAAAGTCCTCAAAGGGAAGCGTTTTACCAGCATGCAAGAGGTGAAACAAACCAAACAGGAGAAGCACTAAAAGACATCAAAATCAACAAGTTCAAAAACTGTTCTAGGCAGTGGAAAAAATGGTCTCGATGGGTGTACTGCATCAAATGGAGAGTACTCTGAAGGTGACTGAAGGTGAAACACGTAAGAATAAATACACAAGTGTTAATAAATAAACCCCGGTTTGGGGGGTGTCCCCTCTCCCCGTTCCATATATCTTCTACTGTTCTCTAATTGCTTCTATATCCATCATGTCCCAACAAGACTGTAAGCTGTTGAAGGCCATGGACCACACTGGCACTATACCTTTCTACCCACCTTCCCCCTCGGGGAGCTTAGCCCAGCAGCAGACATAGGAGACGGCTGATGAACAGTCGTGAGTCTGGCCGCAGCAACATTGAATAGAAAACACCCCACAGAACACGAGGCACCTTGAGGGCCCTTCTAACCAATGCCTCTAGATCCGTGGCCTTCAACACACTTCGCCCCAACCCGGTTTTTATGTTGCAAATCAATACCCATGAGAACACATCCATATGTTTATACAGTGAATATCTAACTGAAAACAAAGGTTTGCAAAACAGTACTAAACCTTCCTCCATAAAATGTGCTCTGATATTTTCTATTCCAGTAAAATCCAGCGCAGGGCATCTCAAATCACCTGGAGGTGACACTAAAGGCACCCTGTGACTCGGGTAGGGTCACAGTCTGCCTTTCTGCCATGTTCCCAGAGACACTCTGGGTTCACGCCCACATTTTGAGTAGTAAGAGTCTGGTCTAGTCTATTTAAATCTTTTTTTTTTCAATGCTGAGAACGGCTCTCTAAATTTACTTCATAGCCCCCTACAGAAAGAGTTGCTCTCCGCTGTATGTAAGACACAGCTCCAAATAATTTCAGAAACTCCCTTCATCTGTCTCTACGATTCCACTGTAATCGTCTTAACCTTGGGAATAGAAATCCTAGGCCTACACAGAAGTGGGGGTTGGGAGTTCACAGCAAAGACGGAAGTATTACCTTTCATCTGGACTTAGGCTGAAATGCCTAACTGGCTCCCAGCCCTTTTCTCACCGTGCTAAGCCTACACCTCACAGCTCCATTAATGAACTGTTGAGTGGCTTACTAAGAACAGAGTACTGAACCAAGCACTTTATATCTAACCCCAGATATTCCTAGGACCACCCTATGCAGGTGTTCCCATTTCACAGATGAGAGAAGGCAAGTAGCCAGTAACAGGTGGGCTGGGATTCCAGAGATTATTATACTCTTGTGACAGGCAGCCTCCAAGATGGCACCAGTGAGCCTTGCCTCCCGGGGTTCACACTGAACCGGGCTGACCCGGTGACCAACAGAGGTCTGAGGTTATGACTGCAACTTCCAAGGCTCAATTAGAAGACATCGTGGCTTCTGTCTTGCACTGTCTTGGACAACTCCCCTTAGAAGCAGCCAAGCTGCCATGTCATGAGAATTCCCAAGCAGCCTAAGGAAGTCTGTACAGCAACGGACGGAAGCGTCCTGCCAACACCCAGCACCAGCCTGTTAGATGAGTGAGCCATGGTGGAAGCAAACCCTCCAGCTCGCCAGGCTTCGGAAGACTTGCAGCCCGCTGACTTCTGGGCTGCAACCTCACGGAGAATGCAAGACAGGACCACCCGGCTACGCCTCTCCCAAATTCCTGACCCACAGACGCTGCGTGAGATAATCAACATTCACTACTGTTCTATACTGTTAAGTTTTGGGGTCATTCCTTATGCAACAATAGAGAACTAATATAGTTCTTAACCAAGGGGTTATAGTGCATCATTTTGATTCAGCCCCCAAAAGGAAAGTGCAAGTCTTATGGCCCTGACCGGCATGGCTCAGTAGGTTTGAGTGTCCTCCCGCAAGGCAAAGGGTCACCAGTTCGATTCCCAGCCAGGGCACACTCCGGGACTGTGGGGTGGGCCCAGATGGAGTTGCATGCCCAAAGCAATGGATCAGTGTTTCTCCCACATATCAGTGCTTCTCTCCCTCTCGTTCTCCCTCCTTTCCCTCTTTCTAAAAATAAATAAACAAAATCTTCTAAAATTTTTTATGAAGGTCATTTGGATTACTTCTTCACTGTGGCAGCTTCTACTCTGCATGTTTCTACAAATTTTCTTTTTTTTAATTTAAAATTTCTTTTTCTTTGCAACAGTAAAATTTATTTTTTCTATTAAAGTTAACATTTAAATGACTTTCTATTAGTTTCAGGTGCACAGCATAGTTAGCCAATCCTGTACTTGACAAAGTGATTCCCCCTGATATTCCCCGTGCCCACCTGGTACCACGCACAGCTATCACCATGTTACTGACTAGATTCCCCATCCTGTACTTCCCATCCCTGTGACTGTTTTGCAACTACCTATTCGTACTTCTTAATCCCTTCACTTTTTCCACCTAGTCCCCCAACCCCCTCTCCAGCTCAGCAAATTTTCATTCTCTCCTTGCAACCAGCCTTGTGAGAGGCATTACTGCCCTTTCAGACTTGAGTAGGTGACTCCCTTTAGGCAGATGGACATGGGAGTAGTAATGTTCTTGGAGATACTACAAGAATCTGCTGCCTGCCCTCGTTAGCGCCCACCCTCATTTGTAAAAACGACATATCCCAGAGAGTGAACATTCCTTTAGCCTGGGGACCAAAATGAGAAGGCACAGAACATGTACTTGAACTTGACCCCTAGCTTGGGGACAAGCTAAGCTGAGCCCTAGCAGAGGCCGTGTTGCCTGACAGATCTATGAGTGGGAGGTCAATGCTTGGGGTCGTAGTCCACAAGATTCTAGGTTTGCTTGTTACCGCAGCAAAAGCTGGCCCGTACACTCACCATGCTGTATGATGCCATACTCCATAAGCCGGTGGCACAGCTGCTCTGCCTCTTTCCTTGTGGTGGCCTCCCCTTCCTGAACCAGCCAATCCAAGAATTCAGAGGCCATGAAGGTGCGCTCGTACTTGACCCCTTCCTCTTCCCGAGGCTGCAGGAGTGTGTTTTCAGGGCTCATCAGCCTGCGAGGAAGAAAGGGACGAAAAATAAAACTACACAAAAGGAAAAGAACTCATCTGAAATCCAACGTCATGGGCTTCTGTGAGTCATCAGAGCAAGCTATCAGACAGACAGATGTAGCTGTCAGGTGCTGCCACAAATGTAATTTTTAAGAGAAGGACATGCTTCAGAAGTGGACAAGATGCCTTTTCTCCTGGTAATTAGGAAAAAAACAAAACACAATCCAAAACTCTAGCATTAATGGACAGTTCATTTCAGCCATTTTGAAAAGGAGTTACAATTTACTGACCAAGCCCCACCTTACCTTTCAAAAAAGCCTAGTATTTCTTCCCAAAGGTATTCATCCATTTCCCAATTTGTCGTTCTACTGAGAGTTGGTTCTACTACCACTATAGACTGAAGGTTTATATCTTCCCAAATTCATGTATTGCAACACTGGTGCTCAGAGTGTGACGGTATTTGGAGATGGGCTTTGGGACGTGCTTATGCTGTGCAGGCGGGGCCCCCATGATGGCATTAACAGCCTTACAAGAGGAGCCGTGAGAGAGCTTGCTCTTGCCTTCTCTCTCTGTGAGGACACTCGGAGACCACTGTCTACAAACCCAGGACTGACCTTCCACCAGACACCAGATCTGCCGGCCCCTTGATCCTGCACGTCCCAACCACCAGACTATGAAACGTAAGTGTTTGTTGTTCAAGCCATCAGTCTAAGTGGCCCGAACAGACTACACCAACTCCATAAATCACTCCCTTCCGACCCCCCCCCCCCAGCCCCACATAGCTCGTTTCTCACACCTACCTCCCCGTGCACGTTTCAGATTCTCTAGCTTCTGTCCTCACCACGTCTCCAAAACCAGCTCCCACTGGGGCCATAAACATGCTCCCCTGCGTCCATACACGATGGGCCTTTTGTAGGTGCCCATTACGGTCGATGTTAATAGTGTCAAGGGCTATTGATCGCTCCCCTCCGCTAGAGGGCCATCCCTGCACGGGCTTGCCTCCCACCCAGACAGCTTCGCCCCAAACTAATCACACCATTTCTCCCTGCTTCAGTGTCCCCAAACTCACAGTAAACACAAAGGACACTATCTCGTCTACTCCCTTCCCTAGCTTGCTGTGATCATCAAAACTCTTTGGGAAGAAAAGGGCCTACGTATATAACTATATGCTCTCATACTGAGTACTTATATTTAATATAATAATGACCCTTCCTAGAAGACGGAAAGGACAATTGCTACATATCCATCAACATAAGTGACAGAATGACAAAGACATTCTATAGGCGACAATGTGCAAAGACGACAACGCCAGCTCCTCTCCTGTCTCTTTCCAATGTGATGTCAGTGCTTCTCCCCTGAAGAGATGGAGTCTACATCCCCTTCCCTTGAACCTGGGCTGGGTCTGTGAGCTGCACTGGCAAACTACACGCAGCAGGAGTGACATATGGGACTTCCAAGCTGAGGCTTTCAGAGGCCTTGCAACTCCCACCTTGACCCCCTGCAATGCTGCGATGAGACCACCCTGTAAGGAGGTGAGTCTCACCTACTAGAGGTAAGGAGGCTACAAAGACAACTGGGGTGGCCCAGGTGACAGCCAGCACCAATTCCCAGACACGTGAAGGAGGCTGTCCTGGGCCTTCCAGGCCAGCTGACCCTCCAGCAAGCACACGAATAAGCCCAAGAAAAAACCTCACAACCCACAGAATCCAGAGAAATAACACATCATTGTCTTAAACAACCAAGTTTGGGGGTGATTTGTTTCACAGGAAGAGATAATACCCATACTGATGGGCAACAGCAAAAAGATGCGAAAACCCACAAAAAGTAACACATCATCCCACTCAGAAAGTACCGGAGGAACAATGAGCAGATATTAGCAGGTTCTGGAAATAAACTGCATGGAATACAGCCACATGGGGCTAGACCTGGGAGCCTACATTGGTGATGGAACTCATGTGCCCATGTGTATGCCCACATAGGAATACCACCATTTCTTCACCTCTGTTGACCCTCAAAGTATTTGGAGTGAAATAGGGTAAAATGAGCCTTTTAAGTTTGCCAGTTTTATACATTATTTCCTCTAAGAAGCTGTGTCTGATTCCACAAATATGGACCATGCGCCACTTCCATGTTCCCTGCCAAGTCTCTTTCCGGAGCCCTAGCCCTGGAGGAATCGCCTACTTGCTGCACTGGAAACTTTTTGAGACGGAGGTCCCTGTGTACATGGTTCACAGTTGTTTCCAGCACAGTAGCAGGTCCTTAAAAAGTATCTGCTGAAGTGAAACTCGCTTCTCTGCATTCCTGCGCCATGCATCACTATCCGACAGTATATTCAGAATGCCCCCCTGAGGACAACCCCGAGCAGAGAGGAGGTGAACCCAGAGCTCCTGCCCTGGCCCTGTCTCTGTTTCTAATCCCTCTTCCAGCCCAGAGATTTTGTGTCAGGGTGTGGGGAGGGCAGGTGCATGGGAGTTTACTGATGTCACTTCTTGTAATCAGAAACATGACCTGCCAGCCCTCTAGAGCTCCTGCTAACGAGCTGGTGGCCTCTGGACAAGTGGCCGGTCAGTTGCTGCCGCCAAGAAAAAGAGGTCAGTTGGCTGGCCTGCCTGCAGTGGTGCGGCTTGCCACTTATAACACGCACCACCACCTCCAGCTCCTCCTTGTTTTGTTTCCCTTTGGAATCAAATCATGTCCCCATCCAGTTCCTCTCTGTAAGACCAGACCTTTCATGGGATATAATTTCAGGATTCCTATGTAGGCACAGTGGTAAAGCAAGAATTTGAGTTAGTACTTGTTCCAATGACGTTTTTCTATATAACAAGCTACCCCCAAGCTGGGTGGCTTTAAACCACCACCATCTGATTACATCACCAGATTCTGTGGGTTGCCTGGGGCTGAACAGGGCAGCTGCTCTGTCGCTCTTGCTGGAGGTCACTCGCACAGATGCGAGCAGGTGGTGGCCAGGACAGGGTGTCTGGCCCTGTGGTGCTCCTGCACCAGCAGAGCCTCTCTCTCCAGTGAGGCAGGCGGAACACTGAGGTGCAGAGATAAAGAGAGAGGAGGCGGATGCTGCCAGGACAGTTTTATGGTTTTATTGAGATACAATCTACTTACACGCACTTAACTCATTTCATGTGTACAATTCAATGGCATCTGGTATATACACAGTGTTGGGTATACCACATTTTGTTCATCCATTCATCTGCTGACCACTATTTGGGTTGTTTCCATTTTTGGTTATTGTGAAAAATGCTGCTCTGAACATTCATAGACAAATTTTTGTGTGGCCATGTTTTCATCACTCTTGGATATATGCATAGGAGTAGGATTGTGGGGACATGGGGTAACTCTGTTTAGCCCTTTGAGAAACTACCAAACTATTTTCCAAATGGTTTAGCCATTTTATACTTCCACCAGTAAAGTATTAGTTTCTCTACATCCTCACCAATATTTGTCATCATTTTTTAAATTAAGGACATCCTAGTAGGTGTGAAGTGGTACCTCAACGTAGTTTTGATTATCATTTCCTTCATAATTAATGACATTGAGCATGTTTTCCTGTGCTTATTTGTCCATTTGTATATCTTCTTTGGAGAAATGTCCGATCAGATCCTTTACCCACTTTTAAATCAGCTTACTTGTCCTTTTATTATTGAATTTTGTGTTCTTCACATATTCTATCAGACATGATTTGCAAATATTTTCTCCCATTCTGTGGGTTGTTTTTCACTTTCTTGGTGGTATCGCTTATAACCCAAAAGCTGTTTAACTTCGATGTAATCTAATTTATCCATTTCTCTTTTGTCACATGTGCCTTTGGTGCCACACTTTGGACGCCATTCCTTAGCTCAAGGCCATAAACATGTACCCTTAGGTTTTCATCTAATGGTTTTATAGTTTTAGTTCAACGATCCATTTTGAGTTAATTTTCCTACAAGACACAGGAGTCCAACTTCATTCCTTTACATGCAGCTCTCCAGCTGTCCCAGCACCATTTGTTGAAACGGCTATTCATTCATTCCTCATTGAATTATCTTGGCACTCTTGTCCAAAATCAGCCAACCATGCCAGCCCTTCTTAATGCCTCAGCTCAAAAGACACAGATGTCAATCACCCTGAATTATATTTGCTAAGGCCATCTGACACATGCCAGACCCAAGGGGAGGGGACATACGGACCACCTCCTCATGGAAAGAGCCATATGCACATACAGGAAGAGGTGGAAATGTCTGGGGCCATCTTTGGAGACCAGCTACCATACAGCTTTATTTTAATCAGTCAGCTGATGGCAATTCCATTCCATAAAGCTCATGCACAGTTTTACGTTTTCTCTTCCTCGTTTACTTAATATTTTTTACTTAAAGTGTAGAATAGTTTCAAAAGCATCAGCTCTACAGACAAAGATAGCGTCAAATTCTCACCCTGCACACTTGTGGGCTACATGACTCTGTTTCCCCAGGCGGACGACGGGGATAACAGTGGTGCCTCCTTGGTGAGCCGCTGTGCAGCTTCCGTGTGATCACGCGTGAAATGCTTCGGTCGTGGTGCCGGCACACCAGGAACACTGAACAGACTGCAGCCACGCTGATGAAGATGATGATGATCATGATAAAAGTTTTCTGGATGGAGCCATTGCTCCATCAAGTCAAACACCTTTCTTTATGGCAAAAATGAATGAAGACTGTGTCTATATATTACACTAGACAAGATCAATGGTTCCATTTAAATTAGTCATCAGAAATGTGTATGATGCTCTGAAACTCTTAGATTTTATGGAACAAACTCAATTTTAGTCAAAACTGTCCTGTGCTGGACTATCATCATTACATCAAGCCACAGGCCTTAGAAGGTGTTAGGCACTAACAACACTCACCTCCGGCAAGCACTCCCCAGATGTTGACCGTGCATGTCAGCTCACTTCAACCTTTCCTGCATATACGTGAGTCAGATTTCCCAGACTCTCTGTAACCCAGGGGAAGGCAGCATTACAATAGAAGGAACTGCTACATTTAGGGGCCAGTACAGGAATAGAAATAAACTGATAGCAATCTCCTTGTACGTTGAAAAAAATTCCAAAGAGCTGAAAAGGCCCTATAGAACGTGGGAATGTATGGGAATGAAATTCAAGGGCACAAACTAGGCAGGGAGTCAAAATAACTCATGGGCTACTGGGCCAAAAACATGTTTTAGATTTTTTAGAGAGAAAGCTTTTTAAACAGTCCTCTGTGACTACAATAATAAATTATTTTAAAAAGCAAAACAAAAAGCTCCATATATATAGTAACTATTCAAAAATAAAAAAATCATTTATCCAAATATTAAAAGTGCTGTTTACCCCTGGGCATAACTTATGATTTTTCTTCTCTCTTAATAGAATTCTCTATTACTCTAATGATTCCCCAGAGAGAGTGTATTTGGTTTGTAACTGAAGGAAATGTTATCAATTAAAAAGTTGTGTGGAGGTTAAGTTTATGTTTAACCAGATGACTTGTTGCTCACAAAATACTTATATCCCCAGTATGATAAAGTAGCTCCCAATGTACAACTTATGTACTTAGATGTATAACATTGACTTCCGTAACTGGCAAGCAAGTATTAATCAGGCACAAATGCTTACAGGAGTATTGGTATTTCTGAGTACTACACTATTATCTATAGAACGGATGTTACACAGAGAAATTGACATAATTTTCCTAACAATTAGGTTTGGAGCTAGAAAACAAAGCTGTTCAGGTAATATTTATGAGCAAAAATATTACATACTGGAAAAAGTAAGGGAAAGGGAGGAAAAACAGCATTTCATACCCTTTGCCAACACATATCTAGTTACCTTCCTTCACTTGTTTCCCTGAATTGAACATACTTATTTTTGTCTTTATTCCTTACTCAGGCTGTTCCCCCATAGCTTTCCTCCTTCCTTTTCCTGGAGAAATCTAAACTATTCTTCAGAAAAAAAGGGGGCTCATGGTGCCGGGGTACAAGTTGTTCACTGCACCAGGGAACCTAGCTTCAGGGAGAAACAAGGGCCAAAATCCAGCCCCCTCCCCACCCCCCGCCCAAGGGCGGTCTGGTGTGGACGGGAGCCACTGCACCACCGGAAGGCGAGCTCAATGGGAGCCTGGTTCTCCTCGTACAAACCTGCTAAGCGAGGGAGTGGGGCTCTGTTTTAAAGGCTGGATTAAGTATAATCTCCTCTTTGAAAGCACCCCAACTAAAAAGCAGTCCATAGGGATCTCTTGTCTTTTTTGAACTTAAAGTCAGGACCGGGATTTATATATCCTCAATATTTTTTAAAAGATTTCTATTTATTTTGAGAGAAAAAAGGGGAAGGGAGAGAGAAAGAGACAGGGAGAAATATCAAGGTGTGGTTGCTTCTCACACCCCCCCCCCCCCCCACCAGGGACCTGGCCCACAACCTAGGCATGTGTCCTCACTGGGACTCGAACTGGTGATCACTTGCTTCACAGTCGGAGCTCCATCCGCTGAGCCACACCAGCCAGGGCTATCCTCTCGACTTAAAATGTACTATATTTACCCCCCTAACTAAACTAGAAACTTCTGAAGGCTAGACACCACATCTTAAATGCTTTTATTTCTTAGAAAACGAAGCCCTGGAAGGGGGTATATATTAGGTGCTTAATAAATATTTATTCAGCAACTGACTGGAAACTAAGAAGACCGCAAGCAACAGAAATGGAGAGTGTTATTAGTCTTTGAAGGATAAAGCCCTCCCTCTTGGCTTGCTATTTTAAATTTGCTGGAAGCCAGAACTTTGTAGTGTTTGCTTTAAGCTCTGAAGAGACTGATATTCTGAAACCTAAGTTGTAATTTGTACATTCCCCATGGTTCTGAGTGTTGTTGTATTAAACATTTTCCGAACCTGAATCAGCTGTAGATAGAAGCTGAGTGTGGAGTCCAAGTCCATGGCCGTCCTAAAAGGCTAGGTTCTACGATGGTTTCATAACCATAAAATTATACAAGAGGGAGAGACACCAAGCACTTTTATGATGAATTCAAGACAACTCAAATCTCTGTGAGCCTTTTCAAACAACTGTTCAGGGAAGCTGGGTTCTCAAACACATTGTAAAAGCTCTTTTTAAGAGTGGTTATTATTTAGTTTGGAGGCTCCCGTAATTATGAGAAAATAGAAGGATTTAGGGTCGGAAACAAAGAAAGAGAGGGAGGTAACGAAAAAGTTTAGGAGGGGAAGAATGAAGTAATGAAGAAAAACTGAAGACAATACCAAGCAGGGAACACATCTCTGAAAGAAGACTGATGCAAAACTGAACCCAACGACAAGGGGTCACAGGGTGGCTAACAGCAGAGCCGCTCTGTCCTGCCCGTTTGTGGGAATGGCGTGAAAGCGGAAGGGGGACAGTCCCTGCAATTTTTTGTTAACCAAGGTCTTCACTGTCCAATCATAAGACTACCACCCTTCAAACAGATTTAAAATCACGGCCTTGACACGCTTATGGTCAGTGGATTTTTGCCAAGGTGCCAAGGTTAGCCAATGGAAAAAGAATCGTCTTTTCAACAAACGGGGCTGGGGCTATTAGAGTCACACGCAAAAGAACAAAGTTGGACCCTTGCCTCATACTCTTACAAAAAAAATGACTCAAAATATGTGAAAGACTTAAATGTAAGAGAAAAACCATAAATCTTTTTCTTTTGCAGTCCTTGCAAATACTTAAATTTTTCAGCAATTTTATTATTATTTTTTAAATTTTATTTTAATCATTGTTCAGGTACAGTTTTCTGTCCTTTACTCCTATTCCAGCCCACCCACCCATCCCTCCCACCTCCCTCCCATTTCCATCCCCCAACCCCTAGTTTTTGTCCATGTGTCCTTTATATTTGTTCCTGTAAACCCTTCCCATTCTCCCCTGAAAATCCCTCCCCTCTCCCCTCTGGTCACTGTCAGTCTGACCTTCATTTCAGTGAAAAACCATAAATCTTTTATAAGAAAACATAAGGGTAAATCTTTATGACCTTGGATTTGACAAAGAATGCTTAGATACAAGGATGCTTGGATTCAACCCTAAAAGCACATGGGACAAAAATAAATACATAAATAAATAAGACTACATCAAAATAAATAAATTAGACTATGACAAAACTTTATGCTTTAAAGATACTGGCAAAAAAGTGAAATGGCAACTCACTACATGGGTGAAGATATTAGCAGATCTTATGTCTGATAATGGATGTACATCCAGAACACATAAAGAACACTTAAAGCTCAATAATAAAAAGACAAATCACCCCATGTAACAGTGGGCAAAAACGTCTCACAAGACCAAAGAAGATATACAAATGGCCAATAAGCAAATAGAAAGACACTAAGCATCATTAGCCATCAGGGACCTGAGAGTCAAAACCACACCACTTCACACCCACTGTCCAGCGGGAGAGCGAACATTAAAAACCTATGCACACAGCTGATAAACACTAAAACAGAGCAAGAAGTATGTGTGGAATGAAAGGGAAGCAAGGAATGGAATGCCTACGTCTACCAGAGGGAGCTTTGTAGCTCCAGGTCGAGGAGATGGGAGTTGGCTTTGAGAGACCGCTGTGGGGGGGTGGGGGGGGACACAGGCTTAAGGAGCAGCCAGCAGGACAGGCAGTTTGGTGTTGAGTAGGGGCAGGGTGGGGCAGGGGTGGGGGTGGGAGGGACTACAAAGTAGAAGGAGATAAACTTGGGAGATTGTAGGAGACCGTTCTGTGTGGTGTGGGCCCAGCTCCTACTTGGAGATGCACAGGACCCGCGCCCATAGATAGGTTCTCCCGTGGGGAATCAGGCCTGCAATGTGCCTAGGCCACTTTGCGTCTTGCTCTTGCTGAAAAACTCCCTCACCCTGAACTGAGGACATTTACTGCAAAGTAACTTCCTAAAATCCATGCTAAACCTTCCAAGGATGAGTGTAACCAGTTCAACCACTTTTGCCTTTTCATTTGCAAATATCCTCTCCTGTGATGTGATTAGCAACATTGGCTCCTTTGTTTTCTGTAAAAGCTAATCACCTAATGCAAATCTGTGCATAGTAAATGAGGACCATCATAATGTGTCAAGAAACCCAATTAAGTCCGGTCACAGCAAGGGCCAAGGCTTTTGCTCCCCTTGAGAGAAAAGCCATGCTGTCCCTTTTCCTGCACCAGACTCAGTAGTCCATGTGAATGTCTCATTTCATCCATGATGACTTGGACACTGCGGGCCGGGGTCTGCATCAGGAGATAGGCAGCCATTCTGTCGGAAAGGCTTTAGAGCCTACAGGTGAGGGAGTGGACAAACTCTGAGCTCAGGCGTATCCATGAGGATAACAAAGATGACACAGTGGCCCTCTGGTATGAAGAAGATCAGTCCCCTTTTTCTATTTATTATGACAGCTGTGCTTTCAGTTCAACAACTGTATCAGCACTTAACCCCCTCTGGGCTGGTCACTAGCTGAACACAGAGTAGTCAAGGTTCCTACTCTGGAAGACCGAGAGGAAGCAAGGTAAACAAAGTTCTTGAAAGCCTGAAACTGCTCTGATACTACTTTGATTTCGCCCACCTGCTGGACACCAGTAGCAAGTCATCAGGACCAAAGCACCAATGCGAAGCTCAGTCTAGGGGAAATGGGATAAAGAGACACTCCACAAACTGTTGTTCATGTGGATGCGAACCACCTCTCAGCCATCTCTTACCACGGACCAGTGAAATGTGATGGAAAGGTCAGACTTCGGTCTTTCTGAATCTGTCTGGGCTAGTGCAGGAAGGAACTATAAGGAGCACAAAACAATACCCCAGTGCCACGCCAGAGGAATCTGGAAGTGAGCTAGTTGATTACGGTCTCTTCCTCTCTTGCCTGTTCACACGAACAGTTCCCAAGAGACAGCGGCAATGGGAAGCAGTCTTGGGTTTGACTCTCTGAACTGTGACGTCCAACTGGGCTCTGCAATCCTGGGTTTGTTCTGTATGTGACGAGGATAATAGTGCTTGCCTCAGCGGTGCTGTGCAAATCAGACCTAATCTGTACAAAACGTCTAGCATATCACCTGGCACACAGTAGAGGGGAACAAAAGATACGCACAGTTACGCACGCACACACACTCCTGAGAGTGACCCCTGTCAACACCTGCCAGTCCTCGTCAGGCTGGGCAGTTCTCCAAACGGGCCAGAGGAGCCAATTCCAAGACTCCGGGAAAGGAGATGCCATTCAAGCAGTGGGTGAAACATGAAAGAGCCAAAGAGGTTCAGCTTCTTAAGAGCATCTTTTCTGTTCTAGAGAAGGCTCATGCTGATGCAAAAGTTAATTTTACTTAGGATGTGAAACAATGGTGGCATACAGAAGGCAATTTTTAAAAAATACTCTTTGGGTGGTGGTTCCATTAAGTGTGTTCAGTTTATGAAACTGTATTCAACTGCACACTTATGATACGGCTACTTTATATATATCACACTTCAATACATTTAACTTTACAGTGGAAGTTTAACAACAGATTGAATGTTCATGAAGTTAGAAATGTTATTTGGACTTTCTTTCTCTCTGGCTAAGCTGCTCTTTTGTTAGGGGCTGTGAAATTACTAAATGCTTTTTGTCACTTGGTGCTTTTTTTTCATTTGGTGGAACAATGCCTTTGCTTACACTCCCCAGCTCTGCGTGAAAAAAAAAAAAAGAAAAACATAATTAAGTAGGGGTGCTTTCATTTAGCACACAAAGCAAGGAAAACAACATAGCAACTATGCTTTTTGGAAGCATCTCTGCCTTTAAAGGCAAAGCCACTTACCCAGGGAACCTCACACAGAGCTTGAAAAAATGGAGGAACACCCACCCCCACCAGCCTCACCTTCATCTGCATCACTCGGACCAGACCCACTTGCGCTTTGCTGGAGTCTCCGCCTCTCCTCTCAGAAGGTCCTCCCCCTCTGCTACTCTGTGTGTTGTTTTTTTCCCTCTTTGTTGCAGAATGTTTGGGGAAGCCTCACCCTGCCCCATCCCCTGTGATCCATTCACTCTAGAATCTCCACACTGGAAAACAAACAAGAGCTGTTTCCTTTAGAAAAGACTCCGGGTTCCTAATCTCTTCCAGATGGACTAACATGACACTTGATGTCAGCGAGTCATTGGATTCAAAGGATGCTAGAGGTATTCAACGTCTCCAGGTTTACTCTAGGAATTTAAATTTTTAATTTTGAACGCCAATTGTCGGGAAGCACAGAGCCTGCGCTATGAGCAACTTTTGGCCAGGAGCACTCTTTAGGAACTGGAGACAAAGCATGTTACTTAGCTCGTGTCAAATTCACTTTCCTCCCCTGTAAATTGATGGTGAAAATTTCTCCCTCTGAGAGGTGTAGGAAGAATTAAAAAAAAAATTGTGAAAACTACTTAGGATGGTGCCTTGAGCTCAGAAGTGCTCAGGAAACAATGACCATGATTATAATTCCTGTCCTTTGAATGTTTATCATTAGAACTGACAACAAGTAAATACAATCGGAATGATCTTACAGTAGCAAATACAGACTAATGGTTTCATTCAAATCTGAACGTTCCATAGGTTAGGGATAAAAGGGCCTATCCATTGACTGCTTTCCTAAATAAGAATGACCACGCATCCGTGTATCTATTCATCTCTTCAACGAACACTTCTTAGGCACATGCTGGGCACTGAGGCTCTGAAGTTGTATGTGGTTTCAAGGTCAGGGCATCCAAGAGCTTCTAGTCAAGGCGGAGAGACTGAAACATCACCAAAAGCATCACCTTGGAGAGCGGGCTGCTCTGGTTGCTAGGCTGGACCCCGGAGTGACACAGGAGCAGAGAGGGGTCCCAAATAATTCATTGTAATCCAACCTACTCCATCCTCACACAACTGTGGCTACTGAGAAGGCCCTGTGCTAATTCTAACCATCACATCACACCTGGTGCACTCTCAGAAACCAGTGCCAATTCTAACCATCACATCATACCTGGTGCACTCTCAGAAAAACAAAGAACAAGAGCAAGTGACTTTTCCACTGATATGGTGTGGGCCTTTCTGCCTTCCTCCCCATTCAAGAGAGGACACAACTCATTTCAGAGCCCAGGGGGATCTCCTGGGCTCTGTCAGTCAGGGTCCCAGCAGGAAACCACAGGAATGTGCGAAGGGGCTAATGAAAGGTAGTTTATAACAAAAGAACTCCTAAAGCTATGGGCAGAGAGGCAAAGGAAACTAACAGGGATGGTGAGGCTCCCAGACGAACAGATGGTGGAGATCATTAACAACTTCAGGCTTAGCGGGAGAGGGCCGTTTCCAGAGCCTAAACCAGACACATGTCAGGAAAGGGCTGCTTGACAGGAGCTCTGGCCTTCATTAGCTGAGAAGGAGCAGGGAAATAAATATTCTGACCTCACTGTCCTCCCTCCCACCTACTTGCTGCTAGCGCCTCCCACTGGCCTAGTCATCTGCAATGGGGGCTGTTGCAATCCAAACACACCCCACTGTGGGGCCCATGGCAGGTGGGAAAGGGGTAGAGAAGAGACCTGGAAAACAAACATACCCTTCCATCTCATCATGCTGAAGATAATTCTAGTGCATCAAGATATATCTTAACGCAAGTTGCTAACACAAGGATACCTTGACCACATGCATTTTGCTTATGTATTAGAAACATAACATGTCTTACATTCAATGAATCTCCATGGAATTTTATCTCATTTAGTCCTGAGATACATACTATACATTTTCTTCCCATTTTACAGATGAAAAACAGCCTCACAAAGGCTGAATGTCTCGGTCAGTGGCAGGGAAAGAACTGTGACACACGCCTCTCCAACTCCAGAAGTCATAAATGGGTTTTCCAGCCTACCGAGTTGAAAAGTAATTACAGAGAGAGATCGGCAAAAGTCAGTGTTGTAGAGACTTGATTCGTAGCCTTGCAATTACACAGGATGAGGAAATCTTGGTAGAAGGGGCCAGCACCGTCAATCTCCATCAATGAATCCAGTCTACTGTTGATGCGGCAACGTGTTTACCTTGAAATCAAGGCATTTCTAAATAGCCAACCAGAGCTAGCACTCCTTAGGTGACAATGTGGGGCTGATGGCTTCTGCCAAACACAGCTGACCTGCTACCTGCTCTACATGTGAACAAAGCTCTAACACTATTGCCATTTACTGTGTAGGAAGGGGACGGTGGCATTGCCAAGAAACAGCCAGGAGAATGCAATTTCCAAAACCAGACCCAAGGACTTAGCAAGAGCCAGGAGAACACCTTTTTCAGGCCCATTAAAAAAAATCTATTAAGTTGCTTATTGTTTACTGTTATTTAGTGGTTTTAGTGGTTTTTGCTGTTGCCTGTATCGAAGCTGTAGGATCTTTGCAGACTGAAAAACAGTTAATTTAAGATTGTGGGCTCTGGAACTGGAAACCAGGATTCAAAATGTTCCCTGTGCTTTCTGAATGTGTGAAGTTAAACAATTTAGTGCCTCTCCCTCGTCTCAATTTCCTTATTTGCCAAAGGGAGAATTAACAGTATTTGTCCTTGTAACATTGGTTTAGAACAAGGCTTTAATTAGGCAGTACACATGCTGAGACAATAAAGTGCTTGGTACACAATGATGATCAATGATGCCCTATGTGTGTTGCTTTCACCATCATCATCAGAATCTCCAGGTTTACCCTGCTGTCTCTCCCACTCCTGTTGAGGAAAAAGACCACAGGCCCCAAATCTAAATACCTGATCTAACTGTAGTTGCAACCTCTTCCAGAACCATGATCTTAATTAACCAGTATGGAACTTTCTGATCAACCACCAATGGACCTCCCCACCCACCAGAGGAAGGAGAGGCCATCTGCATGATAAAAACCCTTCTCTCTCCCCAGAGAGGAGATATCCTGCCCCAAATAATCCTTTCTTTTCTGTCACTAACAGCTCCCTTGACCCACCCTTCTTCCAATAACAAATCTTCCACTTTGTACAAAGTCTCTAGTGGCTGGAAGGGAAGCTGCCCAATTCGTGACTCGCTGAATAAAGCCAATTCGATTTCCCAGTTTATTCAGTTGAATTCTGTTTTTTAACACTTCTCTGCATGTTGAATGAAACCACAGAACTTTTTGTCCTAAAGTAGTTGTTCAACAGCCTGTAACAAGAGATGATGGCCCTTTAATTTGCGCATTTTGTTTTAGTTTTTGGGAGACTCCACCGTCTCTTCCTATCTCGCAAACAGAAGCACAACTTATATTCTAGACTATCTTTTCAAAGCTGTTTGCATAATGAATAGCCTGGGAAGATAAAGGTGGTGTCTCCCCTCTGGAACAAAGGGGCGGATCTGCCTATGGTCCAGTATAACACAGATAATGTCTCCTTCTAGGCCAGAGAGCAGGTCTGCTTAAAGACTATTACAAAAGATTCAGGTTCCTCAGCTTGGGATTCCTCTTCTGTGCAACCCAGCCCAGGCAGGTGCTGTACTGCTCCGTGGGAACCAAGGCTTGGAGAACTGGTTCCAAAAAATGATGATACTCTAGTACTACTGCTAAAGGTAATAAACCGTCCTTGGTCCCTAACCCAGGGGTCTTGTGTCTCCTGCCAGCACCCATGCAATAAATGACGGCCAACATATTTGTTCTCTTGCAAATAGGATAAACTCTCAAGACACTTCACAGTTCTTGCAATTAGTTATGCTGTGTCATAATTAACCCCTGCCACTCAGGTAAGCGGCTGCAAAAAGTAACAACTTTTAACCCACTTACACCGCAATCTTTGGACACTCTTCAAATAAACGGAGAAGGCAGGACTCATTTATTGCAAGATTCTACGAAGCTACTGACGAATTGCGCAGCACAGGTAAACTCTGAAAATGTTCTACAAAACATACTAGAGAGTATTTTTATTAAAGTCTGCAAAATAATTAAAACCTATTCTGCACACAGAATTTGAATCAGTCTGCAGAACTCAGGATCTCAGTCTGAAAAACACGTCTATACCAGAGATGGAACAATATGGAGTCAAAAGCCTGGAGACTTTTTTTTTTACTCCAGCTTCCTGATCTAGGGTGACATCATTCGTTAAGCCTCTCTCCAGCTCATGCCCCGCCCCCATCTCTACCGCGGGATTAATGGTGCCTGCTGGGTATAGCTCACAGAGGACCAAACATGTTAGTGTACAAGATGCTTTGTAAACTCTGAAGAGGCAAGACAAAGGCACACCTCTTGTTGTCGCTGCTTGTCATTAAAAGCAAGCTCTCTTTCGCTGTCATGGCAGGAGCTCAGCAGCTCACAGCCATCGCAGCCTGCAGAGTCCCTTGTTCACTCAGCAAATATTTATTGCGCCAGGCACTGGGAGGGAACAGGAAAAAGATCCCAGGGCCACATGGTAGAGAAACCTCTGATAAGATAAAACTCAAAAAAGGGCCTCTCCCCTTTGGACAGTTTCTGCCTTATATTTCTCTTCCGTCTGTGGAGGAGAGAATATAATAGAAGCGGTGGGGACTCAACAGAGATTGAACGGCATACTGGCATTTAAACCAATTCTTCAATCAGGTAGACACTCCTAGGCTGAAAAAATAGACTTCTAGGGGCTGGAGAGAGAGCTCCTGCTGTTCAGAGAACCAAAAGCCCTTCAGATAAACAACTAAGCTAATGTCTTTCTGTACCAGACGTAGAAGGGCATTAACTCCATTTAAGACTGAGGTGACATTAGAGCTGAGAAATCTCATAGAAAAAAAAAAGAAATGGCATTTAAAAACAAAACAACAACAACAACAACAAAAAAGAACTGAGATATCTCTTAGATCTATGTCTGAATGCAATCTTAGTTTAAAATGAGCATTTCAACTACTAGTTTTGGCAAGGAAAGTCCAAATTGTACCTCAAACTTACATTCTCTTTTATAGCTAATTCTGTTTATCGGTCTATAGAACACTTAAAAATCCTTAGTTCAACTTTTTTTCTCAAAGGGATTTATTTTGCTAACTGCTGAAAACATAGTCGTTTTGTAGTTTGGTGCAGGCACCCCAAATATCTTCTACCATGTAAAGGGAGGACGCACAGATTCGCTGTTGTTTTTTTAAGTTACACGTATGTATCCTGCTTACAAAGGTTTCACTTGAAAACTAGAAACTGTACTGTTTGGGAGAATGTGACTCATGTGTATGGCTGTGCGTCTGGGATGTTGGTGCTTATGGAGAATTGAGTGGGAAACCGGAAGCCGCTCCTTGGAGAGAAGTCGTGCCTTATTCTGTGCAGCTTCAGGCCAGAGCGAAGGTTTACTGAAACCTTGTTGATGAAAGGGCGCTGTGCCCTGGATATGCTCAGATGAATTCCTCAAAATGACAAAGTCTGGGCTGTGATCCAGCAGCACACACCCTCTCTCTCACACTCCCTTCCAGCTGGCAGCAGGGGGTGAGCAACAGGATGCAATCACGCTGAGGTCAGCGCCGTCCCGTGTGCTCACAAGAGGCAGTTCACTTACTGCCCACAAGAAGCCTATGAGGTCGACAGTCCATCTCTCCACTTACTAGATGGGCAAACAGAGGCCCGGAGACGTGAAACCACATGCCCAAAAGACAAGAACCAGGATTCACATCCAGGTACCCTGGCTTCCCGACTCCTCAAGGCTATGCTAGGCTAAATTAAAGTAATATAAAAATAACAGGTGCCATTCATTTATATTATTGTTTACTAGGCTAAGAGCGACAGCTAACATTCCTTGGGCTCTCACGCCGAGTCGAGCACTGTGCTTAGCATTGTACAGACCCTGTTCCATTTAATCCCCGCAACAGCCTTTCCATGTGGGTCCCCGCCATGTCTCCATTCAAGACTGCAGACCAGCAAGGTTCGGCAGCCTGCTGAAGGTCACAGAGCAGGCAAGTGTGTGAGGCTGTTGAGGAGTCGGAGAGAGCTAGGGAAAGGGGTGGGAGTCCTATGAAGAATGCCACTTCTCTGCTCCCTGCTCGCCATGGTTTCCCATTACACTTAAAATAAAATCTTCAATTCATATCACAGCCTTAAGTGTCCTACGTGATCTGGCCCCAACTCATCTCCTGCCCTTCTCCCTTATTCCTGCTCTCTGAGCACTCTGGCCTCCTTACTGACACAAGACACACCAAGCACCTTCCTGCTTCCAAGCCTTTGCCCTTGTTGCGCCCTCTATCTGCAAGGCTCGCTTTATTCAAACGCCACCTTCTCAGGAATGTCTTCCCTGGCCCTCTTCTCTCCGATACCTCACCACCTTCAGGAAGTCTCCTTTTCTTTCTAGCACTGAAAACCATGGATCCCACCACATTCCTCTTCATGTGACACCCATTTAACATCTACCTCTTCCATTGAGGCAGAGGCCTTGTCTGTCTTTGAGTTCATGGCATGTTTCTAGAGCCTGTAATCATGCTCAGCATGCAGTAAGGGCTCAGTGAATTTTTGTTGTATAATAAATGAATTAATAAAGGGCCTGATGGCATAGAGGAGCCTTGGATGGTCCATAGGCACGTAGTGCAGCATGAACGGCACGTAGGATGGAGGGGGAGAAGCAACAGAAGGTGGGGCTGGGGGATGTCTGTTTTCTAGGAGGCACGACCACTTTCTTTATCTTTTCTTATTCTGGTGTTGCCACCATACCCGTTACCCAGCCCATAGCAAGAACAGTTCTGTATCAGACATTTCAGTATTGCTACCCCCAATTCCCATGGTGCGGTTACCAGATCCCAGGGGATAAAATGAAGCTACAGAAGAGGGTTACAGAACCCCTGGCTTCCTTCCTTGAAAGTGACATGTATGTTTTCGACAACATGGACTCTTATGCAGGGGTGTCCAACCCATGGCCCACGGGCTGAATGCAGCCCAACACAAAATCGTAAATCTGCTTAAAACACTATGAGATTTTTTTGTGTTTACGTGTCACAGTGTATTTAGTGTGTGGCCCAAGACAACTCTTCTTCTTCCAGTGTGGTACCAAAAGGTTGGACACTCCTGGAAGGGACCACCATGGTAATCTAAATACGTAACACCTGCTAGAATTCTCCAAAAGGAACTAAGAAAGGAAAAGAAACAGTAACAAAACTTGAATACACAGGTAGACAATGGAGGTATCCATGGGTCCCTTCCATTCAAATTCATGTGAGTCAGAGAGTTGAGAATTTCTCTACAGTTCAATACAGACAGCACGTGACTGGCAAACTGGTACATACTGAGCGTTAAGGACAATCCCTGCTTGAAAAACAGAGGCGCCCAGAACCTGGACAGAGGCAGGATACCGGAGGGACAGAATCCAGGGCGGCCATCACTATCGTGTGAGTAACCGAATTGGTTTTCATTGGTGGGGTCTAACAACAAGCAAGAATTAATGAGCTGAAATACTTGAGTACTTGACACAATTTATCCCTTCAATTCCCACACAGAGCCACACACCTGGGAGGTAGGTGCTATCCCTACTCCCTCCTCAAAAAAGAAGACACTGAGGTTTACGAAGCCAAGGTAACAGAGCTAGAACCCAACCCTGTCTGGCTCTTAGCCATCATGCTACTTGACCCGACCCCCTGGGCCCTCTCCCCCATGCACCAACCCACCCATGATAGGGTAGGCTCTTTAATATGGTAAGTACACTATTTCAACTCCTGGACACCTTGAAAGGCAACCAGGGCTAAGACGGGGGTGCCATTGCTCCTGCGCTCCTTTCTCTTCTGGTTGCCCCAGGGAGGAAAAACGAACACGCAAGGAAGGTAGGGTGGAAGAGGATCCACAGCAGACTGGCTCGGAGACCACTGCGGGGGTTCCAGACCCAGCAACCAAACACTCTGGGGCGACAGAAGACTCGCTTCTCAAAGAGCTGAGGGGTTTTCCCTCATGGATCTCCCCGCTCTCTGAAGTTCTCTCCCTGCTCATTTCTTGACCTGGACTTGAACTTCCACTGCACTTGACACGGCACCTCTAGCTATTTCCAGGACTCAGCCTCTGAGTTACGCAACAGTATTTCATCATTTGATGGCAAACATCAAGCTTCCGACCTTTTGTTTTTACTTGTGGAGTTTTGGTAAATCCGCTTCAATATAGAAAATACTATTTAAATACATCCTTTGTTAAGAATCTTATGAAACTGACTTAATTTCTGGAGGAGAGAAAAGCAAGTGAGCGATAAAATTTTCTCATTATTAAAGGAACAGTTATGTAACCACCCCACATGGAAGAGCCAGGCTGAAGTCAAAACGATAAAAGACTAAAATAGCCCTGCTTTTCCCTCCAAGTGAAGGTTACAGTGGGGGTTTCGCGTGCAACGTACTTCTCGTACAGCCGCTGTCCTCTCATGAAGGCCTTCACCTCGTTGTCCAGTGGGAAGGTGCCGTCATCCTTCCTAAAGCGGTAGAAGAGTTTGACATCCTTGAATTCCTTGTGCTCGTCACACACTGAAACACAATGTACAGAGGGGGGCAAATCAGAAAAAAAACCCCTCAGGTAATTACTCAAAAGAACTAAAATGCTAGTTAAGATTTGTTTACTACCTAATTTTTCAAGCACACTACTCTTTGATGTAATACATGCAGAGTAGAGTATTGAGCACAGTGCCTGGAACAGAGTAAGTGCTCAGTATTATTAGCTATCATATCATATCATATCATATCATATCATATCATCGCTATTATCTAGTAAAAGGGTCACAAAATTCCATTCATCATTCATTCCATAAACTCTGCTTGAGCATGACATTGGGGCAGGCATCAACCACAAAGAATGTGAAATCTAACGCAATAAAGAGAAATGTCAACGTGTAATTAAAATACAGTGTGATGGGGCTTTGGGAGAGGTGAGGAGATACTGGGAGATCAAGGGAGGAGTTACTCAGTACCCAGTAACCTGGATTTGGGGACTGGATGCTTCTCGGAAAAGTGTGCATGTAAGTGGAGACCTGAACAATGAGTAGCAGTTGGGCATGCCAGCCCAAGAGAAAAAGAATACCGTATTTTGCCATGTATCATGTGCACCTTGTGCCCAAATTTGAGGGGAAAATAAGGATGAGTATTCTACATGGGCAGTACTAGGGTGTGTGTGTGCATTTACATGGCAAAATACGGTATGTGAAAGATCTTGGCCTGGGATAGGTTTTTGAGGGTTAGAGATCTCAAGGAGAATGTGTTCATGAATATCCTTCCCACCCTTGAGAGTAACAGCAGAATGTTGGAAGCAACCGAAATGGCCATGGAGAAATGTGTGATGGCACAATTGCACAGGCGTGCGCAGAGGCGAAAGTGAGAAAGCAGGAGATACACCATCAATGTGGATGTGTCTCCCCACACAAGACAATAAACTTGCATTGCCATGATGATTTAAAACACTTAAAATAAAATGATATGTTGCTAAGAAATGCATATACAGAAAGGAAAAGTATACAGAAGCCCATGGAAATAAACCCAAATGCCTCTTAGAGGGAGGAAGGAAATGGAGCTGGAGAAAGATACACAGGAAACAATTAAAGTAAAATGTTTTATTTCCTAATGGGTAGGCTCAAGTCTGGAATACAAGATGTAGTCCTCCACTTCCCAAGTGACCCTGACTGCCACCCCACTCACCGTGGTGAATGATGCCCCGGTCTGCCAATTTCTGCATGAGTTTAATCGCCGTCTCTCTGTCAGAAGCCTCTTTGTGCTCAATCAGCCAGTCGATCAGTTCTTTGGCCACAAAGCAGTTTGGGTAGGTTTTGAGGTGATGTCGCCTGTCTTTAATAACCTTCTCTTCATGTAGCCTGAGCCTGCAAAGAAAATTTGGCAATCGTTTTAGAAATTTTGGTGACAACACAAGTGATTAAACCAATCCCGGAGGGCAGAGACAGAATGGAAGCTCGGCAGGAAGCAGAGTGCCACTCAAACATTTCCATGGCAGTGGGTGGTTTCCTCCCTGTCGGAGCCCAGGGCCCCCAGAGAGTGACTCCACCCCCAGATCTAGAGGGGACACAGAAGGATGGGAGGGACACACAACCAGACAACCTAGAGCTCTCCTGCCACTCAGGAGACTGAGAAAAGCTGTCCCACCCCTCCCCCGCCTCACTCCCTTCTCTTGATCTCTCCACCAGTGGACTTATGGCTTCCAACAACCAACAGACAAAAACTCTGAGTACAGGTACTTCCTCTCCATCACAAATTGATCAGGGTCTAGCATAGTTGCATTCATTTATTCATACAACAAATACGAATGAGTGTCTATTACCTGCCTAGTAGGCACCTTTGAGCATTAGAAGCATACATCGAAAAATACCCAAATGTCCTTGCCTTTATGGGTCTTGTTTTCGATACAGGCAACAGGTCATCCTTTCTGAGGCTCACTAGGTTCCAGGTGCAGACTGGAGCACTTTCACATAGATCGACTCAATGTTCATAATAACAATCTCACCAGAACTTATTGCCCACCCTTCATTCTTCTCTCCCTCCCTCCCTCCCTCCCTTCCAGCAGAGGGAACCGAGGTCTCAGAGACTCGCCTGAGACCACACAGCTAAGATCTGACCCCTGATGATCTCATTTCAGAGTTCCACTTTTCAATCACCACATCACAGTGCCCCTAGCTAGGGAGGAATAATCAGAAAATCCCGGAAATGAATTAAGGCTGTGGGATAAATACAATTTATTCACAGGCCGAGGGGTGAGCGTGGAGGGAAGTGGCTGACACAGAGCCTTCCCTCACTCCCTTCGGAACTAAGTGCCTTTCTTCCAACAGCCTTAAACCTGCCTGAAAAAAAAAAGTTTGTCCCATTTGTCTCTCTTTGTTTGATCAGCCTTGCATTTGGTTTTTAATTCTCAAGTGAACCATCAGGTCAGCTTCCCTCCTCCTTCACCCACATGGTTCCTATGCTCCTTACGTCAATCCTTGACAACGTTGTGCCACGGGAGTGTCACGTGACAAAATCACAAAGCCACTGTGTGCCTAGGGCAAGTAACTTAATGTCTCCTTCTTTCCCTGTAAAATGTAGGCAATTACGCCTACCCTGCCCTTGCAATGTGGAGATTTAGGGATATGGTATCTGCGAGGCACCTGCTAGCAACCCAGCGTAGTGCCTGACACTGAACAGGCCCCACCCGCCCTTCCCCCACTCCCTAAGGAAGGAACTCGGTCATACTCTCGCCTGTTTTGTGGACTGAGCGCACTGAGTGATAACGGGTTTTGATAACACAAAGGTTCTGATTAGGGGTTGGGAGCACATGGGGCTGGAGCTCTGAGGCCAAGCTGCTCTTCCTGGCTACACACTGTTACAGGCTGAGCAGTGTGCCCTAGAGTTCCTACGTGGAGACCCTCGGCCCCCAGAATGTGACCGCCTTTGACGACAGAGTCTTTTCAAAGGCAATTCAATTACAATGAGGTCAGTACATTGGGCCCAGATCCAACAGGACTGGTGTCCTTATCAGAAGAGGAGATGAGGACACAGCCACGTGCAAAGGGAAGAGCGAGTACAGACAGACAGGGAAGGCGGCCGTGTATACCCCAAAGAGCGGCCTCAGAAAGACCCACCCTGCCGACACCTTGATCTCAGAGTTCCAGCCTCCAGAACGGTGAGAGAATCACTCAATCTATGGTGCTTCGTCATGGCAGCCAGAGCTAACCAAGAAATCCAACTGTTGAAGACTGGATTAGTAGCCTGTGTAGTCTGGGGATAAAGGGCTCAGTTGGGGCATGGGCAGGGGGAGGAGGAGAGAAACGAGAAAGTCCTAACATCCATTAACTGCACAGAAAAAAAGGGACGGGCTTCTGTGTAATGGGCTTCCTACCACATGCCCAGCACGGCACTGAGCCCTTTCACACGTGCTCACTTCACTAACTGCCATGGCCTGGTGTTTGCATCCCACCCCCCGCACTTCTGTGTGGAAATACTAAACCCCAAATGCAACCCACTCTGCTGTACACCTGAAACTAGTGTACTATTGCATGTCAACTGTAATGGAACATTTGAAAAAACATTAAAAAATTAATTTTAAAAAGAAAGAAATACCCCTTAAATGTCAGTTACAAGGACAACCGGGAGCAGAGGACTGGGAATTTGAAGACCTGGCTGTCGTCCAGACGCTGCCTGTGGTTCCAGGCGATCAGCCTTCTGAGCACTACGGTCCCGTTGGTAAAACGGTGTCACACTGTCACAAAACTCACTCAGTGACACAGACAGAGACGGCGCGTAAGCCCTTACTCGGGGTGTGCTAGGCAGTTTTAACTGCCTGACTGGTATGAATCCTCATGCCAACTCCCCAAGGCAGGTCATGCGAAAACCACAAATGATACCCATGTAAAGGTGTAATTATTACTAAAAAATAAATGAGCTCTAATTAAAAAGAAATGTTCACAGAGGTGTGCCAAAGTCATCGCATGTATCCTTCTAATGAATTCAGCGACAATGTCACCAAATAACGTGTGTAACGTGTTCCAAGTGGCAGAACGCGAAACGTTCATTCTCAGGCGTGATGTCTGTCAGGGATTCAAGAATCGTGAAGACCAATTTATTTAGACATTGAAATGTGGGATAAGCTACCCTATAATTTGGAGGAGGAATGGGTTATGAGCCAAAAGAGGAGTTTTAGCTCCTGTAAACTTTCCAACTTTAAAAAAATGTTAGGTAATGTTTACCTTTAAATACTACAGAACAGAACCTTTCAGTCACTATCCTTTCATGAACCCTCACGCTCAAGCTTGGTGCTCATTCTTGAGCACGTTGGATTCCCACCAGTTTCCTCCCTGCCCCGTGAGAAAGCACTAGACAGCACCCCTCGGCCCACCCGGGCCTGGTACATTTCCCTGTTTAGAAAATTGAATGGTGCCCTGGCTGGCGTAGCTCAGCGGATTGAGCATGGGATGAGAACCAAAGTGTCGCAGGTTCGATTCCCAGTCAGGGCACATGCCTGGGTTGCAGGCCATGACCCCCAGCAACCACACATTGATGTTTCTCTCTCTCTTTCTCCCTTCCTTCCCTCTCTAAAAAAATAAATAAAATATAATCTTAAAAAAAAAGAAAAAAAGAAAATTGAACGGACATGAGATGGAGGGGAAAGAACTCGGGATCCAGGAGTTAGCCTGAAACTTGATATTTTTAGACATGTAACCAGAGGTTAAAAAATGCTCAATACCTGTGCTACCATCTTCTTTTTCTTTCATACTCAGAAACACATTCTAAAAATGAGCCTTGAAAATTGTATATTCCAGGAAAAGGTAGCCCAATAATAAAGAGGTAAGGACTTTTACCCTGCAAACACATAATTAAGTGTTTTGCCTGGCACCGTGGGTCCTTAATAAATATTTGGTGAACTAATGAATGTACAAGGGCACTCATAGAAATGCCAGCATTTTTTTTCCAAAAAGGTAAGGAGGCGTCTCACTAACTTGGGAGGAGTTCCCACCCCACAACTAAGTGTCTACTATCATAAAATCGATATCTAAGTCTTTTAAAAACTCTTTATGCTTCCACTTCTAGGGTAACCAGTTTCTGGAGTTTTCACCCTTTAGAGTTGTCATAGCTTTTAATACGCTCACACGCACAAATCCCCAAGAAGGGGACAGAGTAGGCAATGTGGCCAAGTTTTGTAGAAAACCGGAAGTTTTGCATAACTGAACCTCTGTAAAATAGCATTCTCTAGAAAGACTGCAAAAATGCTGAGCTCGGGGCTAAAAGCCACACTTTTAAACACAGCATTTCGCCTGGACATTTCAGTCACATCGTCTGCCATGTCCAACATCCCCTTTGAATTAAAAGGGTCTTCCACAGCTTACCCACCCAAGCAGGGTTTAAAAACCTCCTGCCTGAGTTCTTTGCATGAGCCATCCCTGTCCATGCGCACAGGCAGTTCAACAAGGACACAGGGGCACAGGATTCTACCCAACTTAAATGACGATAATTAGCTAAGCTAAAGCACTATGGCTCCCTCCTGGATTTCAACCAGAGTGGAGTCTTCACACAGCAGTTGTGCCACGGAACACTTTCTTGAA
Source organism: Phyllostomus discolor (assembly GCF_004126475.2). NCBI lineage: Eukaryota > Metazoa > Chordata > Mammalia > Chiroptera > Phyllostomidae > Phyllostomus > Phyllostomus discolor. The sequence goes on along the minus strand of NC_040909.2, from coordinate 126,035,893 downwards.
GCAGAAGTTACCAAGGTGTCAATGTATATAATACAGCAATGTGGGGTGCTCCCGCTAAAGGGGTTCAGCTGCCAAGTCCAAGTACATACTTCCTGGTTTCCCCACTCAGTTCTGCCACATACCCTCTCCACATCCTCCAGCGTCTACACGGAATCCTAGAACAAAGGTTAAAAGTGCCCAGGAGTAGAAGACTCAGAGGAGTGAGAGAGGTGGGGGGAGGGACGGCACAGCAAAGCTGAGGGGTCGGGGGAAAGAGCCCTGAAGATGGAAATGAGAGGAGGCACAGGACAGCCTGCAGCGCCTCGTTCTTTGGAGTTTTCCCCGTCTTCTTCCAGCTATGCACGCCCTATGGTAACCAGAACAGCACCAATCAGTCCCTCCAAGGGGCTGTGCAAGCATCGGTTCCTTGGATCCAAAAGAACCTCACCTACCCATGTTCTAAGGAGTATGTCCTGGAATTGCATTTGCTACAAAGACCTTCCTTCCTGACCCCAGGGCTCCTCCCAAGCCTTCTGGCCTCTGTCCCAGCTACGAGCACACCCACCTTGCAGTGTGTCCACATTGGGCTCTTCTCCATCCCCTGATTACATGTCACTATTCCCCGTGCCTCTGACCCAGACAGTCCCCTCTGCTTAGAATGCCCCCTCCTCCTGGCCCCAATAATTCAAAGACTCTACTTACTCTTCAGCTTGGAAGGCACCTCCCCCTGTGAACATCTTCCCAGCCTTCCAAAGCCAGGGAACAACCTCTCCTGTTTTCTCCTAATATTTTAATGACACTAATAGAGCATTCATCCTACTGTATTACAACTAAATGAGGTCAGGGATCCTAAGGGAGAGTTGCTTATTTAGTTTTGCCATTCTCGCGCCTGGCGCATGGGAGGGGATAGATCCTCACTGATGTGAAAAATATTGGTGTCCACTATGTACTCAATAACATTCTACATCAGTCAACTCAATCCCCACTGCACCGCTGGGGAGAATAACCATCTCTATTTTAGCTGCCTTTTCAATCCTACCAGAGAAGAAATTTCAGTACAAAAACCACCGTCCCATCATTCATTTCAGACAGCTGGTCCGCAGGCTTCAGATTCAAGGTGATTCTGTAATGTTCTATTCTTGTCCAGCTAACCAGCTGCCGAAATTGCACCAGACAATTTCCTCTTCCAGCCCGAACAGAACAAACACTGCTGAGTGCAGGGTGTTAATAATCCCATCAAAATTACCATCCATCTGATAAGGAAAGGAGAAATTGTTGTCTTTTTAAAAATAGCTTGCAGAGAACTGCAGTGGGTTGTAAAAGGCAGGGAACAAAAGAGAGGCAGAAACTACAGATCCTCATTTAAAAACAGTGTCATAAATCTCAGCCAAAGTAAACAGTTTAATTAAAAAACACAGCAAGCCCAACAGTGGGGCTGACAGTCTGGGCCTGGTGATTTGGGCTGCAGCCCTGACATAGATGTGCTTTAAACCAAAACTGTTGTCCCTTCCAGATGTTCCGCAACAGCCAATGTCTGTCCCTGGGGCTCAGAGAGCCCAGGGAACATCACTGTTAATCACCCACCCTAAAAGGATGAGAAAAAAAGACAAGAACAAACAAAATCTAACACACTGCTTTTCCTTTCAATGTCTGGATTTATTTTATAATTAAAATTTCAAATGATCAAAATCATACATGTCCATGGTAGAGAAACAATTCAAATATGTGTCATACAAAGTTGGGTAACTGGGGATGATTTGGTAATTGCTGAAACTAGGAGACAGAGGCACGGGACTTTGCTACACTGTTGTATTTGCTTTGGGATGTGTTTGAAATTTTCCTCAACCCCACTTTCCAAAGGAACCCAATATTAATAGTTGTGTATGTATCCTTGAAAAAGTTTTTAACTTACACATATATGTGTTTGTGTGAAATAGGATCCTAATATACATTTCATGTAGTTTTGCGTCAAGAATTTGTCTGAATTCTCTCAGTCTAGTCAGAACAACAGAACAATACGGACAGGAAAGAGAATCGACTGGTTAACGGTAACAGAGCACATGCGATTCTGCAGAGACAGAAGGAACGGGTCTCGGAAACACACACCCAGACGCACACACATAACGTGTGGAAAGTTGCAGGAACGGCCTTCCTTTCCGAGACTCCTTTCCGGGAGGGCTGCAAACAACGGCTCTGTGACTTGGAAAGTCTCTATACAGAGCCTCTCCAGGCCTCCTTTCAGGTCGGTGCAAAGTCCCGGGTATTCTGTATGTCTTGTCACCATAATGAATTGAGATGGTAAACACACCTGGGCAGAAAGCATGTTCGATTCCAGGTCCCATATATCATTCACTATTTGAAATCCCGAGGAAGCGGTGTGAGCAGAAACAATAACAGTAGTACCTTACAGCTAAGTGGAGCCACAACTGTCAGAGCTGAGACCAGCAACATCCCTGGGAATCAGGAAGCCGCTGTCACTCATTCGACAGATAAGGAAGGGAACTCAGGAAGATCCAAGTGATGTGACCAAGTTACATTTTCAAAGGAAGAGAGTCAGGGTTTGAACCCAGGTCTTCTGATTCTCGTGTGTAGAGAGCGTCCCATACCACTGAATTTTAAATGGCAGAAGCACCCATCTTCTGCCTATGTTATGCTCCTACAGGCTAAGAAAAAAGAAAAAAACATTCCAGTCATGCTAGAACAGCGAGGTGAAAATTTATGCAATTTATGCACCACACAGATCCTGCTACCAGTGCAAACACAGATGGGGTTCACAGAAGCGCCTACAAAAGAAATCATCAGATTGTCTTCGTGTTGGCACTAATGACGATCACACTCCTGGGGGACAGGGAATGGACCTGGTGAGTCACGCCGCCCCAGAGAGTCAGCATCAGGTCATGCAGTACGTAAAACAAATACTTTTCTAGTGACATGTGCAGAGAAGTTCAGGAGTCCCTTTTAAATCTCTCACGCCTAATAGCTATGCACGGTGCCGGGCGGGTACCGGACTTACCGGGGAGATCACTTTGTTCGGCACAGAAATGTCTAATCACTATGTGGCATGCCTGAAACTGATATAATAGTGTGTTTCAACTGTGATTGAAAAATAAAAAACAATTTAAAATAAATAAATAAATTTCCATCTCATCCCTGAGATAAGAGGTAAGTATAGGGCCAGGGTGGGAAGGTCCCTAAGTCAGCCTTCCCGATCTCCTTAGACGTAATATTTTCACTGTGTTCTTCTTCTACGTGGGCTTACTCCTCAGGGACCTCCTAGTCTAAAGGAACAGAGCAAGGTAGCAACGTCTCTAGCTCTGATCTCTTCCTCTGAAGACAGAACACGGTGCTCTTCCTGTTTGCAACGTGCCGTTCCAAGAAGCTCCAGAATTTCTTTTTTTCCCAAACAAGTCATTCTTTGTCTACATACCACGCCCAGGAGCAGCAGACCTCTCATTGCCATTTTACAGGTGCAGAAACAAGCCTGGAGCGGTTCGTGGAACCGACAAGGACACGGGATGATTCAGTACCGGTACTGGTTGAAGTCCTTGCTGTCTTCTTGGTAAAGGACTGGGCAGGGCTCTTGCATCTTGGCAGCTGCTCCAGTCGTGGTCCCCAAACCCCATCCTGCCCCTCTGTAATTAAGGACGCTGTGTCCCGACTCCTTTCAATACACAAGGGTTTGCCCTTCACCTAGAACAGTGAGTCCCAAACTGGGACATGCATTACGTCCCTCCCTTTACCTCTGTTCTCCAAGATCTGGCATAGGGCCAACAACTGGTGCTGTTCAGTGGGTCCCAAGTGGGGGATTATCAAGTATTCCTTTCAGGTAGGAATAGGAACTCAGGGGCATTAGTTAGGAAATTAACGTCCTGTCTTCCTCCTTCACTATTCATCATTCACTCATAGACACGCTGAGCAGCCAGAGTTCCAATTCAAGTTCCATCCATTATTCACTGTGTAACTTTGGACAAAGCATTCAACTTCTCGGCGCCTCAATTTTCTCATCTCCAAAATGAGAATAATAACATGTCTTATATTGTGAAGACTAAATGAGAAACTAGATCAAGTGCTTAGCACATAATAAGCTCTCAATTAACGCCCACTCTGACTGCTGTACATCTTTCACTGCCAGGTGTTGCCAAAGCACCACCAAGCAGCCATGGAATACGCATTTATTTCAGTGACTTTTTTAGAACAAACGTGGTCCTCAGTTGACCGGTTTCCCAGCGTGGATGCAGGATTTTGCACTAACTTTGCTTAATGTCTCTGGAAGGGAGTCAGGAACAGGGCGGGCTGACAGCTTCTGGGTAGACTTGGCTGCTCCTCGTTGTCAAAGGATCAGCAGGAGAGCCCTGCATGTGCAGCGGCAGGTAGAAGCAGAGGCAACCCAAGGGGAGGGAGCGCTCAGTCACTACCCGAAAACGCCCCCAAGTCTTTGCTTCCCATGAGAATTGCTAGAAGCAAAGGGATAACTAAAATCACGGCATTGTTTTAACTGAGATATCTACTTATAATTTCAGGATATCTAGGACAACCCCCCCACCCCCACCCAAGCATTACTATTTTACAAGTGGGAAAACTGAGACTTGGAAAAGTTAGGTGTTTTCCCTGCTAGAACATCAAACTTGACCTTCTGCCTCTGGCCAGGCTGTCTGCTGGACTCCATGTGGGATGGCCTGGAAACAGAGGCTGCTGCTAATCTAGCAGTTTATCAAGAGCTGGCCTGGGCTCTGTGACATCCTTGCAAATCATGCCTGGTAATAGCACTCGAGTCTTGAGAAAGACACCACGATCAATCCAGTGTGGGGAACTGAGTATTTCATCCCTCAGAAAAACATCACAGGGTCGACTTTTAGACAAAGAAAAAAATATATGGAAAGATAAAGTACAAAAGATCATGAAATAATAACTACAATGAATAGAATATGAGAAACACACACCAGGTGATCTGCAGACTGAGGCGGACATTGAACTCAGGGAAGGAGAGGGCAGTGAGGTTCAAAGTCAGCCCGCAGGAAGGTCACCTAGAGGGCTTGTTACACCACAGATGGTGAGCCCGAGAATTTGCATTTCTAACAAAAGCCCAGGTGATGCTGATGCTGCCTCCTCGGGGAGCACACTTCACAAACCACTGGGTTGCAGAGAAACAGAACCCATATTATGTGACGCAGTAAAAAGAAGAGGGTGATGGGAGGAGGCGGGAAGGAGAGCGGCCCAAGGCCTATAAGGTGTGTGCAGATCTCGCAGACGTTTGTGGGGCAGGGTGTGGTCGAGGGGAGACATACTCTCCGGGAGTAAGATTCCAGGCACTGGAGCACCCTCAAAACCCTGCAAAACTGACAAGGGAACTAACTCCCTGGCCAGACTTACAGTGTGATTTTTGGAGCCCCTCCTTCTTTCTCCCTCCCTCCCTCCCTCCCTCCCTCCCTCCCTCCCTCTCTTCCCTCTCTCTTTCCTTCCTTTTCAGAGAGAGGGGAAGGGAGGGGGAGAGACAGGGAGAGAAACATCGATGTGTTAGAGATACACTGACTGACTGCCTCTTGCACATCCCCAGTCAAGGGACCCAGCCGGCAACCCAGGCTTGTGCCCTGACTGGGAATCACAGGCCAGCTCTTAATCCACTGAGCCTCACCAGTCAGGGCAGCCCCTCTTTCAATGTACCTCACCATCTGCTCAGTAATGCTCATCCTCCCAGGACAGGAGCACAGGTCTCCCTTCAATAAGAAAAAGTCATAAGAGTCTCTCTGTTTTTTCTCAAGACATGTCTTGGCTGCCCTGGCTGGTGTGGCCCAGTGGGCTGAGTCCAGGGCACACGCCTGGGTTGCTGACCAGGTCCCCAGGTGGGGACGCGCAAGAGGCAACTGATCAGTGTGTCTCTCGCACATTGATGTTTCTCTTCCTTTCCCCCCTCCCTTCCTCTCTCCCTAAAAGACAGGTCTTGGCTGAGAAATAGGTGACAAGCTCACACATATTAACTGTAATCAGGGCAAAAGAGGAAAGGGTTGGTCCCACTTGTGGGAAAGATGCCCAAGGCGGAAATGGGGCTGAGACAGCGGACTTTGCTTTGTCTCAGCCTGGGCCGACCAATAGAAGCCAGGGACTGCACTGTCTCTGGGAGGAATCTGCCACCTAAACTGTAGACTGTGCAGTTTCTGTCTAGGTAACAGGGCCCTGGGGAGGGCTCTTATCCAATTAGGACTTGAGTTTCCTAATCTGGAAAATGAGGAAGCTGACTAGACTTATCTCTAAAATCTCTTTCAACTCTGAACTTCTCTGTTTGTATGGACACCCTGAAGAGTCTCCAGGGTAAATCCTCACTCCCGAGATGAAAACAGAACCGGCTGTTTGGGGCACAGCTTGTACTGAAACCTTCTACCGCAAACCACAGCGCCAAGGAGCACGAAACAGCACATTTCATTTCCTTTGGGCTTTCAAACGAGGATGAACATATCAAAGGGAAACTTGTGCTAAGCATGCTGTGCAAACACCGGGTAGGGTTACAGTCGTGTATTTTCAGCTCCTACGGCAGATGCTGAAGCTGCCAGCATGCTAGAGGCTTTGGGTGTGCAGGTCGGTAACACGGGGGGGGGGGGGAAACAAGGTTTCTCAGGGTTTAAAAATATTTCAAGAGCCCTCCAAAGTGTTCTTGGTGACGTCTGCAGCTACAGTGGAGGCTGCTTCCTGCTAAGGGGCTGGTCATCTCAACCCATGTACACTTGGGGCGCCCCAGCTGCAACCACTGCAACCACGCACAGCTTCAACAACGGCTGGCGGCGAACTAGTTTCTGTAGTTCAAGGACCACGAAACTGAAACAGGTGTTGTTTCTTCAAAGTAAAAATGTTGTCTTCTATGTGTATGACTTCCACACACACACGCTGAATTTATCCAACATTATCATTTTCCTCTTCTTCTATTTCCTGTTTTAGCCAAATGCGTCACCACTTCGATCACTGTCCTGAAAGGTATGCTATTCCTTCCTTCTTCAGTATACGCTGCCCCTCTTCTCCTACCTAGCCATTAAAATCTCACTTAACACAACCTTCTCCCACTACATTTTCTCTCATCCAACCGGACATTCTCTTGTTTCCCTGCCTCCCCATGATGTTTTTCCTACAGTGCTCACATTCACCCATATATTCTTTTATATTTCTTTACTCTTATTTTCATCCATTTTCTTCTCTTCAACCATACCACAAATAGTGTGAGTAAGGAATTCTCTTTCTTTCATATTCCCCAAAGGGTCTGGGATAGGGCTAATGGTAAGCAATCTCAGTTAGTGTAGGGTCTGGGTTTCCATCTTTGCTTTCGGCTGGACTGAAAGAAACTCCAGCCCAGTACAAAGTGCAAAACTTGAGTGTCTAGTCTTGGGCCCTTTGGTGGCTATGTACATACCCATCCAGGCTGTACACACTCAGAAGCGCTTCGAAGAGTTTCTGTCATTGCTGGTCTATTAATCAGAAGGAGTATCTATCTGGATCACCTGTGTTTGTGTTTGGTCCCCTTGGATAGGAAACGTTACATATTTCTTCCCCCAGGAAGAAATATGCCAGTGCTGTTCCTCAGAGTGTGCATCCAGCAGGCCTCTGAGTTTTGGCTCAAGCCCCGCCTGCTGCCAGGACCCAGGTGGGCCGGGGCAGGTACAGCTCAGGGGGGCGGATGGGCCTCTGCAGGGGTCCACCGGTGGCTCTGCAAAGCAGCCAGAGCCCCAGAGAGGAAGGAACTTTGGAGAAGGCCACAGGACTAGCGGACTCAAGGACAAGGAGCCAAATCTGAAGGCACCGTGTTCACTCAAGTTCTGAGAGGCAACGGGCCAGGGACAGCTCTGCTGTGGGCAAAAGGTGGCAACGCCTCGGGGAGGACCCTGAGGACGGGTGTCTCCATCCCCAACACTCACTGTTGTATTGCCAGAGCCTAGCACCCGCTCCCAAATTCAATACCCCCAAAACATGGTAGACGCAAATCCATCATTTCACTGCTGCCCCTTCTCTAGCTCCCCTTCCCTGTCCCGCCTCCCCCCAAAAACACACACACATTCTCTCATCATCATCATTCCCTACTGAACCAGTTCCTCTTCCCAAGCATCTGATTTCTACGAGTGATTCCTCGAATATTCCAGCCACCCAGGTAACCTTCTCAATGACCTTGACCTAAGGGCCCCTTACAGACAGAAGCTAGGCTTTAGTTAGGTTTTGCATTCCCTGGAGTCTGGATAGTGCTGGTAGGCACTCAGAGACTGCTTCTTGTAAACAGAAGGGATGAGGGGGAGGTTCTGGTGTGCTAGTAACATTCTGTTTCTTGACAGAGGTGCTGATTATACAGATGTATTTACACTGTAAACATTTCTTGAGTTGCATACACACACACAGGCACACACACACACAGAAAATGTCTCTTGGACTCAGATTTCTTTCATGCCGTAGGTCTCAGCTGTCATCAACTTCTGTTGTTGATCCCTTGGAAATGTCCTTTGAGTGGCCTCCCCCCTCAGCCACTCTTCCGAGTCCAAAGTCTCCTCATTTAGTTCCTGGATCCCCGCTTTTCCAACACATACCTGCTGCCCCACTTACCCGTCCTCGGTAAGGACCTACCCAGACTGGCTTTTAACTGTGGTACGCACAGGCTCTGCGACCTCGGGGCAGCAGTCACAGCTCCCTCCCTTGGCCTCTGCCCCTTATCCACCTTGTATGGACCCCTGGTCCCACCCCCAGGCCCCTGCTGCAATCACGCGGGCACATCTCCTCGGTCTACCCCATTTCTCTGCCTTTGTCCACGGCATCCCCACTGCCAGGAATTCCATCCTGCTTCTCTTTGACTTCCATACCAACTTCTCATCTTGCCTTGGCTGGTGTGGCTCAGTGGAGTGCCAGCCTATGAACTGAAGGGTCACAATTCCCTGACAGGCCACATGCCTGGGTTGTGGGCCAGGTCCCCGGTTGGGGGGGGGGGGGGTTTGAGAGCTAGCCACACACTGCTGTTTCTCTCCCTCTCTTTCTCTCACCCTTCCCCTCTCTCTAAGAGTAAATAAATGGACTCTTAAAAAAACAAAAACAAAAAAACTTCTCATTTTTCCTCCTGTCCCACCTCACCAGAGAGCCATCTCCTTTCCTGGGTCACAAGGATTTCTCCTTCCTAAAGCCACTCCTGCACCACTCCAGGGTTCTCTGCAGTATTTTGTCCAATCGTCCTCCATTTATTCATGGATTCTTGTTCTATCTCTCCGTGTAAAAGTCAGCTTCCTGAGGGCGGGAATCATGCTGTTTATTTCTTGATATCTTGTTTCATACAGACAAAGGCTGGCCCCTGAGACTCTCTATAAATATTTACAGGCTGAATAACTAAAGATCAAATATTACCAGCAGGCTTATGCATATAAAGTTATTCTGGGAGAAAAAAAGATGAAAAAGGATATATACCTAATCTCCTAGTTTCCTGAAATTTGCTGAAGAAATCTGTTCTCTCTATATACCTGAAAGTATATAAACTTAACTAATCTATAATAAAATGTTAAATGCACTTGTAAAAGGTTCACATACACTGCCTTGAATCTTTTTCAAACCCATCTATGAATTGCAGGGCCCTGTTTTGAATTGCCAGGCGAAAAAGACAGTTCTATTGCAACAACATCACAGACCCCTGGATTCAAAAGTCCAACAGAAAAATATGCTTTTGATGTTGTTATCGTTCCCAGTAAGAGCTGTGGTGGGAGGAAGAATGGCCTCATTCTCTCTGGCCGCTTATACAAGGGCTATTTACCATTTGGGCGGGCCTTTCGCCGCTGACAGAGGCTTCACAATATCACTTTCATTAGTCACTCACCACAAGCGCCTTGTGATGTGCAGGAATATTACTGCCCTGTCCAACAGCGCGAATGGCCTCCTGAGACACAGAGAAGTTATGAGAAGGACTTGCCCTGCCCTGATCGGGGCAGGCAGGTCCGGCTCAGGTGGGTGGATGGGGCTCCCTAGATAAAGAGTGAGAGTCAGAGCTTAAACTCAAAGCCCAGCTGTTCTGCTTAGATCCCTGGGAAAACCTGCAAAGCTCTTCCTTCAGGAAAGCTGAGACACACTTGTCACCAGCTCATTACTTTAGGCTAACTCTCTGATAATACTGAAAATCAGCTCAACCCAATTACCACTGACTGCATGCCTAGTAATGCTAGAAACTGTGCTAACCAGGGGGCATATGGCAGTGAACCTCACACACACACACACACACACACACACATACACGGTCTCCCTCACAGGGCTTCGAGTCCAGAGGGCGGCTTACAAAGGAGGGGCCAAGGCCATCATTTGGGGGTGCAACCAAAAAAGATCAGAGTGTCTGTATTTTACACACCTTTCAAGAGACTTCTAAATTTCTTTTTTTAAATATATTTTATTGATTATGCTAATACAGTTGTCCCATTTCCCCCCTTCACTCCCCTCCACCTTGTACACCCTCTCCCACCCACATTCCCCCCCTTTAGTTCATGTCCATGTGTCATACTTATGAGTTCTTTAGCTTCTACATTTCCCGTACTATCCTTGCCCTCCCCCTATCTATTTTCAACCTACATTCTATGCTACTTATTCTCTGTACCTTTTCCTCCTCTCTCCCCCTCCCACCCCCCTGTTGCTAACCCTCCATGTGACCTCCATTTCTGTGGTTCTGTTCCTGTTCTAGCTGTTTGCTTAGTTTCTTTTGGTTTTGCTTTAGGTGTGGTTGTTCATAATTGTGAGTTTGCTGTCCTTTTACTATACATGGTTTTTCTTTATCTTCTTTTCTTAGATAAGTCCCATTAGCATTTCATAAAATAAGGGCTTGGTGATGATGAAATCCTTTAACTTGACCTTATCTGAGAAGCACTTTATCTGCCCTTCCATTCTAAGTGAGAGCTTTGCTGGATAGAGCAATCTGGGATGTAGGTCCTTGTCTTTCATGACTTGGAATATTTCTTTCCAGCCCCTTCTTGCCTGTAAGGTCTCTTTTGAGAAATCAGCTGACAGTCTGATGGGAACTCCTTTGTAGGTCACTGTCCCCTTATCTCTTGCTGCTTCTAGGATTCTCTCCTTCGTTTTTACCTTGGCTAATGTAACTATGATGTGCCTTGGTGTGTTTCTTCTTGGGTCCAACTTCTTTGGGGCTCTCTGAGCTTCCTGGATTTCTTGGAAGACTATTTCCTTTGCCAGATTGGGGAAGCTCTCCTTTATTATTTGTTCAAATACGTGCTCCATCTGTTGCTTTTCCTCTTCCCCTTCTGGTACCCCTATAATTCGGATGTTGGAACGTTTAGAGATGTCCTGGATGCTCTTAAGCTTCTCCTCATTTTTTTGAATTCTTATTTCTTCATGCTTTCCTGCTTGGCTGATTCTATCTTCCTTCTGGTCCACTGTATTGTTTTGAGACCCAGTTTCCTTCCCTTCACTATTGGCTTTCCTCCATGTATCTTCCTTCATCTCTTTTATGGTAACCTGCATCTTTTCATCTCATTTGCGCCCAAAATCAACCAACTCAATGAGCTTTCTGATCACCAGTGTTTTGAACTGTGCATCTGATAGATTGGCTATTTCTTGGTCGCTCAAAATGATGAGTCCTGGGGGACTGATCTGTTCTTCTGTTAGAAACATATCTCTCCCTGTCTCTCCTTTTTTTTTTTTCTGGTCTGGTCGCTCTTGTTACGGTGAGGGACGGAGCCTTAGGTGTTCACCGGGGCTGGGCACCCCAGTTGATAGATTGTGACGTTATATGTGGGAGCGGGGGTGGGAGGGATCAATGGCGGCAGTTCCGTTCTCCTGGGATCTCAGTCCCTTCTCTGGGATCATGGGCTGCAAGCTCTGCCCTGGTCTACAATCTCCGCCTCACTGGGTCTGCCAGCCGCAGCTCGCATACTCAGGGTCCCCTGCTGCGTTTCTGCCCGCCCTGGATGGCTCTAGCGCCAAGTTCACGCCAAGTTCTCCCCGACCTCCGCGTGCCGCCGACCGGAGCCTGCCCAGCTCCTCTCGGCCCCTCCTACCGGTCTGGATGTATGGGTGTACTTCAACTTCTTGGCTGTCCGACTTCCATTCAGATAAATCCTCTGTCAGTTCTGGGTGTTATTCTAGCTGTAAATTGCTGTTGTTCTAATCTTGGTTGTGCATGGAGGTACGGTGCGTCCACCTATGCCTCCATCTTGCTGGAAGTCTAGACTTCTAAATTTCTATTTGTGTGTGTGTGTGTGTGTGTGTGTGTTTGATATGCACGATGCATCGGAATAGTGGTGCATGTGCACAACTTAACATGCTTAAGATGGGGGGAATCTATGCTCAAAACACGTTTAAGATAGGTATGGGCAAGCAGAAACATTTGAAAACCAGTGAACTTCAGGACTATTTGGACTTTCCTGAACATGCCATAACACTTCAAGTCTTCGAGTCTTTCTACTTGCTAGTTCTCTGCCTTAAAAGACTGCACCTCCCCTCCCCCACTGTACCCTGAGTCAACTCCTTCCAAACCCAGCTTAGCTGTCAGTGCTCAAGGAAGTCTTCAGCATCCTCCTTCCCCGGGCAGTCAATCGGTTCCACCCGGTGCTCCCACTGCACTTGCCATGTCCTTCTATCGCAGAAATGATCACCGTGTGTAACTGCCCACATTTCCATTCGTGGCTCTAGCTGGCTGGCATCTCTGGCTGTCAATTCCTTGAGGGCAGGGTTCCCCTGGTTTCCCTATTGTTCTAGGGTTGGTGTCTGGCGCCTAAGAGACACTCACAGGGTATGTGAGAAATACAGTGACCGTTTTCTCTTTCTAACTGCAACTGACTCAAAGACAGAAGTTTCACATGGGCAATCAGAGCATGTATCACTTCCCCTTGTCTGCCCTTGCAGAGGGGCCGAGGTGCATTTGGGGTGGGAAAAGGTATTCATGCTCAATGTATGAGAGCATCACCCCTGACCCCCCCAGTGTAGCAGAAAATTGAGAGCTGGGATGTAGGAAAGATATACATGTTAAATTTACCAGTGAGGGGCTGGCCAGTTTTGGTCTTTAGTAGAGGTGGAGACCCAGTACTGCTAAACCTGGGAGGAGCAAATCAGAAATGCAGAGATGCCCTGCATTTGGGTGGAAGGGTCTCATGCAGACGTCCTCGGGGCTGAGAGGAAAGGAGCTCAGGACTGAGACATGGGACTCATGTCCTTTCTCAGCTCTACACACACTACCTACCTCAGGGCCACTTGGTCTCCGGGACAGGACACCTTTGATTCCTCAGAAATGCTTTCCGAGTTGGCAGTGGAAAGTAGGAAGTAGGAAGGAACCAAGACTGTCGGTTCCATTCTGGCTCTGGTACAAAGTCAAGTGGCCAAGGAAGAGTCATTTAGAAGGGCTGGGTTAGATGACCACTGACGTCTCTCCAGCCTGAAGTTCAACAACTTGATAATATTTGTGATGTGGAAATACATGTTGATCAACATGGTAAGATCACCCCTTTAGGAAGCCCTTCACTGAGGTGTAACTTGGAGCAACTACTTTAGTTCTCTGGACCTCACCCGGTCAGCAAATATTAACTGAACACCTAGTGCGTATCAGACATGGTAGCAAGCAGCAGGGACCGCCATCATGGACTATTCACTTGAGTAAATGCCACTTTCCTTGTCTTCAGCATGCAAAGACGCTTGCCTCTCTAAAACCCCTGAAATGTGATGATTCTGGGTGAACTCCAAACTGGCATGGTTCTCATGATTTTTTCTCCAGTTCTATATATTTTTTAAAATTCCATTTAAACACATCATAACTATAGAACTTAATTTCAGCTGTAAAATAATCCCTCATCCAATTTAAGAGATCTACATTTGAAGATTTTAAATGCAGTTGTTTATTTTAGCTCTTCTCCCTGAAAACTACCCCAGCTGCTTTCCTGAGGGCATCAGCATTACAAAGCTGAGTGTGGGATTTGGAATCAAAATACCTGGTGTGGCTCAGGGGGTGGTGTGGCTCAGGGGGTTGCATGTCGGCCTGCAAACCAAAGGGTCGCCAGTTCGATCCCTAGTCAGGGCATGTGCCTGGGTTGAGAGCCAGGTCCCAGAGGTTGGAAGTATGTGAAAGGCAACCAGTCAATGTGCCTCTGACACACCGATGTTTCTCTCCTCCTCATCCTCTCTCTCTCTTTCCATCTCTCTAAAAATAAATAAAATCTAAAAAAAGAAAAAAAAAACCCAAAATCTAAATCTGAGCTCTACCTCCATCAATTAGCCACTGTGTGTCTTTGGCCAAGTCACTTACTCTCTTCCTGAACTGCATTTCTTTTGCCACTTAGCAAAGTTTTATTCCACATCCACTGTGTACCCATCTTGTGTTGAACACGAGGGACATGAACGAAGAACAAGGCAGTATGACAGACCTTTAGCAAAGCACTTCAAGCTCTCTATTGGGATCGAAACCGCCACTTGGATTCCTATTAGCTCACCAGCTAAGGACCGTCAGAATGATAAGAATCAATAGAATGCTATGTAGAAAATCTCCTAAAATATAAGATGCTTTTGAAATGTTACCTGGCGATCATAAATAATATAACAAATACTGATCACACAGAACTAAGATAGAGGAAAGGAAAGCTGTTACAAAACTAATAGATGTCCTTATGTATTCATCTCACCCAGGAAGTGCCTGTGATTTTCCAGTCCAAAGACTCATAGAGCGACCTCCTTCTGTGCTCTCTGAAGGCCTCTGGGCCACCGATTAATAACTGCTATAAACCCACAAGGCTGTAATTACATATCTTTCTAATAGCAGCTGTGAAAGCTAAAAATATTAATATGTTTGTGTGTCCTCTTACCTGGGATTGCATAATCAGCTGACTCTGAAGTGGGATTTTAGTGCTCATCACTAAATATTTAGCAATTTTAACAGCACACAATGAAGTGACAGACTAAAATGCAAAAGAGCCAACACAAAGCAAAAAAAAAAAGTGTTTACGGGCTCATGATTGAACCGCATAAGTGTCCTTGTCCATGAAAAGATGTAAAACTGCAAACAACCAAATGAAATCAATTAAACAAAACACTCTCCACTTCTGACTCCCAGTGCAAATTGCAAAGCACAAGGTCCAACTCCCAAAACTTCAGTTTTCCTATTTTCAAAGGAGGAAAGGGAAGAATGAAATTTCATTACTTGGAAACTAAAAGCAATTTTACTTCCCATAAGGGATCAATCAACAAGCATTTATTAATGGTTGAACCCTATTTCTGGAACAGTGGAGATCCCACAAAGATTACATAAATAAAATAACATAAAACCATCTATACAAGAAATGTGGTTAGAAGTCCAACATTTTCACATATTAAAGCTCAGACAAATGTGAGGGATCAAAGATGATTATGCTGTACCAAGCAGAATTAGCCTTTTTTTTACACTGTGTAGCAGACAAAAATTTTATGTAACTATCCCTCACTCTGTGTTTTTAGGGAAAAAAGACTGTAACAGGTACCTATAATTCTTGTCACTTTTGTCACAGAATATTTATAAACCCAATTCCAGGTACTTAGTAAGAAACAAAATTAATGCTGGCTAATTTAAGCAAAAGAAAGGTTTTACCGAGAGATCCAGAGGCTCTAATAAGATCAAGGGAAGACGGAAGAAGAAAGCTTAGAAAACGCAGGAGCTGTGTACCCCTGAGAACAGGCTTGCGAGTCTCATTAAGGAAGCAGGGGGGTGCTAGAAGGAATTAAGACTACATTGGCAAGAGATCCCCAGAGGCTGTGGGAACTTCCAGTGGATGGCACCAGCAGACCCTGAAGTAGGCTAGCAAGTCTCTCTGAGCTACGCAGGGACGCAGGGGACACACCATACACACGTGTGGGTTGTTTCGTAACAGATTTACGAAAAGGTTTTGCAAAGCAGAAGCCATTCCAACTGCCCATAACAGATTTGTCTCTGAAAGCAGACACTTGACTGAACTGAGTTTTTGTTGTTGTTGTTTTTTAAGAAATTTTATAAGAGTTTATTTGAGCCAAACTGACAACATATGCCAGGGAGCAAGATTTCCTATGCTTCTGAACTGAGATTCTTGACTAACAATTCAAACACACACAGATTCTCACACAGATTTAAAGCACTAACTTCTCTAAGCGTCTAAATGACAATTTTTCTTAAAAAAAAAAAAAGATATGGAAATGAATGACTCCTCCTTCTTCAGGCTTCATTCAGTTCCTGAGCCAAGAGCAAGAATTAACAGCTAAGGACTAACAGATTTTTAGTGGAATTTCCTGTCCAGGGGTGTGATGAAGCCTACAAACACACACACACACACACACACACACGCAGCAGCACAATGTGTGACAAGATAAAGACAGCTTCACATCACAGGACAAGGAGAAATTAAAGAACGATGCAACTTCATACCTACCACACTATTTTGAAATCTATGGAGACTGACAGAGGGTTGGGGGAAGAAAACAATGGGAGAAAATAAACTCAGCATTTCCCATTTGTTTAAGACAATGGTCTTGAAATGGGTTTTCCCAAAAGGACCTCGGGCCCTGGGCAGGGAGTGCCTGGGGAGCACCTGTGAGTCCACAGAGGTGTCCACATTGTCCGAGTCATCTTCCGTGTGGGCGCAATGGGCGCCAGGCATCCATGAAGGTGGAAAACAATGAGAAAGCAAATCATTGACTACTCTGTATGGCTGGTTATTTAAGGAAAGTGTTTACCCTTAATCAACATTAGAGTGTTTCTAAACTTGGTTCCCTACTGTAAAATATGTCTTTCAAAGATGGAAGCAAGAATAAACAAAGCTCCTCAAAATCTATTTATAAATTTGCCAAATGTTCATCTCTTCTTTAGAAGAATGCCATCAACGTCCAGTAGGTATTACTCAATATAACCTGCAAAAAACAACCTCCTTCAACCTCTCCCTCTCCCTCTCCCCCCACTCTCTCTTGCTCTCTTTCTCTCTGATATACATAATGAGTTGGCAAACTTTTTCTATCAAAGACCACACAGTAAATATTTTTGGCTTTGTAAGCCATACAGTTTGGCGTACAATGACTTACCGCTATTGTTGTAGCACAAAAGCAGCTACAGACAACAGGTCAATGGATGGGCATGGCTGTGTTCCAATAAAATTTTATTTACCAAAACCGGCAATGGAGCTCACCACCCATAGTTTTTGCCTATCTACAACATACATAACTGATTCTCGTGTCATTTGAAATTCACCTTCTCGGCACCATAAATAAATGCGGACACTCCCATCTCATCACTGAAGAAAAAGTGCTTCCAGAATGGTAACTACGAGCACGTTGACCTATTTACTATTAGTAGCAACAACAGCAGCTAATAAGGAATGTTCCCTATTTGCTGGGCCTTGTTCTAAGAACTTGACATGCAGGTAGCCTCAAGCGCTCTACTTATTCTTCCCATTTTATAGAAAAGGAAACTGAACTTTAAACTGATTTAGTCAACAGAGTGTCCAGTTACAGCCCCTGGATCTTATTTATTCAGGAGCCCATGCCAAGATTACACCCCCTCCCCTGAAAT
This sequence comes from Phyllostomus discolor, assembly GCF_004126475.2. Taxonomy (NCBI): domain Eukaryota; kingdom Metazoa; phylum Chordata; class Mammalia; order Chiroptera; family Phyllostomidae; genus Phyllostomus; species Phyllostomus discolor. The sequence continues at coordinate 126,018,426 of NC_040909.2, read as the reverse complement.
ACTCCTTATCCTTTCTTCTGCTAACACAATTTTTCTCTCTCAGGATCCTTGAAAATTCTAGTGTTATGTCAATATCCACTGGAGTCTTATAAAATCTTCATATTTATCGTCTCAAACCCAAGATTTCCCAACCCTTAGAGTTCTACATTCTTCTAACCCTAAAATCAACATCTAAACCATAGGACCTATTTTCCACCAAATGTCAAGGTCTAGAGTAAAACATTCAGTTATAATCATAAAATTATTGTCTTATCGGTCCCTATAAAAGAAGAGGGTCTTAAACTGAATATCCAGTGCTTATTTTGCTATTTCAACTTAGACTCTTTGAGAACGATGAGTCGGAAGCTCTCTATCACAGTCTGTAGTAAGAATCTACGGAGATAGGCAGGACGCATGGGCATGGACACCAGTGTGGCGATGACTGTGGGGGAGGGGCAGAAGGGCACTAAATGGTAACAGAAAAAATATTTACTCCAGTTCTAAACAGAAATTAAACAACATCTTAAAAAACTCTTCATCTATAACATACCAACAATATTTGGAACATTTTTAAATGAGATTGTGCTGAATAACTCCTTATGTGCAAAACGTAATCCTGGGAATATGCATTTTCCTAGAGTTTCACGTCACAGGGAAGCACCAACAAATAAGTTCCCTTCTGGAGTCTAAGATATGACCAGCCGGACTCACATTCCAGAAATTCTAATAGTTTTAGTTAATGAAAGCCCACAAGTGGAGAGTATTTACTATCATTATTCAATTAAAACACAAAAGGTAATCTGACGCGTTGTGTGTGTGTGTGTGTGTGTGTCTGTGTGTTCAGTGTGCTTCCTACTGTTTAGGCATAGGGTGTAGTATAAATAGCTAATTACTCACACAACTAACCCAACTTTTCTAGCTCTTAAGTATTTCTTAATTAATTCTTAAATATATTAATGTTGCTATTCATCGTTTTGATGCATGTAGTTGATACACTATGAGAAGAGAAAGTTTAAATTTTGCTCAGCATGGACACATATATTTAGAGCCAAGTCCAATTTCAAAGGTCTAAGATCACATCCACAGGATTAGGGGCGTTTTCCACCCCTGACTCCAGTCTGAGGGCTGAGCCCAGCTGCGTCCTCAACCTATAAACACTAAGGGATGTTTTGTTTTTCCAATTTTATTTATCTATTGTCAGAGAGAGGGGGAGGGAAGGAGAAAGACAGGGAGAGAAACAACGATGTGTGAAAGATACATCAATCAGTTAGTTGACTCTCGCATGCCCCCAACCAGGTACCGACCTGTAACCCAGGCATGTGCCTTGACTGACAATCAAACCGATGCCTCTCAGTTCAAGGCCACCACTCAATCCACTGAGCCACACCAGCCAGGACTAAGAGCATGGCTTCTGATGGACATTGTGGAGCTGCGAAGCCCAGCTCTTCCATTTGCCTGGTCTTATGACCCAAGCAAGTTTCTTAACCTCTCTTAGCCTTTGTGTTCCCAACTCTAGAATGGGGCTAATGACACCTACTTGCTCTTGTCATTCCTTATCGCACTCCTTGGCATACTGGTAATAATATTGGCCATTATCAGTAATATCCAACGCTATCAATAAATCCTAATTATTATTATGTCATTGTTGTCATTATTTATTGAGAAGGCTAAAAGAAAATCAGAATAACACCAAAACAATGGGTATCACAATAAATAGCACAGTAATAAAACTTACGGGCTACTGCCAAGGAACAGTTAGTTTATCCATCTATCTTGGCAGAAGGAAAATACACGGAAGCTGCATGTTGAGCAATTAAAAACAGAATCAGAGGTTAAAAGGCCACCTAGTTTAACCTTTGAACTAAACACCATCATTTATCAGAGAAGGTAAAGTTTAAAGTCCTCATTTCAAAACTCCCGAGTAAGTAAGTCATCAAGCACTTGTAGCACTGAAAGACGGAATGCCTCTTCCTAGACTGTGGGCAGGGAGCGCTGGAGCCAAGACTGAGTGAGGCACTGCACCTCGCCTTGGAGAGTGCACAGATCTGCCAGCTGTGGAGGGACGCACAGGATTTGTGGATGTGACCTCGGGGTCCCAGCTCGATTTGCCAGGCCGGGAGCTGGCTGGGACTGGGAGCCCAGCCTTTCTCCAGCAACAAAGGCTGTAGCCAAACCAAGCTCCCCTTAGGATTAGTGGCCTCCCTTCTCCAGCAGGATGGGCTGTGACTTCAAACAAGGCCCCAAGGTCTCCAGATGCAGCACACCTGGCATTGCCCAGCTCAGTCTTTCCAGTGCCTGAGTTCCTGTTATTCACGAGCCAGAGATAAGGCCATCCTCATACTGCATTGTAAGAAGGTCAGGTAGCAGCAGGGACAGAGTCTGGCAGCTCTGGGCTCATGCCCAGCTCTTTGTAGAATAGTCAGAGAATAAAAGACCATGTATCCTTCTTGCCCACCCTCCGTATTTATGGGTCCCTAGTACAGGCGTTCCTTAAGCCACACCATACAACATGGAGTTCACCTTTACCCCCTCTTACCCCACAGGGGGACAAAAAGGGGGAGGGTTGTGGAGACCCTGATGGAAGTCTGTACAAAGCAGACAAAGGCCCAAAGTGGGAGGAGCACCCATTCTTCTAAGTCACCAGAATTTTGGCACAAAGAGCTTGGACTTCCCTTTTTAGAAGGTGTCGCCTTTGGCTTATCTGTCCCATTCCTAGAAGTCTGAAGGGGAGACAGGCCTGTAATCATCCTGACCCTCCTCCTGGAGAATTATCACACAGACACAGGGTCTCCTGGTCAAGAAAACACGGGCTCTCTGAGAACCAGGTACTGGAACCACCCTTCTGCCACGGCAGGTGCTTCGGGTCACAGGGCTAAGATACGGTTCTCAAGGCCTCATGACACCATGTGGGGAAACACTGAAAAATCCTAATCAGTGCAGTTTTTCAAGAGACTAACTTAATTTCTCAAATTTAATCTTTGGTAATAGGTTAATAGACTACCACAGAGTTTCCAATGAGTGTTTTCCTTGACAGGCAGTGTACTAAAATTTCCAGGAAGGCCCTTTCCCAGAACTCCCCAGACAGAGTAATTAATAACTGTTCCCATGTTCTTTCAAGGAGAGGATTTTTGACTCTCAAGTAAAATAAATTGTCATATTTTCTTATGAACACGTGGGTGTTCTTCTAAGGACTGCTAGGCTGAATTTCATAACAAAATGTCCTTTCCCAGAAGAATTGCAAGGATTTCTGCAAACGTGCTGTAAGTTCCACGAGGCTGCCCGCTGTGCCAGCGTGGCCTTCCCTCCCCACACACTCAGAAGCTCACGAAGGACAGTGAAGCCCTGGCTGCTGCGGCTCAGTGGACCGAGTGCTGGCCTGTGAATGCAAAGGTCCCCGACCTGACTCCCAGTCAGGGCGCATGCAAGGGTGGGGGGCCAGGTTCCCAGCTGCGGGCACGCGAGAAGCAACTGGTCTATGTATCCCTCACACATCGATGTTTCTCTCTCTCTCCCTCCCTTCCTCTCTCTAAAAATACATAAATACAATTTTTTTTGCAGTTGTATAACTCTATTCGACAATCAGCAGTGAGTTCTCATCCACATTAACTGTCTGTAGAATTTTGAAAGTGGTGACAGAGACGTAGGTGACCAACGCATAGAGCTTGTTCAGTAAATCTTCACGCTCATTACGTTTTCCGGACAGCTGCACCGGACACAGCGTGGGACTTCCCTCACTCCCGTGGCCCAGGCGGCTTCGTGGAGCCTGGTGTCCCCGCGCACATCTGGAGTTCCACCTCCTTCACGGCAGACTGCCGCATCTCTTCCTTTAAGTGCCCGAGGGGCACGCTTCTTGAAGCCCCCCCCCACGGGTGCGCTCGTGGATGTCGGTGGTGTCTTCTCTGGTCACTACCTGTTCGACAGCAGAACAGCCCTTCTTCTCGCCACCCTTCTTTGCGGGAGCCATTATGCAGGGCCCAGGTTGGAGAGAAAGACTAAATAAGTAAAATCTTTTTAAAAAAAGAACTGGTAGAGTCCTGGTCACTAGAAGTTCTCTCTGGCAGGGGCCAGGAGGTCAGCCGAGGAGCACTGGTAGGGTAGGGACAACATGAAAGCACTGGAAATGTCTCCACAATCCCCAAACTCTCAGTTTTCAAACTCCTCCCTGAGTAAACATTTCTCCAGAACTGCTGACATGTAGCCAAACGAACTTCCTCCCCCTCTCTGAGTTCCCCTTTCGGATATAAAATTATCCAACAGCGAAACCACCACCCAAAGTGGAGCTAACAGGAAGACAGAGAGATTCCCTCTGGCTCACTACACATATGAGCAATCAAATCGTTTTGTCCCGTGATAAACAAAATGACTCAGTGGACCCCAGTGCATTGGAGTGGTGGTTTCTAAGGAATTCCTGGCCCTAAACCCTACACCTTCAAGGGAAGGATGCGATGGTAGATTGTAAGCAAGTCCTGAGTGAACCGACTCGGCTCTTCTTGGCTTTAAGCCCTCCACAGTGCGAAGTCAGCAAACTGCAAACACGTAGACAAAAGTGTTGGCTCCAGGCCCGGCTTCTTAGATTTCACGGACACTCCTCAATGGGTTTCACTGGAGTGTCTCTCTCTTGCACGCCACACAGGCATCAGAAAATTCACGCTTTTTATATCGCAGCTCCTTTTCCGTGCTCAAGTACAAAACGTCTGACGCCTTTGTATACATTACCCATTTCGAAGAATAAAAAGCTAAATTCAGACCTGGCTGGCGTAGCTCAGTGGATTGAGCGCGGGCTGCGAACCAAAGTGTCGCAGGTTCGATTCCTAGTCAGGGTACATGCCTGGGTTGCAGACCATGACCCCCAGCAACCGCACATCGATGTTTCTCTCTCTCTCTCTCCCTCCCTTCCCTCTCTAAAAATAAATAAAATCTTTAAAAAATATGCAGATGCATTACTCTGACCAAGGGAAGCCAGAGGCATTTAAAAAAAAAAAAAAAAAAAAAAGCTAAACTCATGGAGTATTATCCAAGAAAAAAAAACCACTTTTATTTGGACATATTCCGGCTAGTTATCTTCATGGTAAGATGCGGCACAAAATCAATGCCCAAGTCTCTGCTGTGAAGCCAGTGCAAAGGTGCGAGTGAGATACAAGCTTACCTCTTACTCATCTTGGACAAATACCCGCCTCCTCGAAAATCCAAAGTAGCTCCCATTTCCAAATTATGCAGAAGCGAGGGAGGAAGTTGATAAAATACATTGGAACACGTGACCTGACAGACCTTTCTTGGTTGTGTTATGTAAGTAAAGAACACTTGGCCACTTTCCCAGAAAGTCTGCATCTTAATTATCCCTGAAGCAGCTTTGCTTCAACAAAGAGATGACTTTCCAGCTTTGGCTGGGGCTATCTCTGAGTGGAGGTGTTCCTTGGAAAGACATCAAAACCCAAGTGATAAAAAAAGCATTCTTTGGGACTTGAACCTGAGACCCTTGCTGTTTTAGTGGAGAGTTCTATTTTGCTTCTATTACTGAGCGAATCCCGAATGCCAGGGCCTAACTTCCAAATCAGAGGGTGCTGAGGGGTGAGAGTTCAGGGAGGGTGCAAGCGGATGCCGCGCAGGTGATCACCGTGGTGGGGAGGTTAGCAGGGATAATTATGTTGAAAGCAGTAGAGCCCAGGATGTATGCGAGTGTCTCCTAACCTCCCCCAAGTTGTATCTTTCTTGTGAGTCCTTTTCTGTGGGTGCTTTTTTCTCTGTATAAGCTCCCCCTCCCAATTTTAAATTATTTCTCCTAAAAGTTTGCCTTAATCACATCATACCTTGCTCCAAAACCTTTCCATGGTTTCTCATCATTGAGCCCAACTTGTCTTTTGCAGAGATCAAGATGTTTATCTCCCTGATACTCACTGAACTTGCAGCTTAGACCACTCTAGTTATTGCCCTGTACATATTACTTAACTGCATCTGCCTCTTCCCCTCCCTGCCCCACTTAGACTGTGACGTGAAGGTAAGAGGAGGGGCCCTACTTCTTAATGTCTGACGGAGTTACTTCCACAACAACGTTGTGGTCACCCAGCAGGGACTCGAAGAGACCTGGATTCAAAGCCAGGCTCCCACACTAACCACTTACGCAATCTCGGTCAAACTGCTCGTACCTTAGTTCCTTCCATTGTCCGGACTCAGTGAAATAATACACACGTAAATGCACAGAACAGGACCCAACACTTCATTACTATCATTAGCTCATTACCGAATTCTCCAACTTTCCATCTTCACAACCCACGTATAAAAATACATGCCTTGACCACCCTAGGGAACTAGGGAACTGGGGAACTAACTTTTCTGTCCCCAGTGTCTCTACAAGTTACGAGAAGATCTCTGTACTGTACCACTTCTCAGAGAAGAGTTGTGACCCAGACCCAGAGGGCCCACTTCTGAGCTGTTTCCCCACGGTAGGCTGTTTACCAGCCTCCGGGTTCACAGCTCTTCTGGGTGCCCGTGTCCCTCTATCGTGGCTGAGTCCTCCTGCCCCGCCGGGGTCTCTGAGGCCGCTGTCTTCCCCACACCAGAAGCCTGGCCTCCTTTTCTAAGTGTTCTTCTTGGCTCAAACGCCTGATAGCACCTTCAGTAATGCCCCAGCCTTAGATTTTCAATAAGTTCTTTTCAATGTCTTTTTCAAAAATAGTTTCTTATTGTATTTTTTCCATCATCATTTCTCCCCCTCACACCCTCTCCCACCTGCTCTCCCCCACCCCTGTCACCGTCATCACCACACTGCGGTCTGTGTCCGCCGAGTTCTCTTTTCTGCCCAATCCCACTGCCCCTCACCCAGAGCTGTCAGCTTGCTCCCTAAGAGTCTGTCTCTGCTTTGCTTGTGATTTCAGTGTGTTCCTTAGATTCCACATGACTCAATTTTTATATTTATTGAATCACGAACATATGAATTCATTGACCTATACTGTACTTTTGTAAATTTTAAAATAAATGTATTATACGAGGATATACGCGACATGAGATTCATGTAATATATGGTATTTGCACCTTGGTGGCTCCCACTCCTTTGAGGTGGCCATCCCTTCATGGGATCAGTTTTGCCTCAAAACTGTGGCCAACCAAGGGGCCACCTGTTAAACCGGACAAGCTCAGGGGAGGCCTACAGGGGAGCCTTACAAATGCAGAAACCTAAATAACCACGCAGGATGGGCTAAAATGAAAACTTGCTCACTAAAAGTAGGTCACGGCAGGCAGTCACGTCCTAGGTGGGTACTTCTCTGTGACCAAGGTCACTCACTCTTCACCTCAAAACAATTTTCTTTCGACCCCTCAAAGCATAACCACCCAACCAGAGCAGAGACCACAGATCCCCTCACTGTTATTTTTATCATGTTAATTGTTAACTATCCTAGACCCACCTATGTATGTATCTGTTTGTTTTACTTTTTATCCAATCACAGAGATTTCCCCTGCTTTGCTTTATCCTGCCCCCCTACTCCACCGCCAATGGAACTCCTGCAGCCCCCTTAGGCCCCCTCCTTTGACAGTAACGTGTAATACAAGGCGCAAAGCTGCCGTTCTCTGGGGCATTTTCTGTTGAGATTTTGCTTCCTAGCCATTTTTGTAGGTTTGGCTCCAATAAACTCGTAAAAATTCTTACAGGTTTGGCTGTTTCCCTGACAGGACAAATACAAGGGAACAAAGGGCTCTTGCCTTTAGGAAGCCCAGAAATGCTCTTTTAGGGTGTATATTCTTTTCATTACTTTGCAGATGGTTTATCTTCACAGTCTAGAAATCCTGAACCGGAAAGCTGGATGTAAAGTCCCTGACACTCAGTTAGTTCAGAAGGTTAGGCATTGGGACTCCTGCAGATACAAGTGATCACTGAAGGCAGTCTTGGGAATAAAGGTCCTCCTCCTGCCCTCAGCACCTACCCTGGGGTCTGGCATGGACAAGGGGTGCAGGGACTGTTTCTAGAACCAGTGATGAGGCTCCTGCTGGGACATGCAGGATGGCAGCGCCTTCATGCCCCTGCTGAGCCACCTTTTGGCTTCAGAACATCAAATTCAACCTTTCCTTCAGCCTTGCAACACTTTGGCCAGGTTCTGAAAAGGAAGTGGAGGCAAGGGCTTGATATGTGACCATTCTAAAAGCAGACTATCGTAATTCTAAGGAGACAGTATTGTTTCAGAAGAGATATAAGTATATGTGTACATGGCATCATTTGGTTTTTCTCTCTGGAAGAGCCATTTCTCTTTCCCAGATGGGAAAAAATGTGATTTCTGTGTTCTCTTTACAAACACATAACATTTAAAAATAAACATGATAGTGGCTTTAAGACAACTGGTAAAACACACGATCATTTCTCTCCAACTTTGAGTTGTTTTCCTTACTGATAAACAGAATGCCTGGCTTTAACGTAATGTGCTAGTAGGCCATGGATTCCGCTGTGTACCCATACTAGATAGGATGCAGTTTTGAGCTCCTCAAGAGTAAGGGGTTTCTCTTATCTCACTTTGTGTCTCTCGAAGCAAGCACTATAACATGCTTGCGTCTGTAAATGTGCAAGCACTGTAATGCCCAACATAAAGTAGGCAATAAATACAAGGTAAGCGAGTGAAAAAGGGTAGCACCCACTTACAGTAAGGCTTGTTTAAAGAAATTCTTCTAAAATGAGCTGATGTACAGTGGTCTGTAAAAATAATGTTCCTTAGTGTTTTGACTTCCTGTGTCATAATTTCATACTTGCAGAGAAATAAAAGATTTTTGTTTTTATTGGTGTATTTTATAACATGTTATGCTATACTATTCACTTTCTCAAAACAACCTGTGCTAGATTTTTTCCTTTCTTGGAAAAAAAAATGAGCAAATACATACACATACACACACACACACACACACACGAGAGCAAGCAATTTCTGGAAATGGTATAAACTGAATGCATGAAATGCATGAACTGTAGAATGACCCTTAAGAGACAGAGAGAGAGCAATAGAAATGGAGACTGTGTATGTTCAGTGGGGAGATGCCACCTTGGCTGGTGTCATGCACTCCCCTAGCCACAATCTCATTGGCTCACGAGCAGGCATGGGACCTAAGTGATCAAATCAGCACGACTTTAGGAATTGTGTCTGAAATCCTAGGTGGGAATGTTCCCTCTCTCCCCCTGAACATATTAGGAGCTACTCGAGGCCTGAAGTTCCTATGCCACCACTGGCTTCAGAATGAAGCCAGCCAAAGAGAAAGTGCTGACACGTGAGGGAGCTACAGGACAGACCCAACAGAACCACCGAGGACGAGTTACACTTCAAGGCACCACATGTCCCGGATTTCCAGTTTGGGGAGTCAATATACTGTTTTAAGTTGGTGTTCTGTTTCTGGAAGCCAAAGCATCCAAAGATATCTGGATGGAGGTTTCAGTTTCATAGATGTCTGTCTTTGTCCATACTCACCAAATGTTGCATTTCACTGTGTGTAAGTTTTATCTCTTAAAGAACCATAAACAAATAGTGATCCAGCTAGTGAATTGCATACTGAAGGTTTCAGAAGTACAAATTGTCTGCAACTTATTCCAAATGCCTAGAAAATATATGACCCGATGGATGAATAGAAGAAGGGCTATAAGGATAGTTATTATATATAATAGAGCAAGCATGGTACTAACTTAATTGTGGAATCTGTGTTCACTGTAGAATTCTAAAGAATTCTAAAGTTTAAAAACTTTCCTGTACGTCTGCAATTTCTCATAGTGAAATGTTGGAGGAAAAAGCACCAGTTCACCCTTATTCTGTATGTATGGATGACCTTACATACTTTGCAATAACCTGTGGCCCTGGTCAGTGTGCCATCAGGGTAAGTGTACTTTATCAGGGTAATCCGAGGTCTGTTAATCCTCTATCATGATGACTTGGATTATATCTACTGGCAAGCTTGGCTATCAGATTCTATAAGCCAGTCACTAATAAATAACATCTAACACATGAGAAGGAAAATGAGTCAAATGAGTCATGGTTATGCATTAGATCACTGCCTTCAACCTCAGAGTACACTGCTTTTTGTTGCCAGTTCTCAAGAAGGAAATGGGGGAGCATTTGAAATCTTGCTCCCCAGCTTATATCATCAGTTTGGCTCAAATCAACTCATATTTAAAAAAAGAAGAAAATAGTACACTAAGTAGGAGCTTTAGTAAAGTTTTATTTTATCAACTTTATTATAGCTTAACTAAAGATGCTACAAGGGGCACTTTATACCTCAAGGTAAAACTGTTGTGTATCACCACAGGGAATAAACCCTCACTTTTTTTTTCCCAGGGAATATATTTTGTAAGAGTTACTTTTGTTTATGGAAAAGTTAAAGAGTAGAACTTTAGAAAAGTTAAAGGAAGAAAAGTTAGAGGTAAGTAGAACTTTAAAAAAACATTCAGTGAAAACAGGACCTAAGTTTACGCCATTCTCTTTTCCTCCTGGGGAACAGGAAAGGAATCGGGAAGCAAAATAGTACTTCTACAGCCCAAGAAACTCATGCTACCCTGGACTACATATCTCTGCCTGCAGATAGTATGCAAATATGATAAAGAGAATTACACTTTGAGTAGCAAACCAACCCAGGATCCACAAGAAAAATATGTGCTAAATCCTTCTTCAATGTGGAAAAAGCGATCCCTTCTTAAGTATTTGCTTTGTCAAATAAACTTGTACTCTCATATACTGGTTGTCCTTAGACCAGCACATAATTACATATCTCTATACTACCCTCTTCTGAGTGCTCCTTGCTTTTTCTGTGAAGACACCACTCACAGGGTATTCCTCCAGAATCCCACAACTCGTTAGAAAATGGCCAAATGGCACAGATAATAAAAATGCAGCAACTAAGCTGGATGAAATTGGGACGGCATGAAGTGAGACGGTCTCTCTTCATGACAGAATGTCCGTCAGGACATTTGTTTCTCACACCTTAAGTCAAGACCAGAGCAGCTACTGAGCACTCTGGGCTCAAACTGGTCCTTCTGAATCCTGCCTGATCTGCCTCAAAACACAGGGCTCCGTTCTCTGCAGGGGTACTGGTTTTGCCACACGAAGGACAGCGCCCCACAGAGTTGGATGGTCTCAACAAGGCCAAGACCTCAGAGGGTGCTGGGCCATGGCTTGGAATCTCTGGGCAAACATCGGCATCAAAACCTGTGGGTATCAGTATTGCGGAAAGGCAGTGTCAGCAGGAGTTACGCAAACACACAAAGAAACACTAACACCAGTAACAGAACCACAAGTAGCAGCTGAGGCTTAAGAGGGGAAAGCTGTGGGCCTATCCCGAAGGCTGCCGCCAGCTGCTGACGACCTCCCCCTCTGCAGCTGCCCTGGGATTCCCCAGAGCTGGAGGCCCTGGCGTCTGTCCCCTCTTGCCACACCCCAGCACGAGCTGTTATCCGAAAACCATGCATAGGAAAGGATAACTTGTCGCACACGCCTGCTGTGTCTTCTCTCTCTTCCTCTCACCTCTTCTACCCCACCTAAAAAGTATTCTCAAATCTAAAGAAAAAAAAATGGCTTTTGGTGCAGAGCTGAGTAAGTCGGTGTTCTTTCGGAACGCTTCCCGGGCCGGCACCATCCCAGACAGCCCCGGTGAAAATAGCTCCCGCTGCCCCTGCGCCCCTGCTGGCACTACCACCGGGAACAGCTGCCGTCGGCCTGCTGTCTGACCCACTAAGCCCTCTGTCCCCACCCCGTCTCCAGTGTTGTTCTCCACGTGGCTAGTAACCCATGAAAACAGTCTCTGATGGAAGCTTCCAAGTTGGGTCAAGGCTGATAAACAGCAGAGCAGGGATCTCGGACTTGGACCCTGCCCTCCCTGGTAGATAACACGAGGGATAAAGGAGGGTGTGATGACTTACTTTTGGAGGGAGAGGGCTGATCATTTCCTCCTTTGTCTTTTCCTAACCACAAAACTCATGGAAACCTACCATGTAAGAGCCAGCACCCAACACAGGGAAGTGAGTTCCTGGTCGGGACAAATGATGGTACAAATAACAGGAGAGGAGAGTGCCCTTCCTTCACCTCCCATTCTCTCTCCATTGGAGGAGTTTTTAACTTACTTTCAGGTTTATGGATTCCAAAGCTGATGAAAGCCAGAACTTAAATATCAGCACTAGCCTTTTGGAAAGGGAATCACAAATACTATATTGTTCATAAACAATTCATTCCCCAATCATTTCGAAATAAGGTTTACTATAAGAATAAGTGCATAAGGGTGTACCATGATTCCGCATCACTTATTGAACACTTACTGTCTTCCATTTGCATGGCGTTTCTGGCAAGCGACAAAGCACTTGCTTGCATGTGCTCTCTCTCCAAGTAACAAGTCTACCGAGAGCCTGCTCGGTGCCAGAATTGTGCTCGCGGCCCTCCACGCCCACTTGGAAGACAGAAAGGAAGTTCGCAGGAGGAGGGCGTGCATGTTGGAAAAGCCTCTGATTCAGAGACAATCCAACAGTCTATCTACACCAGGCTTCTCTGCGCTGACTCCAGATACGGCAACTCTCCGTTTTCTAACCCCGCCCCCCCCCCCCCCAACCTAAACTGGCAGTGATTTCCCGACTCTGGGATGTATCTTCTCTGCTGTTTAGAAGAATGAAAGTGTAGCCCTTCCACTTGGCTCCTTGGATTCTAGCAGTGGCTTCTGGGTAGTAACTGTTGGGGCTAGTTCCTGCTGTTTCGAGACAGGTCGTGTCCAGCAGAGCTAAGTGTCCCCATTAAAGGTCACCAGTAGGGTGACCCCCTAAGACATCCCCCATGCCAACCTAAAGTTCCTTAAGCTCAACGTGCAGTAAAGTGAACTATTTATCTTTTTTCTGTTCCGCATGCTCTAAATTCCGCGTCTTAGATTTATTTTATTGTAGCTTGGTCTTTAGTTTAATGAGCTGGCTTTTACCTTTTATCTGCATACTGCATTAACACTTGCAAAAAGCAACCTCAGGAAAGCAACTCAACATTTACTGAATACATTTTTATGAAAAAGGTAATAGCAAGGCTGTAAGTGTCTGGAAAGGCAGTCTGTTACAACAAAAATTGAACAATTTGAAGGAACTGCAATTTCCTACATCTTAGCTAAAATGCGTTGCCTAGTAAATTGCTTTTAGGGAACCAGCTCGTGATTGGATGAGATTATGATAATTAGCATATTTAGTCTAGGTAGATTAGCATAACTGAAGTGCCTTAACCAGTTTCTCTTAATTAAGCATTCCTCATTACATTCTTAATACTTCTCCCCACCCCATTTCCATCCTCACAGCTGGCAAAATAGTAACTGCAATTGATCTTCCCATTAAAATCATTATGAATTCAAAACAAGTGGAGTCCAAATTAAGTTTTCAAAACCACGTAGCATGGAAGACCTGGTTTGATAGTTAGTAGAGAAAAGTGACCATTCTATCTGTCAAAACATAAACACTTCCTAGAAATAAATTAGATTTTCCCCCAACAGAAGATGGAAAAAAATCATTCGTCTACTTGTTTGTTTGCAAAAGTTGTCACACTGGAATGTGACAACCTTATAAACACAATTCTGTTTTAGAGTTGTCTTGTTATTACATCTTTAACCCTCTAAATGACTAGTTGAAGACACCATTAAATTGCAGGCCAGCATCCTCCTTATAAGCAGGGACTCTCTCAGCTCTATCACTTTCTGGCTGAATGACCTGTGGCTAGTTAGTTTAAATTCACCAGTTTTTGCATCTGCAACATGAGGATAATAAGCACATCTTCTATGAAGAATTGGTATAAAGATAGAAAGATAGATACTTACACACACACATACATACACACACACACACACGAGTCCTTGGCAGGTAATCAGTGCCAGGTAAGTGTTGAAGTTATCATCATGCTTCCCATGACCACAAACAGAAGTGATACTGTTGGGCTTATTTCACTGCTCTGCTACAACTTCCTGTCCACTATCTCTGAGATTAGCCTGTAGAGGAAACATGAGGTGGATTTCAGATGTCGTAATTAGAACCTCATGGTTGCATGGGCAAATTCCAAGAGAAAAGATTTATACATAAAATACATAAACAACTAATGATCTGAAAAATCATAGTATGAAACCCTGCTAATATGAATGATTTCTATGTGCTTAATGATCTTCAAATTAGGAATGTTCTGAGGTTTTCTTGACTATTTATGGCATCTTTTCTTTGTTTTGTGTTAAGAGTGAATATACATATTATGTAGAATATGTAATATATATTATGTAAAATATCAGTCCCTTCTGGTGCGGTGATAATGCATTACTGAGAGTGATAAATATACTGCATTCTTTGGCCCCTCAAAAAAGAAAGCAAAATGCTTACTTAAAAAATTTAAATATCTTGTCTTTCATCACTCTAATGTGGCATCCAAATGCAATTTTTATAATAGTTTTATTGAGGTAATTCACATACCACACACTTTACCTACTTAATGTGATAATGCAATGGCTTTAGTATACCCACAGAGTCATGGAAATCACTACCACAGGCAAGTTTAGAACATTTTCATCACTCCAAAAAGAAATTCTATCACCTGTTAGCAATCACTCTCCATTCCCCCTCTTGCTGCTGGGGGCAACTTTTTATCTCTACAAATTCGCCTATTCTGAACATTCCATATAAATGCTAATATAGTATGTGCCCTTTTAGGTCTGACTTCTTTCATGTAGCGTAACATGTTCGAGGGTCCTCCATGCTGTAAACACATATCAGTACTTTGTCCCGTTTTCCTATTGTGTAGATACACCACACTTTGTTTATCCGGTCATCAGTGGATGGATATTTGCATTGTTTCTGTTTTGGGGTATTATGAATAATGCTGCTGTGAACATGTGTTTATACATTTTTATGCAGACATATGTTTTCATTTCCCTGGAATATATCTACCTAGGAGTAAAATTGCTGGGTCATATGGTCCCAGTTTAATCTTTGAGGAAATGCCAGGCTGTTTTCCAAAGTGGTCGCATCGTTTTACCTTTCCACCAGCCGTGCATAAGGGTTCCAATGTCCCCAAACCCTTGCCAACAGTTGCTATTACGTCTTTTTTTATTACAGCCATCCTGGAAGTGTGAAGTGGCACCCAAATGCACTTTTTAGATGTCAAAACACGGAGATACATTGGACAAGTAAGTTCAATATTTTATGACAAGGGGAAGCATGAAGACATTAGGAAAAGGATTCCAAGGGTCAGGCTGGAAAAGGAAGAGGAAATGTTTTTGAGTCTGTTACTCAATTTTGTGTCCTTACGCAACCACCTGCCCTATCCCAAGGGTCAGGATTGTGAACAGCCCTCGATTTCACATCTGGAGTTTATAATAACCATAACAACTTATCTTGGTTTATTGATTTATTTCACAACATTCCTTTCCGCATTATATTCCATTGAGTCCAACACCACAAACCTTATGTGGGAGGCTATTATTATCCCCATTCTGCAGGTAAGGGCAGTAAGACCCAGGGTGGCTAACTGGTTGCCCCTCCCCCAAAAGGTAGTTAAAATAAATGAATATATACATAAAAATGTTAAATGGATAAAATTCACAGAGCTGGGCTTGGATGCCAATTTTTTAAAATTTCAAATCCCAATCCTTAGTTTCCTCTTTCCTTATCACTTTCATTTACCCCAACTTTAGTGACCCAGAAAGTAATGGGTAAGCAAGAGAGGACGGTGAGCAATTGTGTGTGTGTGTGTGTGTGTGTGTGTGTGTATGTGTAGCAATTAGAGGCAGGAGGCCTGTGCATTACAAAGTCCCCACAATCAGACTGCAAGAGAGCAGCAGCCAGGGATGTAAAAACAAGTTGGGACAGTGACAGCAAGAACGGTGGCATGCCCACTCCTTAATGAGAAGAGAGGTCCCTGCAGAAATCAAGGAGCCAGGGCATAAGGCTACCTAAATCCCTAAGTTCTGATTTTGTGTTATCTGTGCTTTCAGCAATGTATTTAATTACACACACCATATTTATTCAAACACTTATTGAGCAATTATTTATGCGCCGGGCACAATGTGAAGATGAGACTTTTTAAAAAAGCAATGACTATAATTTTCCAAAGTAAAATTAAATAGCTAACATTTACTAAACTTTTTACATATGGCATCACATTTAATCCTCACAAAATTCCTGCAAGAGGAGAGAGGTGGAAACTGAGGCACAGAGACGTCACGTAAATTGTCCCACAGTCACAGAATGAAGAAAGGGTGGAGGCGGAATAAGAACCCAGGCAGCCTGGGCCTCTGCCCTGTGTCCTTCACCGCCTCCCAGTCCTTCCCGCCAGATCTTGCTCGGCTGGGAGTCACACGTGGTGACACAAGGAGACCAATAATATTAATTGCAGCAACCATTTCTTGAATGACCATGAATACATGAAGCCCAGGGGAAAATTCTCACAACCAGCCCAAGAAGTCCTTATCTTTATGACCGCTGTAGAGGAGGAAAGAGTTTCCGAGAAGTAAATTAACCTGTCCAAGGTCACAGAGCTATAAAGCTAATGCAGATGTGATGCTTACTGTATATATACCAGGCATTGTTCTAAGCACTAACTCATCTGATCCCCATCAATAACATGATGAGGCAGGTTCCATTATTACCCCATCATCTTAGTTAAGAAACTTATCCAAGGTCCCACACTAGTTAAGTGGCAAAACCAAGACTCATTCTGGCTTAATGTCCTCAGCAGAACAAAATGCTGGGGGGTATAAGAGGACTAAATGGTAATGGAAAAAAACATACAATAAAAATAAAATTTTAAAAAGTGCTGAGTCTTGGCTACAAAGTGGCAAAGCAGAAATTCAAACCCAGGTCTGTCTCAACTCTACAGCCAGAGAGAGAGCGAGCCCTCTATCTTCTTACCAACATGCTAAGCATGGCCCTCAAACCTACTGAGGCAACAATGGGTGTTAGGGAACAAGGGAGTAACAGGAGCTCTGGGGGCCACTGGGGAAAAGCACTTAAGCTGCATCTTGAAGGTGGAAGGAAGGAAGTGCTTGTTGGACAAAGAAGGGCACCATGCAATTTATTAAAGGAAAGAAAATGTATCCAACTGGGGACTTTGAAAGGACAATGTAGTGAAAAGAGGCAAACAAATTATTTAAAAGTGTTTCAGATTGAATTATAAAATCGTTACTGTTTTAATTTTCAGTTAGAAATATTCTTGATGAAGGAAAACAAGCTTTCATTCACTTCAATCTGGCTATATGTTTAAAACATCATCAGGAAATAGAAATAGACAGTTCTTGTAACGTTACACTCAATGCTTACTTCAATATTTACTTCCTCAATCTAAGTGCTGCAAGCAGGGTGAATGCCAAACCTTAGGGATCTCTACAAGATTTTCTCTTCTTCAAGTCTGTCTGAAACACAGCATTTAGAAACCATAATGAGCCTGGAGATTCGGACCAAGAACTGGAAGGAACCAGTGTGCGTGCTGTTACCGCGGAGCGAGAGGACAGCAGGCAAGTTGTGGCTCAAACACTGCAGAGGTCGGGTTTTTCCCTGGCAAACTGATTTATGACCAGAAGAAGGGAAGCCGCGGAACCGGTCAGACCGTAACTACAATGCTCAAACAGGAACCCAAGAAGGACCAGGAATGGGATGTAAATAGAAAGCGGTGTTAGTTCTAAGGAAGGTCACTGCCCGACGGGGATGAGACCTGTCAAATCCTAATTCTGGCAGCAGCGGGGCCGATGGACTCCGTTGCCCAAATGAGCGCGCTGGGGGAGTCGACACAGCAGCAGCGCAGCGGCACAAGGTGCCTCCACGCCCCCTTGCGGGCCCAAATTGCGACCGATGAGGTTGTGCCTTTTAGTGGTAGGTACACTGTTTCAAAAATGTTCTCCCAGTTTAGCCCTCACAACCGCCTTTGAAGAGAGCCGCGGTGATCAGCCCCATTTTACAGATGAAATGCTGAGGCTCAGGGACGTGAAACAAAGACTTGACTGTAAAAAGGAAACCTTAAGTGAGGGCGATGGTTGGGCTGGATCCTTTTATCCAAGAGTAAATAGGAGGGGACTGGAGCCGGCTGGGGCCCCCACACCGACCCCTCTGGCTCTGGGGGTGGATTAGGAGCGGGCTGTCAACCGGTAGGCCTGGCAGCGAGCGCCCCGGTGCCAGGGGAGAGGGAGCGCGCGCGGTGGGCGGCAGCGCGTCTGCGGGCGCACTGCGTACCACCCGCTCGCTCGCGTCCGCCTCTAGAGCTCCGCTCCAGTGCCCCAGGGCGCCGGGCTGCAGCAGCCAGGCAGGGGCGCCAGGCGGACGGTCCACTCGCCCGCAGCGGTCCGGGAGCTCCGCTCCGGTGGCAAGCCACGAGCCGCGGCGCGCGTGCGCGCAGGACAGCTGCGGACACGGGCTGGCAGGATCACCAGGAGCCCACGGGCACTACCCCATGCCTTACCGTAGCTGCTCCCCGGTGACCAGGACCTCAGCCATGCGTTCCAGCTCCCTTTGCTGTGCCCCGCCACTCCCACTGGGGCTGCTGTCGCTGCCACCGCTGCCAGCGCTGCCAGCGCTGCCGCCCTCCATGCTCCCAGCCGCGCCGCTACCACTGCCTTTGCTGGCCGCAGCGGGTTTGGGTGTTAAATCAGTCTGCCCTTACAGAGGCCTCTCTCGCCATATTTGTTAGGGGCAATTCCGTTGCTCAGACATGATTGGCTGGAAAGGGAATCCCTGTGGGTAGGCTGGCGAGCTGGGCGAGTCGGCTCCAGGAACTCCAGCTTGAGGGCGTGGCTGAAGCCCGCGTGGTCGGGGGCGGGGCCGAGGGAGGAAAATATAAACATCTGGCCGCCGCGCGGGTTCTGTGTTTCTTGTGCCCATGGAGATTGAATTAGGTGAGCACTGCTTTTACCCACGAAGCTCCTGCTGTGGACCTAGGGACAAGCTGGGAGGTTACTAAACAAGTGTGAAGATATTTTAATTATACCGCCCATGTCCCAAATTGCTAGAAAGTAAAAATAATAACAGTATAGCTAAACAGTGAACGGGAAGAATATACAGGTCACTGCAGGGCATGAAGAAATTAATTTTCCCGTCCCAGTTCTCTTCACCAAAGACAGTTTACTTATCTGGAGGTGTTACCAATAACAAACACTGGCCTGGGAATCAGACAGACCTGGAATCCAGCTTCCCGCTTACAGTTGATTCTCAGTTTACAAAACAAAAATAATTGTGGCTGCCACTTGTTGACATCTGCTGCATTAAAGATGCTTCGGATGGTTGTTCCTTTCTTTAGCTAGTGCAACAAATCATAAGATGGGTATTGCCCGCATTTTATCTGCGGAGGTCTCAGAGAGATGGGGAGACTTGTCCAAGGCAAGCAGCTAGTAAGTGCAAGAAGCATTAAGAATGAAACCCAGGATATTCTGGCTTTAAAGTTGTGTTCTTAAAGATTGCCTCTTAAAATAGAGGTACCAATATGTATCAGTGTCTTTCGTCACAGTGTGGACAGAAAAAAAATTTTTTTCTATGGAATAATCTCACATGGTAATCTGATCACTCATTCCTAACTGAGCAGGCCACGGTGGGTGGTAACACCCCAGGCATATGACTTCTTTACTAAAAAGGCCGATCTTTGCCTTAGGCAAGCCCCGCCCATTGTTCCTGTGCAAGCTTATCTCACCTTTGAAATGCCTCTTTTCTGACTGCTCCTTCCACGGCTGCTAGAGAGCACAGAATCTTAACTATCCTGTAATATGATCCGCATGTTGCTTTCTCCCGCCTTCCTGTATTCTTCTTTAAGTCCCCTCCTTAATCTCAAACGTGTGAAGAAACTGCAGGTTTCCTCTCCGAAGCATTTATTTCATATTTCAGTCTGTTGAACTCTTGCTTCCAGAGGTAGACTCTGTTCGACTCAAATAAATCTTTATAAAAATTCTCCGCTGGTTTGGGTGTTCTTAGGGTTCTTAGGTTGACAGTGGGTAGTGATCTCCTGTTGGCAGACCATGCTTTGAAGACTACTGGTTAATGGCCAATGGCTGTGTAAGACAGTGAGCCAAACATGCAGAAGAAGATTGTCAATGATGAAGCCTAATAACATGTTAACTATCATTGTTGATGCCTTTTAATGCACACTTGTATTATTTCTGCCTAATCTTAAAGATTAACTTAAATTCCACCTCTCTGTGATATTGTCTTGCATTCCCCAGGCAGTGTGTTGCTCTTTTCACTGAAATCTTATGTGGTATCAGGAGATTTAATTTTTAACCATTAATAAAAGTTTTGATTCTCCTGCTGCTACAATTTTTATTCTTCCTTTCTGCTTAGAAACAGATTGGTGGTTTAGCTATGTCCTGGTTAGATATTTCTGTTGATAGATTCTTAAAGGGAACTTGTCTTTAGAAAATAAATGTCAAGATAAAGAAAAATAAAATGTTCATGTATTTATCATTCACATTCATTTTTAATATCTCGGTTGTGTTTGAGTCACCTTTCTGTAGTGATAAAAATAAAACATTATAAATAAATGTGAGGTCCTTTTGTACTCCAGTCCCAGTCCTGCTGACTTCTAAGAAGTCTTGGTCTTAACCTTGGTTCTCTGCAGTCCTTGATGCTATTCACGAAAGGGCAGAACAAAAATGCATAATACTTTGGTGTATACTGCCACCTACTGACTTCTTCTGCAATGACACTAAATGATAGTGGGTCTCATAAGAAAAAGGCCACCCTTAAGAGCACCTTTTAGAAAATTTTGGGTGCAGGCTGTGGTTTGTCACATTATTGGGGATGCTACTGGCTTTTAGTGAGCAGGGACCAGGGATACTAAATGTTCCCGTTTGCTTGGGACATCACTTCACAAAGAAGAATCGAATTGTCCTAAATCTAGAATGTTTTTGTTATATCCTGTGGATATTCATGTGGATGAAAAGTCTACTTGCTGTTATCTGAGCCTATAACATAATTTGGATTTATGTGGAAACACAATGTACTTTATAAACAACTTTAATATAACCCTGAGTTGTCCAGGATGCAATTATTGTATACATCAAGAAAAGACTATATTTTGTTCACTTCTGAACTTTACCAAGAAAGGTTCATCATCACATAAAATTCTCTCATTTGTGCCCTGGCTGGTGTGGCTCAGTGGATTTGAGCTCCAGCCTGCAAACCAAAGGGTTGTTGGTTTGATTCACAGTCAGGCCACATGCCTGGGTTGTGGGCCAGGCCCCTGGCTGAGAGGCAACCAGTCAATGTGTCTGTCACACATCAGTGTTTCTCTCCCTCCCTTCCCATCTCTCTAAAAATAGATAAATAAAATCTTATAAAAAATAAAAGCAGATAAAATGAGAGTTAATGTTTGGTAAACAAAAGTTTGTTGGGGTCACCTGGAAACAAATGGGACATTTTGATGAAATGGGCTTTGCTAGGTTCCTCCCTGTCTATCACACACTAGATCAGATTAAACTATACTTATCTATGATGATACCCACCTTCCTGAAGGAGGTCCTCATTTGTTCTCTATCTAAATCCTTTTGGGGGGGTGGTAAGGCCAAAGATTCTCTCTGAGTCGTTTGTTTCTCAAAAATAGCTTAAAATAATCAGTGTCCTACAGAGGCATATTTTTGGGTGGCAAACTCTGTTGCCCTTCGAAAGCGATCTAGGAAGTCACAATTCACTCCTAAACAATTTGGCAGCAAAGAAATTGCAAACACGATAATGGGAGATCATGTTTCAAAATTTATGGGATACTGCCAAAAAGAGCTTAGAGAAAAATTCATATTTTAACTGTTTTTATTAGAAAAGAAAGAAGGCCTAAAATCAATGATAAAAGGCTAGGGGGAAAAAGTAAAGCAAATCCAAAATAAGTAGCAGTTTAATAAATACATAAATAAAGAAAAAAACTAAAATAAGTAGCAGTTCATATTTACCAAATATTCCCTTTAATTTTGTAATTTTGTCAGGGACATGAGATAACTGTGGGCACAACGAGTGTTGCTGGCGATGCTGGCTCTGTTTTGGAGTTGGGTAAAGAAAGAATTCAGAGCCCCAGACTCTGGCCCAAGGAGTGTATTCAGCAGGCAAAGGGAAGGTACACTCGAAGGGAAGGTTCCAGTGGGCCCTTTCAGAAGGGAAGTCACTGGGAAAGAAGCAAGTCAGCTGGGATGCAGGGGCCCAGGAAAGGGTCTCTAGAGTCAGGGTCAGAGGTTAGCCACGCCCCCCCCAAGTCTCCAGTTCCCCTCCTAGCTTAGGAGGAAGAAAGCAGACACACACCTGAAGGGAGAAGGGGGAGGGGAGGGGTGTGGATTCCTCTAGGGAGAGCAGGTGCTGGGTCCTTTTTTCTAAGGATTTTTATCTGTTTTCTGAAAGACAGGAATGTTAGGGAATGTCCCAAGGGAGGATCTCAATAAAATATTCATCAGTTTTCCAGGTGTGTCCTTTTGTGAGGGAATAGCAAGTGAGTTCCGGCTGCCTGCGCCACCTCTGGGCAAAATTCCAGAGGCCAAGGTTTGGTGATAAAGGGAAGGAGTCTTTATTCAAAAGCTACACAATTTGGGGATAATAGCTTTCCACCTGCATTAGTCACTTAAGCTTTACCAATTAAGGCTGAACTCTTAACTCTTTAGTACAGCTTTAATCATTTAAATCTATCCTTTAAGGCTAAACTCGTTAACACCTGAGTTTTATCTCCCCCTCCCCCATGAGTTTTTAATGATCTTTTTTCTATAAGGTGAGTTTACAAACTAAAACCATGTAAGATAGAAAAGCGACACAACTTTGGAAGAATGGCAGACTTCTGCCTCAGAGGTCGTCCTCTCTAGAACACCCAGAGAAGAATGACCTTGCCACCCTCTGCCAGGCTGGCCGGATCCTAGGCTGCACCCTGGAGTTCCTTCCCATCCAAACTACCGCCTGCAGGCAGCTGCAGAACTATCATCCAGGCATCCTTCAGGGAGAAGAGCCCGAGAGCCAGCCTCTGCCCTTTATTTTAAATCTTCCAGCAGCTCACAGTTCCTTGCACTCTGGAAGCAAGGCATTCAGCTTCTCAGCTCATCCTGTCCTAGGCTGTTCACCATCACCTGGGGCAGCCTCCTCCTTTGGCCTGTCTCTACTCTTCCCCAGTGTAGAGACAGATCAGATCTGTCTGTATCACTTTAATATGCTGTCTCATCAAAATAAGCATATAGGATCAGGAACTATAAGATTATAGTTTCTACTGGTGGGTTGGCGCTCGGGTAGGGGAGTCATTGGCCATTGCATCTGATCCTGATGCCAGCCACGGCATTGATTCATCTGGTTTTGATTCTTTTCTGGGCCTGGATCTGAAACACAACTGAGGACTAGATGCTGTCTCTAGTTTGGCCAAAACTCTTATCTCTGTGGTCAACAGCCTCGGGACTTTGTTCCTAAGATTATCTGATGCAGATCAGAAACTCATTGCCCTCAGGGCCTAATGAGAAAGGGAGTGGTGCCCGGAGGGAGAAGGAGGCAGGTGAGCCGGAGTGCTGGCTGTCTCAGTCTCCACATTCCACTCACCAAGGAATTTTCCTGCCTTTTTACCGTCTTGCCTCAATGAGAATGTTTTGCATTTGTCAAATCATTAAATGTACCCTTTAAATGGGTGCAGTGTATTTTACTTACTTTATACTTCAATCGGGTTGATTTAAAAACAAAGGAGCCTCAAGGCAGAGAAGTACCTCCTGTGAATTTAGAGAATGTGGGGGGAGGGGTTGTGATAGGAATTGTATAAGGTCTTAACCTTTTTACTCCAAAGATTGGAATCCATTGGGAGACTTTGAACCGATGATCTGCCATGATTTTATACTATTGCAGGGATTGCACGAGATAACATATACAGGGTAGTGAGCTCAGTAAATATATAATGGATTTTCCTTGCTTTTCCGGGCAGTGTTTCTGTGAAACATGAAACAATACCACCATCTAGTGGCCCAAATCCTGATTGTTTTATGAGCAAAACCTTAAAGTTTTATTTAATAAAAGGACATGGATTGGTGAAACACCAATCCAAAAGAACCTATGCACACCAATGTTCATAGCAGCACAATGTACAATAGCCAAGTGTTGGAAGCAACCTAGGTGCCCATCAGTAAATGAATCGATCAAAAAACTATGGTACATTTACACAATGGAATTCTTGCAGCAGAAAGAAAGAAGGAGCTCCTACCCTTTGTGACAGCATGGATGGAACCGGAGAGCATTATGCTAAGCGAAATAAGCCAGGTGGTGAAAGACAAATACCATATGATCTCACCTTTAACAGGAACCTAAACAACAAAACAAACAAGCAAGCAAAATACAATCAAAGACACTGAAATAGAGAACAGGCTGACAGGGAGAGGGGAGGGATTTCAGGGGAATTTCAGGGCAGAATGGGAAGGGTTTACAGGAACAAGCATAAAGGACACATGGACAAAAACTAGGGGGGTGGAAATGGGAGGGAGGTGGGGAGGACTGGGGCGATGTGCTGGAATGGGAATAAAAGACGGAAAACTGTACTTGAACAACAATTAAAATAAAAACCACAAAGATTTGGGGAAAAAAGATAAAAAAATAATGGAGTAATGGCTGGTTGGGTAGGAATAGCTAGTTGTTAACCCATAGTTTTAGTTGTTACAACTGAAAGCAAACTGTTTCAGGAATGGCAAGGATGTCAATATTGAAAAAAATCTCTCAATGTAATTCATTACGTTAATAAAATATAAGAAAAATAAATCTTATAGTTATCTCAAATTAAAAAAAAACAAAGGACATGAAGTTAAAAATTAAACTACTGCCCTGGCTGGTGTAGCTCAGTGGATTGAGCACGGGCTGCGAACCAAAGTGTCGCAGGTTCAATTCCCAGTCAGGGCACATGCCTGGGTTGCGGGCCACAGCCCCCAGCAACTGCACATTGATGTTTCTCTCTCTCTTTCTTCCCCCTTCCCTCTCTAAAAATAAATAAATAAAATCTTTTAAAAAATTACTGTGTTTCCAATAGGAGTAAATAAATCTCGTAAATCAGAACTTCTTGATCTGAAGTGACTTTAGGTAAACACAAGGTAACATAGTTTCCAAGACACTACTTTATTCTGTTTCTCCTCCCACCTCCAATATTGGAGAGCCTTTATTTTGAGCCTAGTGTTTAGTGGTAAGTCACCCTCTCCCTGGGTGATCTCATTCACAGGCATTCCTATAACTGCCACATACGTGCATTTAAAAGCTTTATCTTTTAGCTCCTGGCCAGACCTTTATTCAAATCCAATCTCTGAATAGAGTATTTGGCAGAAGAGCTGCAATGAATAAAAACTACAGAAACTGTCGAGGAGTAAGACCACTGACCATGCCCTTACCCATCCCTCCCCACGCCAGATTTATGCCTTAACACCGGCAGAGACCAGTTGGACCCAACATGGTGACTAATTTCATCTACTGGTAACCTCTAGCCTCACTACACACTCATTACACAATAATACATGTGTGATGTATTATTACAGTATGCTAAATGGCACACCACACACTGGCCATGACTGGAAATGAAAAGCCTATGTAAGGACACAAAATGGCCAGTAGAGCTCCTCTGGGAAATCTCCACCTCTTTCCCCGGAGGATTGTGTGTATTCCTCCCCCTTATTGAATCCCCTACCCGCTGATTAAATGAACCTCAATAAAGGAAGCAATTCCACTGCAGGGGGCTGCTCCGCCTGTGGAGTAGCCTATTTTCAGCCTCACTGCCTCACTAATGAACTCACTTTCATTTTAAACGGTGCTTGCTTGCGTTTGAATTCTTCCCGGTGTGAAGCCAAGAAGCCACAGTGGATCGTGGACCTGTGGGTCCTTAGGTCCCCCTGGAACACCTGCATCGTCTCTGGGTCAAAGTTCACAGCATGTGCTCACCTGTATTTTTCCATGGCCTCTCAATCTCCACACATCAAAATGGGAACTCATCCCATCTCCCCCCAAATCTGCTCCTATCCTTCCTGCAGCGTGCTGTAAATGACAGGCTGTGCTCGCGCGGGGGACCTAGAATTCCTTCTTGCCCCTTTCCCTCCCCTAGTCCCCGTGTCAAATCAAATAGCCACTGTTGTCCACTCCATCTCAAAAATTATTTCTCAAGCCCAGGTACCTTTATCACTCATTCAGGTCTTACTAGTGTCTTTTTACTTTTATCTCTCTTTAATCTGTGCCTCAGAATAGAATGAGCAACTCTTGCTTTCTCCCCTTTCCCTCCCTTCCTCTCTCTACTCTGTTCATGAATGATTTATCTATCACCTGTCCATTTGAAGTTATTTGTCTGTACATTGGATTTTATAATACTGAGGAAAATATTGGCAATGTATTTAATTACACACATTTAATGCATGAATATACTTTCACTGCTAAAATTCATACATTAAACACAAATTTAAAAAAATTTCTTTTGATGTCCTCTTCCACTCCCCTCCTTAGAAGTAAACATTATTACAATTCACTCATTTATTTATTCATTCAATTTTTCAGCACATTTTTATGAAGGTACATAATGTGCTGGGCACTCTGCTTAATGATTTCCTAGTGAACCTCATAGCTTTACCGTCTTAGAGATGACAAAATTCTTGAAGTAGTCACACAACTACGTGTAGAATTGCCTCAAGTCTGAGAGTGAGAGTATTAGCGAGGCTTGACTGACTGATGACAGTAAATGAGCGCCCACGCCAAGGCCGTGGTTCCCACAGTTGATGTTTTTGGGGTGCCTGAACGTCAGCCTGCCCTTCACTAAACTTGAAAGAAGACGAAGGAAGAGGGGAAATGAGAACAAAAAACATGCTCGTGTGTAGTTCTTACGTGAAGTGTGCTTTACTAACCAAAATTCCCCGGTAGGACTGTGGAGCACTGTATGTGAACACTACAACCAAGTACCTGACTTCAGTACAGTTGGCTAGCTCTTTTGAGGTTTTTCTGTGACTGTTAGTGTTCCTGTTAAACAAGTGTTCTCTTTTCCTGTCACCAGATGAATAATTGAGCAAGCCTCAAACATTTAAGAAAAATACATAGAAATGTTTTTATTAAAAAATATATTCATTAACATGCTTTTAAAAATGAATTAATACCCTGGCTGGCATAGCTCAGTGGATTGAGTGCGGGCTGGGAACCAAAGTGTCCCAGGTTCGATTCCCAGACAGGGTACATTCCTGGGTTGCAGGCCATAACCCCCAGCAACTGCACATTGATGTTTCTCTCTCTCTTCTCTCTCTCTCTCTCTCCCTCCCTCCCTTCCCTCTCTAAAAATAAATACATAAAATCTTTTAAAAAATGAATTAATAAAAGCGATCATTATTCTACTTGCAGAGAGGAGCCCAGGTCCAGCTCCCTGCCGTAACAGCAATCATCTGATGCCATGAATTAACTACTAATAAAATTATTTAATAAATGAGATTAATTAACAAATTCCAAAAAGCTGCCATTTATTAAACATCCTTTGTTTTTACATGCATTTTGGCATAGGCAGTATTTCTCCTTTTTACAGATAAGGAAGCTGGACTGAGAGAAGTTAAGCAAACTGCTCTAGGTCACAAAGCTAGTGGGACAGAGTCGGCCTGTCTGATGGAAACGCCAGCGTTTCCTTAGACTAAGCTGCTTCCAGTTGTACGGCATGTTCCCCATTTAAAAGAGCATCCACAGTGCTTGATTCCCTTCCTGATTGTAAGTTCTCATCAGGCAAAGTCCTTCATATTCAGCATTTTGCTCCACCATATTTTTTATGCATTCCACTGTAGTAAAATAGAAAGGCAGTGAAGTCAGTATAGAACCTTTCCACCACCAACTCAAGCACCACCCAGCCCCTGTGGATGCTGTACTTCGTGTTTGTATACAGTTTCACCCCGGAGTTCAGAGAAAATGCCTGCTCATTCCTTTGAATTCAACCCCTCAGTCACCCACCCACCTCATTTTCTTACTCCTACCAAAGCCTGATTTACACAGACTAGTGTGAGGCCACCGAGTTTTAAGTGGAATGTTCCTCTCAGCTTCCTTCAACTCTGAGGCAGCACGACTCCCAAACGGGCCTGCAAGCATCCCTGGGAGAGTTCATATTATGCTGTTACAAGTTATTTCTGTATGTGCATATATGATGAATTCTGCTCTTAAAACTTTGTCTTCAGCTCACCGTAAGATCTGGTCTAGAAGACGCCTTACAGAACGCACATTGGGCAGTTTACACGTCTTACAGTGGGGAGTTTGCCTGTCTCTTTCAGGGGACTGCAGGACCTTACCACCCTCAGAGAGGTTTTACTCCTCTTGACACCAGTCCCAGCTTGCTACAGGGCGGACCAGGTGCTCAACCGACAGATGGGCCTAGTCCAAGCCATTGTCTCCCAGATATGATGGTCCCCAGATCCCAAGAAGTGAGATGCCCCATCCAGTTCTACCAGGGCGTAGCTTCTGGTCCAAAGTGTGTGCACCAAACTCAGCAGGATGGATTTAGAGCCATAGCCTGGGGCGGAATCAGACATTGCCACCTCTTAGCTGAGCAACCACGGGCAAGGAGCTTGCTTCCTCGTTTGTAAAACGGGGTGACCAAGCGCTCACTTTACAGGATTGTGGTCAAGGGTCCATGAAGTTATGTGTGCAAAATGCTATCACAATGACAGCTACTGACAGAAGATGAAACTATTTTGCTGGCAAGGAAATAGGAGTATTGGCAGGCAACCAAGGGGACAGCGGGAGGGGTGAGCAAGGGTTCCGCGTGGAACTCCGCGGGATCGCAGCTCTATTTCCGAAGCTTCCACCAAGACGGCCCCGGGAGAGAAGGTATCTCTTTACCACAGCTTAGGCTCCCTCTGCGGAGACCTGACTGCTCTGAGATCACGCCGGAGACGCTTTTGGACTTTCCCGGGGACGCGTGCGCGACGCGCTCCGCCCCGGAAACACGCCCCTGCCGCCTTGGCGCGCTTTAGAAACCCGCTCCCGTTTCGTGTAAATTTCGGAGTCGCAGCATCTCCGGGGGCTTAGTCCTACCGCTCTAAATCTGCGGCTCCTCACCGCCCCCAAACGCGCGCAGCGATGAGGAGGACCCGCGAAGAGGTGGACGCGACGCTGCAGGTCGCCAAGCTGAACCCAGCGGAGTTGCTCCCGGCGGTGCACTGCCTCGGTTTCAGCCCGGAGGCCAGCCCGGCCGCGGCCGGCGACTTCTACTTGCTGGAGCTGGATCCCGCGCTGTGCCAGGAGTTGGAGGCAGGGCGCAGGTGAGCCGGGGCCCGCCGCGCCTCCAGCCTGGGGCCAGCCGCTTTATGATTTTCTTTGCAGGGAAACGCGGGATTGAGAACTGAGCGTGGGAGGTGCATAGTTGATTTGCTGGGCCGGCGGCAAGGCGAGGGGGGCGGGGGATGCCTCACAGCAGGCTGGTGGCCCATTCTGCAGCTCGCTGCCTTTTCGCTGGGATCCCATGCCACTGCCAGGCAGTCCAGACAGCTGGAATGGTGTCATCTATAGGACAGCTCCCGCTGATTTCGGAGGACTGTGTCAGCGGAAACGGCTCAGGAGACAGAACTTGAGTGAAGTTTTGCAAACCTTAACAGTGGTAGCAGGGACTATACAGAACCCTTGGCCAATTCTACTTTGAAATCTAATGATAATAGCTAATATTTATAGAGTTCTTCTTGCCTTCTACACTCAGACAATAGGTAGGACTGTAGGGAATACGTTTAAAGCCGTTTTACAGACTTGGTAATTGAAGAAGGCCCTCAAAAATACTGCCTTGCTTGGAATCACTCCGTGAGGATCTGAAGCTGTTTCTAAATCTAGGTCAGCAATCCATTTGCTGCAAGACCATAGGTTAACGAACAATCAAAGGAGAAGTCTAGGGAATTACTCCTTTTTATGTTTTTTTTTCTTTTTTTAGTTTAAAAAAAGTCCTCTTTATCTCTCAATATCATGCTGTCCCAACTCCTGGAAGTTAGGATTACAATTTATGGGTTGATTCTCTTCTGCATTGTAGGTTCCTCCAACACCTGCATTTTATTTTATGAAGTAGTTTCTTCTCTTATAGGTTCCTTTAAATTGAACCCTTTAGGCTGCTTTTCAATTTTAACGCTTCACCCATTAGACAGTACTATAGTTAACTGGCCAGTCTTCAGATGCTGGGCACTCAGTATCTTCAAGGGAACTGATGGAGAACTTCACTCATGGGTTTTCATCCCATCTAAGTTGGCAGGGATTTGAGAAAGGACTTAAGGTGTGAGGACCTCCTCTTTGCCCAGTTATCGTTACCCTAGTTGGCAAACCCCAGAAGGCCTGGCAATGTGGGTTTTAAAATTTGTGTATGCACATGCGTGGGGGTAGTTCTAAACAACATATTTTTTTTCTATTTTTAAAAATATTTCATTTATTTCTTTGTTTTTACAGAATGGGGAAGGGAAGGAGAAAGAGAGGGAAAGAAACACTGATCAGTTGCCTCTAGTATGCAACCAGGGACCAAACCCGCAACCCAAAATGTGCCCTGACCAAGAATCGAACTGACCACCTTTCACTTTGCAGGATGATGCCTAACCAACTGAGCCACACTGGTCGGGGCGCTAAACAATATTTCAAAGCAGGGATAGTGCAACGTAGAAATAAATGTTGAAGAATAGGTCCATGGGAGTATTAAACATGATTAGCACCAGGAGGCTAACAGAAACCTTTTATTCTTTTCACTTAAACAAAGGCTGAGTTTAAAAGAAGTGAATTGTGTACAGGAGGGTTAAGTGCTTTACAGACAAGGCAAACTGCTAGAACCAAACTCTGTTGTCATTTCTAGCATCTTTGTCTTAGTCTTTCTCTCTTTTAAAGATTTTATTTATTTTAAGAGAGAGGGGAAGAGAGGGAGAAAGAGAGGGGGAGAAACATCAGTGTGTGGTTGCCTCTCATGCATGCTCCCCGCCCCCCACCGACACCTGGCCCGCAACCCAGGCATGTGCCCTGACTGGGAATTGAACCAGTGACCCTTTGGTTCATAGGCTTGTTACTCAATCCACTGAGCCATAGCAGCCAGGGCTTAGTCTTTTTTTAGTCCTCCTCACTTTTATCCTTTTCCCTCTTGCTTCTTGCTTTTTTCCACCTGTGACCCTTTGCCAGAGATTTTATTTAGACCAGTTTGTAAATATACCTTTTTCATATATATATTTTAAACATTTTATTTATTTATTTTTAGAGAGGGAAGGGAGGGAGAAAGAGACAGAGAAACATCAATGTGTGGTTGCTGGGGGCCATGGCCTGCAACCCAGGCATGTGCCCTGACTGGGAATCGAACCTTTTTCATATTTTTAATTCAGCATTGCAGCCTTCTTTTCACAAGGTCCCCATTTCTTGGTGACATAGCTGATGGTCAGGACAGGATGCGCCCATCTGATTGTCAGGGGTTCTCAGAACAAAACAAGAAGGGCCACTCCCCCCAGGTGGGACCCAGGACCAGCAGCTCAGTGGTCAGCTGGGAGCTCATTAGAAATGCAGAATTCTCGGTCCCATCCCAGACCTACTGAATCCTCATTTGCATTTGCGTTTTTTACATTTTTATTTCTTTTATTGTATTTTTTCCATTACCATGTAGTTCCCTTTTACCCTGGCCCTCCTCCAGTTGCTTTTTAACAGGATTCCAAGGGATGCCCATGCATACGTTTGAGAAGTACTGCTTTAGCATGTTTTAGAAAATTGTGGCATCCCAACGAAAGATTCTGGATGCTTCAGGTCTTGAGCTCTTCCCAGCAGTTTGCACAATGATGCCATATGGCGACAGCTGGCCTCTGACTCTTTCTCGCCGTGCTGGGTTGTTTTTCCTTGGTGAGGCCACGGCTCTCAGTCGGCGCAGTTCTTGCTCTGCGGGGCCCATCCTGCCGTGAGGGTTGTGCGATCAGGGGCCAGACGGGGCCTCAAGGCTTCATTTTAACTCCTGTCAGCCTGGAGGACTTGGGGACGGTTGATAATGAAGACGTCCATAGGCTCCATAGGCGCGGCTCAGCGGTTCAGCGGGTCATGCGCTTTCTTTCCCGTTTTCCTGCAGCATGGTGATTCGCGGTGACAGAGATGAGCAGGCGGTGCTGTGCAGTAAGGACAAGACATACGACTTGAAGGTCGCAGGCACTTCCAATATGTTGCTTTTAATCCCTGAATGTAAAACTCCAGACCAGCTGAAGAAGGAAGAAACCCACTGTAACATTTTCCACTCTGAGGTGCTGTTCTCCGTCTCTTGATTTACATAAGTATAAGAATGACAACACGTATTCTCATCTTGCCTTTGATTAAAAACTTGAGGTATCCAGTATATAATCATAGGAAATCTGAAAAGTTCTCTGATGAAATTTGAAATTTCTCTGCATTATTTTTACTATTATTGTAATTATTATTACTATTATGTAGTCTGGTGAAGTTGTCTTTGTTTTCCTGATTTAATTTTTAAGTCCCAGACAAGTTGCCCATTTTCTGTAATGTAGAAAGTTTGCTCTTACATGATTCATGCTAAGAGGTTTACCTATTTTTGGTAAGTTTTGCTATGGATATATTTTGAAAGGAGACTCCCTCAAACCATAGCTAGTGCATTAGGTAATATTTCAATGGTAGAAAAATAAAGAAATTTGAATTTTAAAAACATTTTATTTACTTTTAGAGGGGAATGGAGGGAGAGAGAGAGAAATGTCAACATGTGAGAGAGACATTTTCATTGCCTCTTGCGCACCGCCAACCAGGCACCTGGCCTGCAACTCAGGCATGTGCCCTGACTGGGAATCAAACCCATGACCTTTTGGTTTGCAGGACAACACTCAACCAGCTGAGCCACACTAGTCTGGGCAGAAATTTGAATTCTGGAGGGAAGTGTGTTTCTCCCCTTTGAAGATGGATTAGCTCTTTACTATCCATAGCCATGTAAGACAACTGCTTAGTTATTTTGGAGACTATTCTGATGGCAGATACCAAACAGAAGTCCCCATCCTGGCTAGATTGTTACACATGTAACAATTAAAGTACAACCCTTAATTCTATCAGTACGACTTCAGGCCAACTACTTCCATAGCAACAGAATGGGACTAGAAATAAGTGAAAATACTGGGAAAGCTCAGTGATTCATATGCTATTGTTAGGACAGAAATACTTCCGAAGTATTGTATTTTGGTTTTTGTGGGGTTATGTCTTTCATTATGATTCATTAGAAATATTGCCAGTTTATCCTTTTGTAAAAGATGTTATTTTCCTTTTTTTTAAAGGTTTTATTTATTTTTAGAGAGAAGAGAAGGGGAGGAGAAAGAGAGGGAGAGAAATGTCAATGCGTGGTTGCCTCTCACATGCCCCATACTGGGGACCTGGCCGGCAACGCAGGCATGTACCCTGACTGAGAATCCAACTAGCAGCCCTTTGGTTTGCAGTCGGGCACTCAATCCACTGAGCCACACCAGCCAGGGCCATTAAGCTCCTCTTTTGAAGGTCTTAAATTCAGCAGCAAACCTCAGGCTATGGGCCTTGTCTTGTCAATCATGCTTTGTACTAGTTTGAGGGCAAAAGCACCCCTTGATTTTCCATTTTAGAATTGGAAGGCACCCAAGACAATCCACTTTCAGCATTTTCTCCTTTCATGTGAAACACTTATTGGGCACCTACTAAGTGCTAGACACTGGGAAAGTGCTGGAGATACAAAGAGGGGAAACAGATACCCTGGCTGCTGTGGCTCAGTGGATTGAGCACTGGCCTGGGAAGGGAAAAGTTGCTGGTTTGACTCCTGGTCAAGGCACATGCCTGGGTTGCAGGTCAGGTCCCCCACTGGGGGTGTGCAAGAGGCAGCCAATTCATGTTTCTCTTGCCCATGGATGTTTTTCTCCCTCTCTTTCTCTTCTCCTTCTCCTCTCTCTAAAAGTAAATAAATAAATAAAATCTTTTAAAAAACCCGTAGAATTAAAAAAAAGAAAGCAAAAGAAAGGGATAACAGATATTTATCCATCATTTGACCCCTATCAGCTGGTAGGACTCCCGCTGCTTTCACCAGTCCAGTAAGGAACTAGCTGCCATTCTAAATGACACAAAGTTCTTGCATTGAGTACAAGTCTCTCTTCCTTAACTTCCGTCTAACTTTGACATCATGAGTAACACAGAACAGGGGCTCCCCTGCTTCCCTTGAACATTCCTTTGTTACTTGAAGACCGTGGTAATGTCTCTTCTTTATTTTCCATGGTTCAGCCTAAAAATATTCATTTTCAGTTGTTTCTATCTGGTTTGTAAAATTGTCACCATTCTGGCCATACTCTAGTTTCCAAAGTACCCTTGAGATACAGAGCTGAGTAACTGGCTCTCACTATGTTGGCATTGCCCTCCTACCTGGGGTTCGGAAAGATTCCCGAAGATGCCCATCCGCCTGTGTGGCGGCTGGGTGGCTGCCTTCTGCACAGAAGGTGGGATGGCAGTGTCCCTTTGCTTGTCTCTTGTTGGGGGCAGCTGGGTGGGCGGGAATTTTGCCTGAGATTTTTCTTTTAGAGTGGCCTCTAAAAGGTTATACTCTTTCTACTTTCTAGATCTTTGGTTTTTCTAATAACTATTGGGAGCTCAGAAGATGTAGGCCTAGATTAAAGAAGCTGAAGAGACTCTTGATGGAAAACACGTATGAAGGACCTGACAGTCAAAAAGAAAAGGATTCCAGCTGCTCAAAAGTAAGACTGTTATTTTCATTGTTTTACTTGGTATTTAAAAATAGGAATGTAATTAGAGGCACTTACTGGTGACATTTTTGCTTTTTAAAGTGTGTTGTGTGAAAATTTCAGACATCCAAAAGCAGAGAGACTGCCATGTATTTATTACTTGGTGGGACATTTATCATTATTTTCTCAATCTTGTTTTCTTCTATCCCCTGCTTCTTCTACCTTGTTTTCCTTTTTTTTTTTTTGGTGTATTTTAAAGCAAATTCTGCAGTTTATGTAGCTGAAAGCTCATGTTCCTAACGATGCCAAAATGGTTTTCACAGGTTAAATTAATTTTTATTTAATTAAAAGTTACAATTAGGGGTTCTTTAAAAAAGATGTGATAGGTATTGGAATTTATGTAGTACATACATAAATTATGGAAAGTATTCTTATTCTAATGTCAGAATTGACTAATTCTTGGCAGTATGGTAAGATATAAACCAATTAAGAAGATTTTTTTAATGTTTCATG
Source organism: Phyllostomus discolor (assembly GCF_004126475.2). Taxonomy (NCBI): domain Eukaryota; kingdom Metazoa; phylum Chordata; class Mammalia; order Chiroptera; family Phyllostomidae; genus Phyllostomus; species Phyllostomus discolor. The sequence continues at coordinate 125,983,377 of NC_040909.2, read as the reverse complement.
TAGTTCAAAATTACAGAACCGCACTGGTGTTCCGAGGACCGTATTTATATAAGAAGTTCTCTTTTCCTCCATTGACTGAGTGACTGACTTCTGGGGGGAGGATACAGCTTTATTAAAATATAATTTATATACCCAACAATTCACTCATTTTAAAGCGTAGATATGATTCAGTGGTTTTAGCACATTTGCAGTGGTGTGCGGTCAGCACCTGGGTGAAGTTCAGAACATGTTCATCACTCCCAAAAGAAACCCTGTACCCTTAGCTATTACCCTCCAATCCTTCTTTTCCCAGTTTCCCTCTTCCGCCTCAGCCCCAGGCAGCCACCAGCCTACTTTCTATCTTTGTTGATCTGCCTCTTCTGGACGTTTCATATAAATAGAATCACATCACATGTGGCCTTCTCCGACTTCCTTCTTCTTTGACTTAGCATGGTGTTTTCAGGTTTCATGCATGCTGTAGCATGTATTAGTAGTTTATTCCTTTTTATTGCTGAATATTACCCTGTTTTATGGATGTACCACATTTTATTCATCCATTCAGCAGTGGGTGGGCATTTGGGTAGTTTCTACTTTTTACTTGTTGTGAATAACACTGCTGTGAGCGTTCATGCACAAGTTTCTCTCTGTTGCACCTGTGTTGTCATTTCTCCTGGGTGTGCACCTGAGGGCGGGATGGATGGGTTGTGTGTTCATTCTGCATAGTCTCTCGAGGAGCTGCCAGACTGGTTTCCAAAGTGGCTGCACCGTGTGGCATTCCCATTGTGTGAGGGTTCCAGTTTCTCCATATCTGCGACAGCACTTGTATCTGCCGTTTTAATACCCACCCTGGTGGGGTGGAAGTGGTGTAACTGTGGTTTCAGGGTGCACTCCCCTAATGACTGATGATGTTGACCACTTTTTCATGTGCTTGTTGACTATGTATCTTTGGGGAATTTCTATTTAGGAACGCCTCTCTTGATTTTTTAAGAATTATAAGTGTACATGACATAACATTTACCATTTTAACCGTATGCGGATAGTTCTGTGGTGTTAAGGGCATCCACATTGGTCTGAAACCATCATCACCATCCGACTGCAGAAATCTTTATCTTCCGAGCTGAAACTCTCTGCCCGTTAAACGCTACACCCCCAGCCTCCCCTGCCGCTCAGCCTCTGGCACCCAGGGTTCTACCCTCTGTTTCTGCGAGTTAGGCTCCTCTGACCATCCGTGTGAGTGCAATCATGCAGTGTTCGTCCTTTCGTGTTGATGACGTTGTGAAGTTTTTCATTTTGCTGAAGTCCAATTTATCTGTTGTTTTTTTTTTTTGTTTGTTGCTTGTGTTTTGGTGTCATATCTAAGAAAACATCATAAATCCAACATCACTAAGACTAACCCCCTATGCTTTCTTCTAAGATACCAAAGATTTTGTTTAGTAATCATTACATGTTAACAAAAGCAACTGAGCTAGTGCATAAATATCACCTTAATCTAGTCTGTGTACTTGTTCTCCCAAATTCAGTAGTCTTAAAAGATATTGTTCAGCCCTGCCTGGCGTAGCTCAGTGGATTGAGCGCGGGCTGCAAACCAAAGCATCGCAGTTTCGATTCCTAGTCAGGGCACATGCCTGGGTTGCAGGCCATGACCCCCAGCAACCGCACATTGATGTTTCTTTTTCTCTCTCTTTCTCCCTCCCTTCCCTCTCTAAAAATAAATGAAAAAAAATCTTAAAAAAAACTGATAAAAAAGATATTGTTCAAAGGTTTTAAAATGTTTTTTTTTCTTGTTTCAGTATACAACTGAAGATTTGCTTGATCAAATTCAGGCAAGTGAGGAAGAAATAATGGCCCAATTACAAGTGCTAAATGCCTGTGAGATTGGAGGTAGCGTTACTTGCCATTGTTACTAATAATGACAGGATTGCGCATCATGTAAGGGAGAAAGAGACAAGCTTTTGGACATCTTTGCCCTATGGCATATTGTTTACTCCTTTGGGAGGGCACATAGATGAGAGTGATAACCATGGCAGTGCCCCACAGCGGACGTAACGGTGTGAGGTATTGAAGCCCATGACCTTGACTTCATTTGTATGACATTCTAATGAAATGACTGTGCCAGCTAGAAGTTTCCATTTAGAACAACAAGATTATTGTGAGATAATTGAGTATTAAAAGCACTTGAAAAAAATCAGTCTTAGTCATAGATAAAGTACTCATTAAACACTGGCCTGGCTACGGTAGCTCAGTGGATTGGGTGCTGGCCTGGGAACCAAGAGGTTCGATTCCTGGTCAGGGCACAAGCCTGGATTACGGGCCAGGTCCCCAGTTGGGGGCGTGCAAGAAGCAACGGGTTGATGTTTCTCTAGCACATTGATGTTTCTCTTCCTCTTTTTCTCCTTCCCTCCCTTCCCCTCTTTTTTTTTTTTTAGATTTTATTTATTTATTTTTAGAGAGGGAAGGGAGGGAGATAGAGAGAGAAACATCAATGTGCAGTTGCTGGGGGTCATGTCCTGCAACCCAGGCATGTGCCCTGGCTGGGAATCGAATCTGTGACACTTTGGTTCGCAGCCTGTGCTCAATCCACTGAGCTACGCCAGCCAGGGCTCTCCCTTCCCCTCTAAAAGTAAATAAATAAAACCTTAAAAAAAACACCAAAATATCTGCTCTCCTTTAAGACACAATGTGTTATGGCTGGGAGATAGCATTAAAAGACGCATTGTTTATTAAGAAAGTGAAGACTTCTTCGTTTTTGAAAGCAGAGCATCTCTTTGTGCAGGGGCCAAGAGCATGCTGCTGTTTTATCAGTTTATTAGCCAATTAATTTGCTTAATCTGTTCTTTGATAACTCTAACTTTTCCAATTTGTAGGTTACTGGAGGATTCTTGAATTCGATTATGAGATGAAACTTCTGAATCATATAACCCAGCTTGTGGATTCTGAATCTTGGTCTTTTACTAAAGTCCCTTTGAATGTGTGCCTTCAGGAACTTGGGCCGTTAGAGCCAGAGTACGTGTTTTAACCTCTGTCCCTACAACTTCCCGAAGGGGAAGAAAAGTATCTTCTAGGGTGAAACTAAACCAGGGCGTAGGCTACTTGTGTTTCGATATTTTACAGACAGTTAAAAAATATACAGCCAAGAAGGACTTGGGAATTTTCGTCACTGAGGTGAACAAATGTGCATTATGTTATTTTTGCATTGAAAATGTGAAGAGATAATTACGTTTAACCATTTTATGATAGATGTGTACTCACATGCCTCATGTAAAATTACTTAGCATGGGGTCTGGCACATAGCAGTTTCTCAGTATAAGTTCCTAATGTAAAGTTTTACTGGGCAACTAAAATCACTTACATTTATTTCAAATCACAAATTTATATCTTAGTTAGCAATGGTATTTCAAATATAATATATAAAAAATGTGATAATGTTTTAAATGAGTGCTTTACTTTTTTCAGAGACATGATTGAACACTGTCTTAACTGTTATGGAAGAAGATACACAGAGGAAGGTAAGATTTGGGAAGTACTTTAATGGGTATAAGCTATTATACGTTAAAATTGATGTGTCATTCTGAGGTGTGTTCCTGTTAATCACAAGGACACCGTGGGTGTGTGGGAGGTGAGTTGTGTATCGTTCCTTCCGTGAGTTTCACGGAGCACAGAGAGACATTAGGGGTATACTTAATTGTGAAGACAATCTGAAAGTACCTGTGCCTTTTCGTTGGATGAAGTTTATTATTTACTTACTTATTTTCCCAAGGTGAAATTTATTTCGAATTGAGCGCTGACAAAATCTGTAGAGCAACAGCACAAATGCTACTTCAGAATGCAGTGAAATTCAACCTCGCCGAGTTTCAAGAAGTGTGGCAGCAGAGTGTCCCTGAAGGAATGGTCGCGAGGCTGGACCAGCTGCAGGTGAGGGAGCTGCTACTGCGACTCGCCAGGTCAGCAGTAATTACGAGGTGAAACGAGACTTGCATTGGAACTGAACTTGGAGCCAATTTACTTTCTTTTTTTTTTTTAAGATTTTATTTATTTATTTTTAGAGAGGGAAGGGAAGGAGAAAGAGAGAGAGAGAGAGAAACATCAATGTGCAGTTGCTGGGGGCCGTGGCCTGCAACCCAGGAATGTGCCCTGACTGGGAATCGAACCTGCGATGCTTTGGTTTGCAGCCCGAGCTCAATCCACTGAGCTACGCCAGCCAGGGCCCAATTTACTTTCTTAGTCACCCATTAGAAGGGCACCATACACTCAATCCATCACAAAATCCCTGGGGGGAAAAAAAGCAAACCCAACACTTCATTGAAGTATAATTAACATATCACAAAACTTACCCTTTTTAAAGGGGTTTTTAGTAAATTTAGTGAGTTACACAGCTGTTACCACAATCTAGTTTTAGAACATTTTTTTCACCCCGATGAAATCCCTCAGGCCCATTTATAGTTAATCCTGATTTCCACTCCATCTGTTTTTCTCCGTTTCCACCAGCACCATCTCAGCTCAAACGACCGTGTTTGTCTGGCTATAAATAATAACAACATCCCCAAGCAGGCCTTCCACGCTTTCAGTTTTGCCTACTTCTGATCCCGTTCTCTGTGGCGCTACTAGAGCAACTTTTTAAAAATGCTAATCAGATTAGATGACTCTTACTTAAATCACTTTAATGGTTGCCCGTTGCATTTAAGATCTAAAATCCAGAATTCCTGTCTCGGCTCACAAGTCCCTTCATAATCTCCCCTGTACCTTCATCTCCTGCTACTTTCTCACCCACTTCCCGCACACCCAGCGTTCTTTCAGGTTTTCAAGATGATCAAGCTCTCTCCTATCTTAGGACCTTCTTCACCTGAGGCCTTTTGTTCCAGAATGATCTTCTCCCTAATTTCACCTGCCACCACCTACTCACCTTTGAGCGACTTCATCAAGGAGGCCTTTCTTCACTCTGAAAAAATGCCTCTGTCTTACTCTTCCATAGCACGCGGTACTTTTCCTTCATGGGACAGATCGCTTAGCTTTGGAAAAGTGTTTAATTACGTGGTTGCCCAACTCCACTTTGATAGGATTTTGTTCACTGTTGCTTGCAAATATATAGTATACTGCTTGGCATGTAGTGTGTGCTCAGTGAGACTTTGTTAAATAAGAGAAAGGACTTGCTCAGCATGTTCAGTGCCCCTTGTAAGTCTAGGCACCGTGCTGGATGTGGAGGGGAAAACATCACAGGAGGTGCCATCAAAGCCCTAAACCCTATTTGGAAAGCTCCCTGGGCCCACCCAGTGTGTGTGTTAGAAGAGCAGCCCAATGAGTTTTGCCTTTGGAAAGAACGCTGCGACAGTAATGAGGACGGCTGGGTGGGTGGGTGGACAGAAGGAAGGAAGTTTGGCTAGACGGTAAAAAGGAGAACTCCAGGCTCTCAACACTTAGTACACCTGAGACAGTAGTGGCCAAAGAAATAGGTGACAGAGAACGGACAGAGAAATGATGAGGCCTTAACACCTGTAGGATTTAATGACGACTTAGGTGTGGGGTTTGAATAATGGAATCTGTGATGATGCCTTTGGTTCCTGGCTTCCTGGGATAGTGAGAATAGAACAGCTTTAGGTGACAAATGCTATGAGTTCATATACTCATATGGATAGGTTTGGATATAGAGATCGGGTGCTCAGTGTAAGAGACATTTGAGTTGCGTGTGCTAATGTTTCAGCCATTGGCAAGTAAATGGTCACTGAACTCACAGGTTTAGTCGCGGTGACCCAGGACTGTGACAGCGAGGCAAGTAGAGGGGTTGGGATAGAGGCCCAGGGAACTGTGGCATCAAGTTGGGAGGCAAATAGTGAGATGGTGATGCCAGAGAGAGAGATTCAAAGAGGAAGGAGTAGTAAACATGAACAAAGAAAACAGTGCTACCTCGATGAATCTAAGAAAGAGCCCAGTAGAACTGGCAATGACAGGTCACTGGTGACCTTGAACTAGAGCTGTCTTCAGACAGTGTGTGGTAGAAGGCAGATTGCAGAGGAAAAAGGAGAAGCCAAGTTTAAAGAAGCTCTTTAGGAAGGTCTCCAGGTAGTCTGTGTATGTTTCATGCAGCTGACATCTTACATGCCTTGGGCTACGCTGCACCTAGAGGTAAAAGAACAAGTTGTATCTGAACACTAGACGATGACTTTCACTGCTCTTTTTCTTCCCGTTTCTTAATAGGGTTTGGCCTTGGTGGATAGGCAGTCAAGACCAGAAATCATATTTTTGCTAAAAGTAGACGATTTACCTGAAGATACGCAGGAACGTTTTAATAGTCTGTTCTCTCTACGGGAGAAGTGGACAGGAGAAGATATCGCTCCATATATTCAGTAAGTAATGTATTAAGTATGAATTTTGAGGGCTGTCCTTTTTATACAGAGTGGCAGAGGGTTGGGAGTTATTATCAGGACACAATTTTTTGAGTATTTCCCAAGGACACCGCTTCCTCTGAAACTTTCTCAAGCGGAGGCTGCCTTCTCTGTTATCCTCCACGAGCACTGGCCCTGAAGGCGGGGCATGTGTCCTCTTTCTTCCTTACTGCCGTATTTTGCCATGTATAATGCACACTTTTTTGCCCAAATTTTTGAGGGAGAAATGAGGATGCGCATTATACATGGGTATAATGATTACATACCATGTGTATAATAATGGGCATAATAATCTCGTGTATAATGTGTACAAAAATGTGAGCACACATTTTACATGGGATCGCATTATGCACGGCAAAATACGGTGCTTCTTCCGAAACCACTCCTGCCCTCCTCCCTGCAAAACTGCAGCTCTTAGAGGGACAGTCAGACTGTACACCCCAGCATGACTCTAAGGCAAGCACCACTTTCTGACGGCCACCTCTTACCTTGCCTGCTGCCTTGCTGTAACATCTTACAGAAGCCAGACTGCAGAAGAACAAGTCAGCCCAGAAGCCACTGCTTCCCGGACCTCAAGTCCACGAACCCTGCCGTCTCTTCGCTGTGTTTCTCCTCCCAGGTCCTCTCTCTTTCAACCCAGATCAGATTCCCTGGTTAATCTTTTCAGCTATTACTGTAGACGCCCTGCTCCTTTGGCGCCCTCTCTCTGTCTTCTCTTACCTCCCAGGCAAAAATCGACCACGATTAAACCCAGCTTTCTGCTTGCTCTGTGCCTACCCCTGGACAGCTAAAATTTCCTGGGAAAAAATACATGATGGGGCTCGCCAGGCTCTCTAGGCACTTTGCACGGCCCCTGCAAGGCGCTGTTTCTTCATGGAACTTCTCTGTCCTTGGAGCTCACTGAACATCTTTTCTCTTTTGTTATCATCAGTACCCTCTGTTTCCTCTTCACCCTCAGCTTGTGACCTTGCTTTCTGAGGAAATAGAAGCAGACAAGAGAGGACAAGAACTTTTCTTTCCCACTCCAAATCAGCTGGCCTACTCGCATCTGCAGCCACTTCCTTTGCAGTCCCTTATGTGTAATGCATGAACTGTCCCTAAGGTCAGCCCTCCTGCATTGGATCCTTCTGGGCTTGTAAAGGCTTAGAATCCTCTAGTCATTCCTTCCCCCTTTGTTATCAGTGTCTCCCTATCTACTAGATTATTCCCATCAACATGGGATATTCTGTAGATGTTTACTCAGCCTCAGCACTATTTGATACACTGGGCCACTTCCTTCTTGAAATATACCAGTTTTCTCCCTCGCCCCAAGGCAGCTACTACTTGTCTCTCTTTTGCTGACGTCTCCCTGCTCTTCTGAATCTTTAAATTACACAGTGCACTGGGACACTGCTCTTGGCCATCTTCTCTTCTGTTTAGATTTTACCCTTGATTCCCTTACAAGGCCTGGATTTACATTTAGTTTTTTTAAAAATATTTTTTTAAATTTATTTTTAGACAGAGTGGAAAGGGAAGACAGAGAGAGGGAGAAAAACATCAATATGAGAAATGTGAATCAGTTGCCTCTTGCACACCCCTAACTGGGGACCTGGCTCACATCTTAGGCATCTGCCTTGACTGGGAATTGAACTGGCAACCTTTCAGTCCGTGGGTCGGTGCTCAATCCACTGAGCCTCACCAGCCAGGGCTAGCATTGTCTTAATTTTATCTTCATATTTGACCTTTTCCTTGGGCTCCAGATTCTTATATCAAGCTGCCTAACTAACATTTCCACTTGAATATCTAATAGGAATTTCAGACCTGACATGCTCATAGCAGAACCGCTGATACTGCCTTGTCCAAAACCCATCTTCCCCATCTCAGTTAACGGCAGTACCGTTAATCCAGTTACTCGAGCAAAAAGGCTAGGACTCACCTTTGTGTTTTTCTTCTCTCACCCCTTGGTTTAAACTAGGAATGAATCTTGGTGGAACATCTTGTACCTGACTCTCAATTGGTGTCCCTACTTCTATTTTGCCCCCTTACCCTCTCCTTCTTTTAAAACTTTTTCTTTTGGAAAATTTTAAATACTCAGAAGTGACAATATGATATAATGAACCCTCATAAACTCACCACCTGGCTTCCATAATCATCACCACTTCCATTATTTAAAACTTAGATGGATGATGCTTTTCCATTAATTACAGATCTCCTAGTGGCTTCCCATTATGCCTAGAGTTAAACTGCAACTCCTTTCCATGTTCTTGGAGGCCCTGCATGATCTAACCCTGCTCTCCTCTCCTGTCCTCCCGTTCTTCCCTCACTGTGTCCCAGTCACAGTCGTCTCCCTTTGTGGGCACAGAAGAGGAAGCTAAAGTTCAAGGAGGGCAGGTAACCATGACCAGCACAAACGGGTAGCCTAGTACCCAGGTTCTCCAAGTGTAGGTCCTGCTGTATCACTTTGCATGTACTTCTGATTCGAATGTTGTGTGATAAAACGGAAGAAAACAAAGAAACAACGTGGACTTTGAAGTCATAGAACTGACTGCAAAATGTGGCTCTGTCCTTTACTACATGAGCCTGTTTCCTCACATCTAATATGGAGTAAAATATGTTACTCATACTTTTCTTGTGAAGTTTGAAGATAATGCATTTAATGTACCTAGTCAATTAAGGCTTAGTAACTGCTCCCTATGCTGTCTCTCCTACAAACACATACCCTTAGGCTTATTGGGAAGTTGAGATTTAGGGAACAGAGATATAAACAAATAGTACTGTGAATATTATGGTCCCTAAAATATTCATGCTATTCATTTATTTTTTTTCTTGTTCCCACAGAGATTTATGTGGAGAGAAGCAAACCATAGGTGCATTACTCACTAAATATTCTAGATCTTCGATGCAAAATGGTGTTAAAGTTTATAACTCAAGAAGACCCATTTCTTAAAAGAATGACAATCTTTTCTTTGGGACTAAAGTTGCTAGTTTAAAAAAAAAGATTCTTTTATACATTTGTATTCCAGACATTTAAAAACCTCATGCTTTGAGCCATTTTTCTGTTCATCTTAAGCATTTTGAAACTACTGCTGTTCTTTTTCCTTAAATGTAATTAGGATATTTCTGTCTTTCAAGTTATGTTTTATTAGGTATACAATGTAAACAAGGATAAAAACAAAGGTATTTCTCATGTTTAGTGTATCTCTATTTGCTTTTATTTATTGAAAATTTTTGCTTTTTAAATATTTAACATTGCATTTTAATTAGGACTTGACATTCTGATCATTAATAAATTTAAGTTTTCAGAGAACTAAACAGCCAAGATGATTGTTTATGTACTTAACTGCCATTTCTCAAGCAAGTGGGTTCTCCTCCATTTTCATCCTTCCACCAAAACAAGAAGTCACTACGTGCTATCAGTTATCTGCAGTGGTCATTTTCATTGATGAAATTATCTTGGTAATTGTTCCTCTATTTGCTCGGCTAGGGTGGGATTAAATGGATTTGCTCCATTGCATAATCCTATAATCCCATAATCCTATCATGGAGACACTGAGGCAGGTAATACTCGCTAGAAAACTACAATATCTAGTTCAAATTAATTTTAACTTAGCTAAAGAAAATGTCATGGGGAGGTGGCAGGCCAAAGTGATCTGGTCCAAGGTTAAAAATAACGTTAGTGGGCAGTCCACAATCAACCAAGACTTAACTGCTATTGAAATTTACAACGTTTTTATTCTCAAACACACGAAACGCAGATACTATGGCTTCAAAATTACATTTCCTGTCTTTCAATAAATTTTTCTCTATTTATAGGGATCATTTGTTTTTAAAAATAAATAGTGAGTTGGCAGTGGCTAGTGAACGCTGCAGTTTGAGTCAGATACCTGGGATCTAATTACATATTTTACGACTTAAATCTCTAGGGGCCCAGTGAGCTGATGTTTCTGTCCACACAACACCCTCTGGTCTCAGAGCTCCCAGTTACTAGCCCCCAGTCCCTGGCTCGGCGCAAACCCTGCCCCAACGCGCTAGACTTTTATCTCTCTAAAGTGTAAACATTTCCTTCTTTCCTTCCTGCTCTTCTCAACTTACCCAATAAATACTTGAATTCGCTTTCCTAACCTTAAGCAGCCCTTATCCAGTACACCCAAGGGCAAATGTGAAACCCCTACGGTCTCGCTCAAGCCCCGCCCACTTACAAACTTCCGGCCCTTGTCCCCGCCCCACTTCCGCTGACGTAAAGGTCAGGTGACAGGGGATTAGTCTGCTGGTTGTGGATATAAGTAGTGGCCGAAAGAGGCTTCTCCGTGATCGGAGCTTGGGGAGCTCCGGCGACGTGATCGCGGGGAGCGAGTTGGAAGCGGCGGACCTGGTGGGGCCGAACGTGGGCGCCGAGGGAGCCCCGGCCGCGTAGCCTGACTGTAGGGAGCAGGGGAGTGCGAGGTGCCGCAGCCTGGTAATGCCCCGCAGCCCTGGGGCAAGCTGCAGAGCCGCTTCATGCCGCCGACAGGGTTAGAGCCCGCCAGAATGAACAGGAAGAAAGGAGACAAGGGCTTTGAAAGTCCAAGGCCATATAAATTATAAGTATTTCGTATATCTTCCTTTTCTCTTCTAGGTTTTGTTTTCGTTAGTTTATTTTGTGATTGCTTGAAACTGACTTGGTGGGCCTGGGAAACCTAGTGGGTAATGAGAACCCGCTCACTGTGATAGAAATAGTATTTTTAGGGAGAAAATGCTTTGCATGAGTGTCATTCAGCAGATTTAATGCCCCTTGTAGGTTGATAGAACTTTTTCTTAAAGTGTTAAACTATTTATCCAAAGACACTTACTTTCGTGGCTGTTGCTAAATTTAAAATGAGCAAGTTACCCACATTTGTAGGTGAAAGATAAAGTGTGATTTTTTGAGTTGCTTAGAACATAGTCTTTGCTTGTACTTGGGTAGAATTATGCTTCATTTAATAATAGAAGTACTTTCTTTACTTATTTTATTTTTGTATTTTTTTTTATATACAACCCATCAGGTCGTCTGCATCAACAACATAAACTTCCAGAGAAAATCGGTTGTGGTAAGTATATTGTCGACAATCATAAGCGGTAACAAATCCACCCTTTACAATACTTAGAAACTTTCCCTTCCAGGTAATTGTTTCAAGAATAGCTGAGAATTAGCATTCAGATCTGTGTGACTCCACGGTCCATGACCTTGCAGTATACTGGCTGCCTGCTCAGTTCTTTTTATTTTTCCCCTATCTTCTGATTAACATTTTATTCCTTTTAATCTATTGTGGAATGTGAAAGCCCGAGTTATCAGATATTTTAGAATTTTTTTAAAAGAAGAATAAGCCCACATGGATTTCTTCTGTGAAAAGATTAAGGTTAGAATACACACTGGCTTAGCTTGGCTGCTAAGAGGCCAGCTTTGTTTTCTGATTCTTGGCTGACCTGGTTTATGTGGCATTGCTGGTTAATGGCATTTTAGAGGTGTTCGAAATCTAGTGACATCCCCCTCTCCCATTCAGGTGAATAGATTGCAGGTATGTTATCATTCCAGGAAAGTCCTTGACGACCCAAGGACTTAATTTACTCTCTCAAGGGGACCTATATTAAGTAGACCAAAATCTGAGTGAAACCTGGTTTTCTTCGAGTTATAGCATGAACTGTCCCACTTATTTACTTAGGATGAGTGGTATAGATTTTAAAGATGTAATCTTTCCATAACAGTCATGGATTCTTAGATTTTAAGGATCCTTAGAGATTCATTAAGTCCAGTTCCCTTATTTAAGGAATTTCTCTTTCAGTATTCCTTGCATATGATTCTTTGAATGCAGGCAGTCTGTCTTCAGAACATGCACTTTTAATAGTGTCATTATACTACCCTTGCTCCTTTACTACATGCTGCATAAAATCTGTAAGTGGTCTAGGAGTAGCAGTGGAAACTAGAGGGTTTCCTGTTTTTCCCTTTACTCATTTATAGTGAGTGAAAGGAAGTAGCTTCTTGTCGAGGGGGATTTAAGAGATGCTTTATCTAAGGCTAGAAGGTAGAAAAGGAGTTTCTGAAAAGGTTGAATGGCAGGAGGGGAGGTTGCCTAAAGCAGGATAGGGGCTCTGGGAGGATGGTCAGCTGGCAAGTGGAGAGAGAGCAAGGAGCAAGAGTGAGATGTTAGGTGAGAGTGAGGGATGATGAGAGTGAGTGAGATGTAAGAGGATCTGGGGTGGGGGCGGGTGCGGTTGCAGTTACACCAGTTGCTAAGGATAATGGATTGGAGGCCAGTCCGTGGGTCTGAACCCAGGCAGGCCAGCATAGGTTAGGGCTCTGGGTGGTGTCAGAGACCTGATGATATGAGATAGGGCTTTCCGCACCTTCTTCGTGAAATACATTCCATTTGCAGTTTTATTACTGTTAACTTTCGTCTAGAAAGCCTATCCTCTTCTTATGGCCCACCCATGCAGCTAACTGTTGACAGCACTTTCTATAGTCTTTTCTGGTTTACTTTTGACATTATCTTGGCTCTGTTTGCTGTCTTTCAGCTGGTCCAAGCTCATTTGTGTAGATGGTCATTGTATTGCTGATATGCTAATTAAGGGAATGTGAGTCTTCCTCCCTAAAAGTGCTCACAGTTTATACCTTTAAACACAGAGACTTCATCAACAGCATTTTTGCATTTGGTCTCTTCTGTTCTCATTTGCTTCCACATAGATCTGTCCAGATGGTGTAATTGAAGGATGCATGGTTCTCCTGTTATTTAGGAATTGAGGGAAAAAGCAATGGAATTGCTAGGCTTTTGAACAGTTGGGTTGAATGGTATCTAAAAATTCGTGTATTTAAAAAAAAGCTTTATACTGAGACATTATGGCATAGTGGGTCAAAATCACTTGGGATTATTTAGAAGGGGATTTGAATCTCAGTTTTCTACTTATTAATGATATCATTTCTTAACTGTGTTAATTTAGCTATAAAAAGTATAACAGTACTTATCTTTTAAAATTGTCATATGAAAATAGTATAATATCTGGCATTTAATAGTGCTCATTCAACAGTAGCCATTATAATTGTTATAATCTAGTCTTCTATGTTTATTGCCTGCCTTTCATCTTAGATATTCCTGTTACAGCTTCTGAAATTTTTCTGTTCACTTTGTAGCCCTTGAAATGTTACTGTTTCATGCCCTCCCATAGTTGTGTTTGAGAACGTCAGTGTTCAGCTCAGGATTTTAACTTCCTGGACGGATGTACCATGTTTCATTGATCTGTCTTTCCCATTTGATTCAACACAAGAGGGCGGTGGCCAGTCAGTGTATTTAGTTGCCTTTTATGTCTTAGGTACATTTTTCAGGTTGCTCACCACACAGCTAGCGTGGTAGAATTATGTGTGTGTGTGTATATGTGGCCTCTGTGTCTGCTTGGTTGGAAGTCATCCAGCATTTCGAAGTATCTGCTCCTCTAAGTGGCAGCAGTAGATTCTCCCTACTTGTCTGAGTATTTATTGGAGCTCTTGTCTCTTCACATGTCCTGGTTTACCTTCCGTGAGCAGAGATGCGTACTGGTTAGCTTCATTGGTATAGTTTTCTTACCTGTTTGGGGGCAGGGGGCATGTTTTTTCATTCACTGGCCTGCTTTTGATTTTCTTTTTTGCCCTGTCATTTTTTCCCCCTTCCTCCTTGTTTAGGTTCCAGTCTGGCTGGACATTAATATATTTGAGAGTAGTGAGTCCTTTTCCTTTTCCCCTAGCAGGTGGTCTCATTTTCACTGATAGTGAATGTGAACCACCAGGATGATGGATCATACATAATTCACACCCACTTAGTCACTAGGACTATCATGTTTGAAATGCAGGTAACTTGGAGAGCACTTGTATATATGTAGTAGTTATTTGGGATTTTGTCTCTGGAGTGTGCTATATGTAGCAATAGTAGTAGTAGTAGAAATCAAAGAAATATGTTCTAAAACATACCAATCCAGATTATAATGAAGTTACTATTCTTTTCTTTACAGGGATTTGTGGAACTGACTATATTTCCCACAGTTGCAAACTTGAATAGAATCAAGTTGAACAGCAAACAGTGTAGAATATACCGAGTAAGGATCAATGACTTAGAAGCTGCTTTTATTTATAATGATCCAACCTTGGAAGTTTGTCACAGTGAATCAAAACAGTAAGTTATACACCGTAAAACTTGATATTTCTAACAGTCATGTCTCATATGATTTGATTACTTTTTTCAGTAGATTTTTCTATGATTATAATTAGAGTCTTATTCCCAGTTTTGTTTTTGTTTTTTCTAATTTTCTTTTCTTAAAGAGTTTATTTATTTATTTTTAGAGAGAGGGTAAAGGAAGGAGACAGGGAGTGGAACATCAATGTGTGGTTGCTTCTCATGCGCCCCCTACTGGGGACCTGGCCTGCAACTCAGGCATGTGCCCTGACTGGGAATCAAACCAGCGACCCTTTGGTTCACAGGCTGGCCCACAATCCACTGAGTCACACCAGCCAGGGCATTTTTTTCTAATTTTAATATGTTTTACTTTTACCACTTTGCACATTTGGTTCAAGAAATATTATTAGTTCTGCCCAACATAGTAAGTTACTGTTTTCCTCCTTCAGACTATGGTTTTAAAGTACTGTTGGAAAACTTTAAGTTGTCATAGCCATTTTTTTTTACTTTTAATGTTTTAAAAATATTTCATAAATACTAAATGTAATTTTAATAAGTTAGGTGGTCATCATAATCTGTAGACCAGAGACAACTATAAAATACTCTATAAAATATTTTTGCCACTTTATAATGCCATGTAAAATATTATGTCTGAAATGTCTCATTCCTTCACCTTAAATTAATTATATTGCATGTATTGAGGCTATTTCTGACTTTTATCAGTAGAAATTTATTAAGCGAGGGAAATGTCACTAACTGTACCTTGTGGATTCATCTAATGGGTAGATGATGATAGACATACAAGGGGGGATGTCCCCCAAAAAACCGGAGATATCTTCTGTAGGGCTTTGGCATTCCCAAATTGTTGAATAACGTGACAGTCATCATATCACATAGCATTGGTGAGTGGACACGATAGATCACTGAGTTTGTAGTTCAGTAGTTTTAGTGACGTTGAGTAGAGCAACAAGTACTTGCCTAAAATGTTCTTACGAATTATGTAAGATAATGTAATGCTTTCAAACAAATGGTATCACATATGTAAGAAGATGCTTGGTGAACTATATGGCTTATTGTTAATGTTTTCTTTTAACCCCCCAGGAGAAATCTCAATTATTTTTCCAATGCGTACGCCGCTGCCGTGAGTGCTGTGGATCCCGATGCGGGAAATGGAGAACTTTGCATTAAGGTTCCGTCGGAGTTATGGAAACACGTTGATGGTAAGACACCATGAATATGTTGACTGTGTAACTCAATTCCATTAGATTCAGTGACTAGAACTTTCACATGAAAATAATGTCAAAATTGTACATTGAAATATACCCAAGTTGGAATCTTTTTTTTTTTTTTCCACAAAGGATTGGATCACAGGCTAATGGGAAAACAGCAGTCAAGGCTGTGACAAAAATCAGCTCATTTCACTGCTGTTTTTCAAGTGAAAGTTGTAAAAACAAATTAGATGGATGGAATAGTTTGTCACGACTTGAGAACCCACACAATATCAAATCAGTTTAGAATTACAGCATTTTATAGCAGGAGGGATCCTAAACAATTATTTGGTTTAATGTCTTCCTTTTACAGGAAAGTCTCTGAAGTCCAAAGGGAGTAGGTGAACTGCGGAAGGTCACTGATTAGTAGTTGAGTCAAGGCTAGAACATAGAGTTTCCAGCATTCACTCTGCATGCTTTTGAGCATAGTCTCATTATTTCTAAATTCTTATTTTCTCAAATAAATATATGGCCATTATAATAATTATGTATAATATGTATCATATGATTAGTATATATTGTAATTATTTTATTATTATGAAAGTGTTACATATAATACTTTTATTTGGCCTTATACTAATTAACCATGTTAGGGAAGTAAAAGACATTTTTTTAAGGTTTTATTTATCTATTTTTAGAAAGCGGGGAAGGGAGGGAGAAGAAGGGGAGAGAAACATCGATGTGTGGTTGGTTTCCTTGCACGTGCCCCCACCGGGGTCCTGGCCTGCATCCCGGGCCTGTGCGCCGACCAGGAATCGAACCGGTGTCCTTTCAGGTCATAGGCTGGTGCTCAATCCACTGAGCCACACCGACCACAGCAGACATTTTGTTTTGATTTTGTATATTTTTGGTAGTTTTTATACGTGAGGGTGTTTTTTCCCAGTGTGGGGAGAGGTTTACCCAATTCAGGGGACAGGCATGGAAGGTCATCATTTTATGTTCAGAGATTGAAGATATTTCCTGTGTTATAAGGTTTGGGGGGGAATTAAAAGAAACTTTAACCTAACTGTAAAAGCACATTTATTCTGTAGAAATCAGACAAGACCAAAAACATAATAAATGATGCGTAATGTGAATTCTTGAGTAGGCTTTTCCATCACTCCTCCTTCATTCACCTACTCCCCAAAGTCTGCTGGGGTGATATAATCAGCGAACATATTTTGTCAGTCAGTCTGGTTTTGTTTTTATTTCTATTTATTTTGGGCTTCTGTGTCCTTTTATTTTTTAAAAAAATTAAAGTTACTGGGCTGACACTGGTCAATAAAATGATACGGATTTCAGTGCACAGTTCTGCGATGCATCATCTGTATAGTGCATTGTGGGCTCACCACCCAACGTCAGAGCTTTTTCTGTCACCACATATTTGGCCTGAAACATGAGTTTGGAATTGGATCCAGAAGGACTTAAGTGTCCCCTGTGAGAGTTTTGAAGTTTTTCCTTTAGGCAGTGTAGCATTGTCAGGAGTGTTGGCGTGAGGACGCAGCATTACCAGAGCTGCGTCTTGGGAGAACATAGCAGTGACTGCAGTTGGGTAAAGGCAGGCTGCTGAGTTCGCCAAGACGGAGAGATTGGGAAAGCCAAAACGGGGTGAAGTAGTGTGGTTTTTCATGTAAAACTGGGCCTCTGGTTCCTATTTCATGTCCAGTGTAAGTCTGCCCTTGTTCCATAGACCACCATTGCTTAATTATGTACTTATGTATCATTGTATGTGTGCATTCATTTATTGCAGAATTAAAGGTGCTAAAGATCCACATCAATTTTTCGTTGGATCAGCCAAAAGGAGGCCTTCATTTTGTGGTACCCAGTGTGGAGGGAAGTATGGCAGAGAGAGGTGCCCACGTCTTCTCTTGTGGGTATCAGAATTCCACAAGGTACGCTATTCATTCTGATGCATTTCAGTTCATTTTATTTTTCAGTTGTATTTTTCTATGTAAATATAGTATACATATTTAGTGTAAAATGAAAAGTGCCAGCTTGACCTCCCAAACTTGTTCTTCCTCTTCTGAGTCTTGTTCCATTTGTTTTTCCTCCTCAATCGTATGTCCTTCCTTTTCTCTCTCATATGCAAGTCTACTGTCCTAAAATCATCTCAGTTCTTTTACTTTTTTAACTTTATGTTGAAGTAAAGCATAGAAAACTACACAAGTTGTATGTAGAAAGCTCAGTAAATTCACACAAGTGCACAAAGCCATGCAATCAACACTCGCTTCAAGAAAAAGAATGTTACCAGCATCTCAGAGTTCCCCCTCCCACTCACTTCCATCCATTGTGTCCCTACCTGATACTCTCCTGCTGTAGGATAATCACTATTCTCATTTCTAAAATAGCACAGATTATGTACACCTGTTTTTGAATTTTACATACCATATTTTGCTGTATACAATGCACACTTGCCCAAATTTTTGAGGGAAAAATAAGGGCGTGCATCATACACGAACAGCACTAAAAGAATGGGCGCGCATTTTATGCGGCAAAATACGGTGCATGCAAGCATATGCATCATGCCCTTTATCGCTGGCATTTTTGCTGAACGTGGTGATCGTGAGATTTAGCTTCACTGTGTGTAGTTGTTTATTCTCATAGTTCTACAGTTCATTACATCTTACTGAAATACTGCTTTATAATAAGAATTTTCCCCTCAGATTACTAACTTCTCCAAGCCAGGGATGATACCGTACAGTTGTTTGTTGTCTCAGTACCGAGTACAAACTCGGGTACATAGTAAAACCTGACCTGAACTAGTGGAAAGTCAACTAGACATTCATGTATGGCTTTACCAGCACTGTTTGAATCCGCACAATGCATTGTATACTCCAAAACAGTTTTCTAATGTACGAAATAGATTCTGAACAATAATTGTGTGGAAACGAACGCTGAATCAAAACTAAGGGGAATGTACAAGTGAAACTTACTCTGTTTCTAATTTAAAGATTGCAAACTAAGAATTGCTTACTTCTTTTGAGGGTTTGAACTGAAGGTACCACACGATATATTTACTTAATATTGCCAAACGATATTTGGAGACATGTTTCTGTCTTTAATCACTTTCTTTCAGGTTGTACAGTTTACAGCTTCAGTAGTCAGATAGCTCAACCTTTTTGTGGATGTTCTGTGAACGTTAAAATAGTTGATACATGGGGAAAACGACGTAGGTTCCACTTCCAACCTATTTCTTATGCTGCCGGTCTTCCTTCTAGGTTTTGGTTCCCATGTGTTGACTCGTACTCTGAATTGTGTACGTGGAAATTAGAGTTTACAGTAGATGCTGCAATGGTGGCTGTTTCCAACGGAGATTTGGTGGAGACAGTGTACACCCATGATATGAGGAAGAAGACCTTCCATTACATGCTGACCATTCCCACAGCCGCGTCAAATATCTCCTTGGCCATCGGACCTTTCGAGATACTTGTAGATCCGTACATGCATGAGGTATGGCTTCTTACTCCTCCTTCTCCTTATACCCTTTCCCTCCTGAGAAAAAGAAGGGTATTAGTGAAATACTGAGGTTTTGTTAGCTCTTCTTTTAACTGTCAGAAATATCACTAGAAAGAAAAGGTTCCCTTGTCTGATACATTTTTAATGATTTGAATTCCTGAATGAATTCCTTTCAAAATATTGTCATACTATAGATGAACTTCAGATTTTTTTTTTCAGCAGAGGACTTTGCATTCAAAAAAGCTTCAAGTATACTTTGATTAGAGTATATAGCTTGATTTTTGCAACTAATTATGTTCATTATCACGGTCATCTTTTTGTCTGGCGTATATTTGTGAATGCTACAGTCCCATGCCTGGGTCTGAAAAATTGCAGTTGAGAATGAAAGATCAAGTGTGTTCTCACTGCCGTATGTAGAGGAAAAGAGAATAGGCTGAGGCAGGGTTAGAATTTTGTTCAACACACTCATGAAGACTTCTTCCAGTTTCCTTCTGGCCCACATCCTTCAGTAAATCATTGATCAATTTATACGTCAGATAGTGTTTTTATATTTCCCCAAGCGTGAGACTGCTGACGGTTAGAAAGCGATTCATTGCTTGTTGACCCTCTTGGCTACTGTACACATGTAAAGTACCATTTGAATGAGTTTATTATTTACTATTAGTCCTTTATGTTTTCAGTTTTAGTTATTATTTTTAATGTAAGGTTATACTTGACCATGTATATCTCAACAGCATTTCTTTGAGTTATGTGAGCAAAAATGAGGGCAGCTAGGTTTAGACTGTGGGTGAGTTCCTTGGTCTGCTCTTTTGTTTGCTTTCCTGAAATTCACAAGATTTTTGAAATCACTCTTGGAAAATATCCAAGATATTTTGTGAAGAGCTTTGCTTTTACTGTCTTGACAGTGTCTCTGAAAAGTGTATTTACTGATAAGATTGGCAGTGAATTTTATTATCTTTGGTAACTGATCAACCTTAAAATCAACATTTGATTAGTACCTACTCTGTATTTTGGAAGAATTCTTTTTACCACTCTGAACCATAGCATGAGAGAAAGGTAAATGACAGTCAGGTATTTTTCTTGAATACTTAGAGCCCATATCTTTTTCCCTGTCTCAAATAGTTTTCATTTTTGCCCCAATATCAGTAGAGGCAATCATGTAGGTTTGTCTGAAGGTGAATTCTTTTTAGGGGGTGTGTTTTATTTTTTGTTTGTGAACCAAGAGGAGTGTTAATTAACCATGATGCAGTTTGGGCTCTGCCCAATAATAATACATACATTTTCGTCCCTCACTATTATGGTTGTCTCTGAACTTGTCTTTTATATTGCTGTCAGAAGAGTAATTTTTATCATACGTTTAAACTTTCCTTGCCTCCACAATCCTGCAGTAAACAGAACTCTTTAGAATGGCTTTTGAGATCTTCTAAAATTCGACCCTGATATTCCTTTTTAGCTTTTTTCTTATACTTTCTTATTTGTGTTCATATCATCAATATAGTTTACTTAGATTTTCCTGATCATTTCTTACTTCTTCCTATTTCTGACACTGTTTGGGATGTCCTCTTTTCCTCTCCTTACCTACCAAACTTCTGTCCAATTCAGAAACATTAGCTCAGGTCAGTAAGAGTGAACTCTGACCTTGTTGATGCCATTGACTTGGCACAGAATCCTAAATTGGGACAGTGAGATGGAATGTGATATTTGTATGTCGTGTCCAAGGCATGATGTAGCCTAGTGAGAAAGTCAGAATTACTCATTCTATTGTAGGCATTTCTTACCTCATAACAAGTAATAAACTTCCTGCAACTTTCTGTATGTGGTTGAGATGGTGAAGGAAAAAAGGCTATGGTAATTTTTCTCGGTGTGCAGTAAAGATAGTATGATTAACATTGACGATTAATTACTAAGATAACACTGTGACATGCAATGTTCACTAGGTTAGATACTTACATATCAAAGGTAAATCTAAAAGTCTTGGAGATTTAAATGTTTTTTGCTTCATATGCATATGCAGAAGAATTTCAACTTTATTTGGAACCCAAGTTTTATTTCATTGGGTTTAAAAGCACTTTACAGACTTACAATCCATCATAACTTGGATTTTTAAATACAATAAATATTTTGTTAATATAGTAAAAGTAATCTCTGATGTTATGCTGGCATTTTCTTTTAGTACCATGAATTTGTGAAAAGGGAAAGAAGGATTTACATGAACATTTCAGTCTATCTCAATTGTAGATATTTAGGAAATATAAAATGTTAAAGTTAATTTATTTAATGATCTTCTTCCTTGCTTTTATTTTCAGGTTACTCATTTTTGTTTACCCCAACTTCTTCCGTTGCTTAAACATACCACATCGTATCTTCATGAAGTGTTTGAGTTTTATGAAGAAATTCTTACGTGTCGATACCCATACTCCTGCTTTAAGACTGTGTTCGTTGATGAGGCTTATGTCGAAGTCGCTGCTTATGCCTCCATGAGCATTTTTAGGTTGGTTTGGCCCTAGATTTGCAAGGCTTACTTAGGACAATGATTCAAAGACAAGTTATTCATATTATGGTCAATTTCAAGATGTGTTGAACTTTAATTATGGTTAGCTTTGTAGAAAAGCTAGTGTTTTTAAAATTAAAAAATATAAAAAGTATAAAGAAGAAAATTTTAGAATAACCCAAAACAGTCATACTATTTTTACCCAGAATTAACTGATATTAATGCCTTACATATTTTTTAAAGTCTCTTTTCTGATTATGCAAATTTGGAAAATATACAAGTTATTTTGTGGATAACTGGTGAGAGGTTTGGTTTTTTAAGCACTACTTAAATATTCACTTATATTGTCAATTTTTCTGTAAGAAAAAATTTGGAAGGAAGTTTTTTGTAAGGAAAAATTTAATTTCCATTCAAATTAGAAGGGGTCTTTGTAGGAGGATTAGTTTCTAATTAACATATTTGACTGATGATGTTTCCCACTCACCCTCCCGAAAATATATTTTCATGGAAATCAGTGGGAAACAGTGCAGTCTTTGCTTTAAGCAAAATATATCAAGATTATGTGTTTAAGCTAAATTTTGAAAAGATGCAAAAGACCTTTGGGAGAATATTCTAGTCTTTTTTATGCCTAACTTAAATTCTGTTATTTTAAAAGTGTGATTATTTCGTTTTTGACTCAATAATTGTTTATTTCTTCGTGATAACCAGCTGTCTCTCTTGACTTCCAGCACAAATCTGTTGCATAGTGCCATGATTATAGACGAGACACCTTTGACCAGAAGGTGTTTAGCGCAGTCCTTGGCCCAGCAGTTTTTCGGCTGTTTCATATCCAGGATGTCTTGGTAAGTAACTTCAAAGTTTACAACTACTGAGAAAAAGAATTGAGAAATTTTCTTTTTCTTTTCTTTCCTGCGGTGTAAGCTGACTTTTGTGCTAACGACAGCAGTTCATCTTAAAGACACTATTCTATACATATTTAAAGAAAAATAATGAGTATACATTTTTTCTTGCTGCTTTTAAGATTCTCTCCTTTTCTTTAATCTTGGATAATGTAATTATGATATGCCTTGGTGTGTGCTTCCTTGAATACAACTTCTTGGGGACTCTCTGAGCTTCCCGGACTTCCTAGAAGTCTGGTTCTTTTGCCAGACTGGGGAAGTTCTCCTTCATTATGTTTTCAAATAAGTTTTCAATTTCTTCCTCTTCCTCTTCTCCTTCTGGCACCCTATGATTCGGATGTGGGAACGTTTAAAGTTGTCTCAGAGGTACCTAAGCCTCTCCTCATTTTTTTTTTAATTCTTGTTTCTTTCTGTTCCAGCTGAATGTTTATTTCTTCCTTCTCTTCCAAATTGTTGATTCAAGTCTCAGTTTCCTTCCCATCACTGTTGGTTCCCTGTATATTTTCCTTTATTTTACTTTTCATGGCCCTTACTTTTTCCTCTATTTTACAACCATAGTCAACCATTTCTGTGAGCATCCTGATAACCAGTGATTTGAACTCCGCATCTGATAGGTTGGCTCTTTCCTTGTGGCTTAGTTCTTTTTCTGGAGCTTTGATCTGTTCTTTCATTTGGGCCATATTTTTTTGTCTTGGCACACATGTTACGTAGTAAGGGGGGAGCGGAGCCTTAGGTATTCACCAGGGCAGGGCAACCCACTTTGCTACATTGTGGCACTGTATGTGGGGGAGGGGTCAGAGAGGGAACACTGCCACTTACTCTGATCTCAGCCATCTTTCAGTCACTTCTCCTATCTACAAGCAAATTAAGCCCTTCTGGTGCTGATTGTTTTGTGTGTGTTCTAGGACCCTGTGGGTCTCTCCAACAGACCCTTCTGTGAGGCTGGAAGTTTCTCCCACCGCTGCAATCTCTATAGATTTTTACAGCCAGAGGTTTTGAGGCTTTATTTCCCCGCACTGGAACCCTGGGTTGCATGGTCTGTCTTGCTTCCCAGTTGTTCCTCCCGGTTTATCTGCATGCAAATATGGGACCACACAGTCTGCCAGCCGCCCACCACCTTGCTATGCCACTTCTGTGCCCTGGCTGCCTGTCTCCACTCCTCTTACCAGTCTGGATGAATGTTTCTTCTTTAAATCCTTGGTTGTCGGACTCCCATACAGTTAGATTTTCTGGCAGTTCTGATTGTTTTTTGTTTTTAAACTGGTCGTTGTCCTTCTTTTGGTTGTTAGAGGAGGCAAAGTATATCTACTTATGCCTCCATCTTGGCTGGAAGTTGACAGCAAAACTTCTTAAGAAACTGAGTGAATACTGTAGGTAAAAGGACTTGAATGTACAGAAAACTATATAGTTAGAATCTGATGTCAGTGCTCAATCAGCTGGTAATGTTCAAGGTCCTCTACAACAGAGATAATGAGATAGAGATTTTCCTGCTAGTGCCTGGCTTTGTACTAATTTACTTGAATGAGGTAAGAGATAAGAACAGTTTTTATTTTCGTTTTCATTAACTTGAGATGAAGAAACACAGGAAACACTGTTAAGATTATATCTATAACTGTGACCATTCTGTGTTATAAATAGTATGTAAATAGGGTTTTTTTCCCCTCTCTTGTGGGAGGAGAGAGGGCAGAGGGTAAAGCCTCTAGATTTATAACTTTATTTTTTTTTAATTTTTTAATTTTTGATCATAGATTTGTAACTTTTTAAAAAAGATTTTATTTATTTATTTTTAGAGAGGGAAGGGAGGGGGAGAGAGAGAGAGAGAGAAACATCAAAGTGCAGTTGCTGGGGGCCGTGGCCTGCAACCCATGCGTGTGCCCTGACTGGGAATCGAACCTGGATTTGTAACTTTCTTAAAATCACATAATTTCACTAAAGAACAGTACCTGGCCCTGGCTGGTGTGGCTCAGTGGATTGAGCACCGGCCTGCGGACTGAAAACTTGCCAGTCTGATTCCTGGTCAGGGCCCGTGCCTGGGTTGCAGGCCAGGTTCCCAGTTGGGGGCGTGAGAAAGGCAACCAGTCGCTGTTTCCCTCTCTTTCTCCCTCCTTTCCCCTCTCTAAAAATAAATAAAATCTTTAATAAAAGAAAAAAAGAATAGTGCCTGGAGCATGGTAGGTGAAATGCTTGAATGAACAAATAAATGAATGGATAAAGATACGAGTGAATAAATGAATGGTGTCACTTGCCTTTCTTCCTGAGAAATGGAGAACATTGGTTAAGTAATTTACCATCAGGTCTTGGGTACCCACTGATAACTGTGCATGGGGTTGGTAATAACAGAGTGTGGACTTGAAGAATTCAGCAGGACAGTCCTGGCCACAGGCACGTGAGTGTCTGAGGCAGACGGTGGGGACAAAGCTGGGCGAGAGGGAAGCGGCGTGCAGGCGCGTGGTGCCGACCTAAGACTGTGCATCAGTCCCACAGCTGGAGGCGAAGCCAGATGTGAAGAGGGTACAAGTGGAATTCAGCTGGAAGAAGTGGGGAAACCAAATGATTTGTTACTAACTTTCACTTTCTTTAGGAGGTAGAGAAGTCTACATTACACCTGTTAACCTCCGTTTTAGCTGAAGAATTTTTTATGATTAAAGTTCATATTTTTACTTCTCGCTTAGGTCTGATGAGTGGGTACTGAAGGGGATTTCAGGCTATATCTACGGACTTTGGATGAAAAAAACTTTCGGTGTTAATGAATACCGCCACTGGATCAAAGAGGTAAGCTAAGTAGATCCGTTACCCACTTAGGTTCCCCTGATTTCCAAGTTGCATGTCCTTCGTTTTCAGTCATTGTAAAACACTTACTGTCATTCAGAGGCTCTGAGTTTTGCCCCGGAAAATGAGCATCCCTATACCGAGAGAGACTGATGGTCTGTTTTTTTCAGTTTCCATCGTCAGTGTTGGCCTCTAAAAACTTCTTTGCTAAGGAAGAGAGTATTTCCTTAATCATCAAGTTAGTCAGTGTTCCTGCTTCTCATTTTTAATGTTTTCCTCTGCTTCCTACATTGGTTTAGACTTAGAGCCCAGGTTCCGGAGTCAGATTGCTCTGCAGTCCGCCTCATACATTTACAAGCTTTGTTACTTTGGTTAATCTGTGTAAGGAGAGTAGTGTTAGTATCTAATCCACCCCATGGATGGGGATTATGAGACATCATAACCTGTAATATGCACGGTGCCTTATGCATAGTAAGTGCCGGCTGTGTGCTGGCCAGCTTTTCGTTGCATTTATGCTCCGGCCGTTCTTGGTCTTTTTCCTGCTACTCAAAGATTTGGCCCAGAAGAAAAAAATCAACTATATTTTGCATAGCCCATTCTATTCATGTACTTACACAATTTAATCATATCATGCTTATTTAGCTTCTTTCTTCTCAGTTGGAAAAATGTTAGCTTTTCATGTCCTTATTAAATAGACCCTTCCACCTTCCCCCTTTTCTCATTTTATTTATCTTCATCATCCAAACCTGAACTTAAGCCAGAGGTAATTGTAAAAGATTTCAGACATTTAGAACTGTGAGAGAATTTCTGTATCTAGAACTGAATAGTTCACTCTCCATTTCGAAAACTGTTAATGAAGGAAAATGACATATAGTACTTTACCGTGTATCGGGCACTTTTCCAAACATTTTATAAATGCTAACTAGGTCAATCTTCCTAACTACTCTGTTGTTACCCCATTTTACAGATGAGGAAACGGGCACAGAGAGGTTAAGTCATTTGACCAGAGTTCCACAGCTAGTAAGTGGTAGAGCCGGGTTTAGACCCAGCTTTCAACCACTTCACTGTGGCTTTTACCACTTCTCTGTCCTGATTGTACATTGTTTAAACTCGTCATGAATTTCAAGCACGATTGTGTTGTCTCTCTCTCTCTTTTTTAAACTTTGATGTATGTCATATTGGAGAATACTGGAGGAATTTTAAAATGTTGATTCCTGTTCTGGCTGGTGTGGCTCAGTGGATTGAGCACTGGCCTGAGAACCAAGGGGTCACTGGTTCGATTCCCAGTCTAGGACACAAGCCTGGGTTTCAGGCCAGGTCCCCGGTATGGGGTGTGCGAGAGGCAACCACACAGTGATGTTTCTTTCCCTCTTTTTCTCCCTCTCTTTCCCGCTCTCTAAAAAATAAAGAAAATCTTTTAAAAAATTGTTGATATTTGACATAATTTTATCCTCATTTCTTTTTACTTGCCTAAATTCTCCATCAAAGCCAAGTACAGAGAAGGCAGAAATAAACTTGGAAAACTAAGTAGAGAGGTTGGGAACATCCATTAGGAAGAATTGCCAGGAACCCTGAAGTCACAGAGTAGACGAGGCTCTTTAGGCTCTGGCATTCAGCCAGCTGCGCAGTATGCTTTGTTTGTCAGAACGTGAACTGTTCTCCAAATACACTTCATTTATTTTAGTAAATTTATATTCTTTTTTTTAAAGATTTTATTTATTTATTTTTAGAGAGGGAAGGGAGGGAGAAAGAGAGAGAGAGAGAAACATCTGTGCGGTTGCTGGAGGCCATGGCCTGCAACCCAGGCACGTGCCCTGACTGGGAATCGAACCTGCGACGCTTTGGTTCGCAGCCCGCGCTCAATCCACTGAGCTATGCCAGCCAGGGCTATAAATTTATATTCTTAGACCAGGAAATAAGAACTTGCAGTTCTTAAAATTTTAAATGTATATGTAAAAAAAATTTTCACTGATGCCTATTTTTATATCTTCTTTAGGAGCTGGACAAAATAGTGGCATATGAACTGAAAACTGGCGGAGTTTTACTGCATCCCATATTTGGTGGAGGAAAAGAGAAGGATAAGTATGTTTGTTGTTCGAAGATGATATTGTAAACCTGGTTTTATGGGATCACTCTTGGAGGATCGTTTGTGTGGTGTCGAGGCCCCCACAGAGCAGAGGGACAGTAGTGATAGCAGATAATAGTATTGGGGCCACAGACACTGGTGATCTTCCTCCTACTTCTTTTGTTACTGTTTTGTTGCATGTGAGGGCTCTAAGTGGATTTCAGCGTTTAAAAAAGACTTCAAATGTACGGCTTTTCTTTTTTCCATGTTAATTTTTTAATACTACTATATTATACTCTTGTCATAAAAGGTTTCATATAATGGAAACACTGGTAATTATTTTAAGTCTGAGTCAGTAATTTCAGTGTCAAGACATCCTGCCTGTACCTATTGATGTGCCCTTTCCTTTTCTCCTTTCATTTCTCTTTCTCACCTTTCTTCCTT
The DNA here is from genome assembly GCF_004126475.2 of Phyllostomus discolor. Classification (NCBI taxonomy): domain Eukaryota; kingdom Metazoa; phylum Chordata; class Mammalia; order Chiroptera; family Phyllostomidae; genus Phyllostomus; species Phyllostomus discolor. The sequence goes on along the minus strand of NC_040909.2, from coordinate 125,955,518 downwards.
TCTCCTACTCTTTTTCTGTTTTTTTTTGTTTTTTTTTTTTTTTGGCAAGTCCTTGCAAAGGAGACAGCCACATACAATAAAATACTGGTGCTAGCAGGGATTCTGTTTGTCCTCGGGTTCATGGATTCCTAAAGGGGATGTGGATTAATTTTTATATTTTCATGAAGCATAAAGTGAAATTTTACATTTTCTTTACTTATAGACAACAGACAATGCTGTGACTTTGTCAGCAGTAGACATGGATTTTATAGCTGTTAGCAGATATCTTGAAATATTCTTGGCACTCGTCACTACCTCAGATTTACTACAGTAGACCAGTGCTAGATCTTACTGTTTAATGCATCGATAAACTAACACATATATTGGCATATCATAACTTTTTTATATTTTGATAACTGCATTTTGTTTTTTTAAAGATTTTACTATTTATTTTTAGAGAGAGGGGAAGGGAAAAGGAGAGGGAGAGATACATCAATGTGTGGTTGCCTCTTGCGCACCCCATACTGGGGACGTGGCCCACAACCCAGGCAGGCATGTGCCCTGACTAGAAATTGAACCAGCAACCCTTTGTTTCACAGGCCAGTGCTCAGTCCACTGAGCCACACCAGCCAGGGCTGATAACTGCATTTTATATCATTGACTCTCTCTGTAATCCTGTAAATTTTATTTTGTGCATTTTAAACCGTTTTCTCACATGGGGCTGATAGAATTCACCAGATTGCCTAAGTGTCTAAAAGCACAACAAAGGTTAAGAACCTTGAAACTGTACAACCAGTAGCCTTTTTTGTTAGGGCCATTGAGACAAGATTAAGTTAGCGGAAAGGCATAGGAATTTGGAGTTAGAAAAACTTGGAGATTTTGTCATTACTGATTTTTGTGATCTAAGAATATTGCTTACCGTTTCAGAGAGAGAGAGAGAGAGAGAGAGAGAGTGTGTGTGTGTGTGTGTGTGTGTTCTAATGTGTAAGAGACAGGGATGACCCTTGACCCATTTTGAGCAGGTTGGCTGTGAGGACCGTTGAGACGGAGCTCCATCCCCAGTGTGTGTAGTGCACGCTCACCCGGGACGCACAGCGCCTTCCCCTTTCTTCCCTCGGCTGCCTGCCGTGTGGCAGCTTCCCAGAATGTGATGAGAGCTTTGCTGCTGTGTGAAAATGTTTACCCAGGGTGCTTTTACCTTGGTTATTCCCATTTATTCAGTTCTTGCTGTGTGTTTAATTTTTAAAATTTACCTATGTATAAAAGCAGCGCATGAACAATGCTCTTTGAGGAAATTGAAAACTGAACAGTTTAGAAGTGTGTGGAGTAAAACTTAAAAGGTCCCTTTTAGCTCTGTTTTACACCCTTCCCTCCCACCGAAACCTCTCCTTGGGGATGACCGTGATTATAGTACATTTGGCATACTGTCTTTCAGTATATAGGCCTTTTTATTGCCTTTATGTGTTCATGACATTTATAAAATGTAATTCAGTCACATGCATATTACTGTGTCCTTTTAAAAAAAATTAACCATGTCTATATATTTTGGCAAACATATATTAATTTAGTTTTGTTCCATGTTAAGAGCTATATAGTATTCCATTATACCTTGGAATTTATTTAACCTTTTCCATATTGCTGTGCGTTGCTAAAGCTCATAAGCTTATAAAGCTTATAAGCTTGGAAGTAATAATGAAATATAAAAGTATTTAAATATCAAATTGATAAATATTTTAAATTTCAATATGCTGTTTTTAAAGAAGTGTAATGACTACTCTTATACATTAGTTTTGAGAGTATAATTTAGTACAGTGATTTTAAAGGGTAATTTGTTGTTACCAATCAAAATTTTTAAATGGGTAATTTTTAGACTCAGCAGTTCTGGGTGTGTTATGTAGAAATTCTACTTTTAAGTGTTTGCTGTACAGAATTACATATATGTAAAAAGATAGTCACTACAGCATTATTTGAAATAGTGAACAATTGCAGACAAATGTTCATGTATGTCATAAATATTTTTTACTAGACTTGACCTTTTAATTTATTGATTGATGTCTTTTCATGTCAGAATTTAGTTTTGTTTTTTTTTTTTTGCATAGTCAGTCTGGTCTTTATGTCCTCCAGATTTTATTTTATTTTATTTTTTTGGAAGTTTTTTTCCTACCCGAAAATTATGGAAAGAAATTTTTCATTTATTTTATAATTGTTTTTGTTTTACATATGTAGTTCTTTTTGATTTGTGTGTATATGTATGTGTGTGTGTGTTTCCTAGTCTTTGTTGCTCTCATGTTAAGAAAATTGCTAAGCTATTCTGATGAGGTTTTTGATTTGTTGCCTTGATGCAGCCATGAAACTGGCTATTTACTTACAATTCAGGTTTGTTGAGTGAACCTGTTTGTTTGTTTAGCCCAGCATCCCATCTGCACTTCTCAATAAAGCATCCGCACACGCTGTCCTGGGAATACTACACTATGTTCCAGTGTAAAGCTCACCTCGTGATGAGATTGATTGAAAACAGAATCAGTATGGAGTTTATGCTACAAGTAAGTATTGAAGTCAAGAACTTAACGGTTGTAAAGAAAAGTCTGTCCCGCATGTGTATAACCCGAATGCTGTTCAGTAAACAGGGGCAGAGTGTCTGGGTTTTACAGGCGGAGTTCTGTTAGTCATTAGCCGCAGGTCCCCTTAGCCCAGTGGCTTTTGTTGGTGTTTCCTCAGACACAGAATGAGCATCTGTACTTGACCCATTTAGTAGAGAAGTATTGCGAAGATAAAACTAGAATGTGAGGATGAGGGCAAAACCTGCCTGTACATATGATTCTGTGTTCAGCATTATTTAGAATATTAAGGATGAAGTGCCCTTTAGAAATGTTTTCCTTAGGTAAAGCGAAACTATCTAAAAGATGCTTATTTTTGCCATGGCTGAGTTCTGCCATCTATTTTAAGCAAGTTCTGATGTAGGTAGTTGAGTTATGCAGTAAGTCGAGGTAGAACAAACCAGATGTATTATAAATGTTCAGCTATTTCTTTTCCATTCATGACATCCTCAGAGGTAAGCAAAAAATAACTTTAATAATCTTTTTAGTTTGCTCTAGAATTAAGTTTCTTTAATTCTTCTGTCACCTTGCCCTTAAAGAACAGAAATACTAGGTAGTTCATCAAGAGCCAATTAACTTTTGTGAGTGGTGTAAATCCTACTGAGTGTCCCCAACTTCTGAAATGAACAGTGTTTAGTTCTATGTAAATCTCACAGCATAATACATTATGGATATTATATATTATTCATATTACAGTTCTTAAAAAGTGTTCAGTGTTTGACTAGGCTATTATTAAAATTCAACTATATTTAGAGGAAGATTGGTTTTTCTGGCTGTTTAATTCTCTGCATGCTTCTTCAGCTGGTAATCTTTAACTAGAACAGTCTATATAGTAAGATGTGCAATTATTGTCTCTGTGATTGACTAGAATAAAGTTATATTGCAAAGTTGTTTAGAAGAGAATTGAAAGCAAAGTGTGTTATGTTACTAAATGATACGAAGTTACTGAATGGCACTTCTGTTCTGACAGGTTTTCAATAAGCTGCTCAGCCTGGCCAGCACTGCTTCCTCTCAGAAGTTCCAGTCGCACATGTGGAGTCAGATGCTGGTTTCCACGTCTGGGTTTTTGAAGTCCATCTCAAATGTCTCTGGCAAAGACATCCAGCCTTTAATAAAGCAGTGGGTGTATCCTTTTGAATAGCAGTTCAACAAAGCAGGGAGGGGGATAGGTTCATGTGTGTGAGGGGAAGGAACTAGAAGAGGGATTTGGGGGATGAAAGGAGGTAAGAACTATTTTTATTTCCAAGTAATGGTAAAAATAACCAGGACCTGTAAATCATTTCCTGTAAAGTGCTTACTAATGATTGTGCTCATGCGCACACACACAAACACCTGTACTATTTATAAAATTTGGCATATTTTGAAGCAGTAGGTTTTAGTTTGAGTACAGCAATGGTAGAGGCGGGACCTAACTCATCAGGACTGGCCTGAGGGGCCACTGGTGAGGTGCAGTGGTCTGGGGACTTGGAGGGTAGAGGGTGGCACATGCTGAGTTGTACCTTGGAACTTTTCAGTTTTTACATTTTCTCATTTCGTTATATTAATAACCCAGTAGAGTGGTTTTACTTCTTTCAAAACACAAATTTCCCAGTGTTTCAGAAATTCTTTTTAAATCTGGGGAAACATTTTTCACAAGAATTTTGAATACTTCGCCACCTGCTTCACAATGAAACATGCTTTCCAAGCTTTGAACTGAAGGGAATGCATTTGAAAATTATTATTACTACAGTGAATCATTTGTTTAGTATATATTCATTTTAGTGTGCAAAAATTCCTTTACAATTCTTCAGAGACCAGAGTGGAGTGGTAAAATTTTATGGAAGCTTTGCATTTAATAGGAAACGAAATGTCTTAGAATTGGAAATAAAACAAGACTATACATCTCTTGGAACTCAGAAATATGTGGTAAGCTTTTTTCCAAAACGGCCTTTTGCATTGCCTTCTCCCTCATTGCAAAGTAAGAGGGGCTGATGGGTGCCGGATCTGGTTAGAAGCTTCATAATGAGAGTTTGCTTGCAAAGAACAAAATTGAGCAAGTACCAAGTGTTGGTGAAGGGAAGACAGGTTACAGATGATTTCATGGGATACAAATTCTTCTAATTCTCCCCTCCCCTGGCACCAATTGCCTTTGTCTTTCTCCAGTTACACATCTTGTATACTATTATTTTATATCTTGATATGTACCCACACTGGTAAGAATATGTATTGGTATTTTACCACTATGAATGTTGTTTCTTTTTAAAGGGACCACTTAAAGTGACAGTGCAGGAGTTAGATGGATCCTTCAATCATACATTGCAAATTGAAGAAAACAGCCTTAAACATGATATACCCTGCCACTCCAAAAGCAGAAGGTAGGCACTGAGTCATACTTATAAATTAAAGTTTATAGTTAAATTATAAGTTTCACAGATTAAGATGCCAAAATAAAAATCCTAATGTATACCTAATTTTTTTTAAAGATTTTATTTGTTTAGAGAGAGCAGAAGGGGGGAAGAAAGAGAGGGAGAGAAATATCAATGTGTGGTTGCCTCTCTTGTTTCCCCCTACTGGGGACCTGGCCTGCAACCCAAGCATGTGCCCTGACTGGGAATCGAACTGGCAACCCTTTGTTTCACAAGCCGGCACCCAGTCCACTGAGCCACATCAGCCAGGGCTTGTATACCTAATTTTTTAGGTAGAAAATATGTTATCTAGTATCTTTTCCTCCCCATTCTACTTCAAGTTAATATTATCAAACATTATTTGCTTTCCATTTTTGGCAACATTTTTATCCTTATAATTAAATAAATTTTCAATAGGTTTGAGAATCCTTATTTTGTAGTAGTACAGCAAGGTAGAATGGAAATTTGAGTTTTTGGAGCCTGGAAAAATTCAAGGCAAATTGCTTAGTTTCATTCTTAGTTTCATTGCTTTAACATCTGCAGGGTATTGGGGAAATGATCATTGAATATAAAGGAAGGAGCTGAATACATGCGTCATGAAAGCCCCTGCTCCTCCTACACTGTGTGTCCCCCTCCCTTTCGCGGTATCCTCAGGCCCTTACAGAAGTTCTTACAGACGTTCAAGGGCACGGTGCAATTTCACTTAGGAAATGCACAGCAGTTCACCCTTTACTTAGTTCATTTTTCTTATCATAACTTTTTAAAACTGAGGCATATACTCTGAGTAGTGAGAGATGAGAAGTACTTTTGTGCTTTGCTGGAGTAATGTGGAGTAGTGCCAGAATTTCGGGAGTAGGAGTCTGCACTCAGGACTACATCAGCTGATCTCAGACGTGAGAGTATCAGCGGATTTTGGTGGCCTTCACGGAACTTGATTCTGAGGTCTCCCTGTAATCATTTTTTTTCTCTGAAAATTCTTCCTCAGTTTAGAGTGAAATTCCCCTTTTTATCCTTTCTGCCTTTGTTGTTGGAAACATCTGATTGCTGCCCTCCTCGTAGCATTTTCTCAGTTTTGTTTTTCTCTGTGTAATGACAGTATGTCATTTGGGTGTTCTTGGGTGTGAGAAACGCAGGAAGACTGTTCTGTGTTCTTTTTTTTTTTTTTTTTAAAGATTTTATTTATTTATTTTTAGGGAGGGAAGGAAGGGGGGAGAGAGAGAGAGAGAGAAACATCAATGTGCAGTTGCTGGGGGTTATGGCCTGCAACCCAGAAATATACCCTGGCTGGGACTGTTCTGTGTTCTTAACTCACCCTCACCCGAGTTGTTGGGGTGTCCGCTAGTAGGGTTTGTGATTCCAGAGTAGTTTGCATGATTCCAGCTGCTTCTGTTTTAGCTTACCTCAAATCTTGTATTTAATTATACATATTGATTAGTACCGTTAGGATGTTTTATGGCTAACCACTTCATTTCATATAGGACCCTACCTGCACAGAGGGCATGTGTGTTCGGAATTATTCATGTCTCATTTCAGGCCTGTTGATATATATTCTTTTTTAATACTTTTTTTTTATTGATAGCTCTCATTTTTTTCTACATAAAACTGTAGTACCAGTTCTTAGGAATATGGTTAGAACTGACATTTAGTTATATACTTCTTTTTGTTAAACTTGGATCAGAAAGAGATTTCAATATCAATTACTCCATTCCTTCAGCTTCAAAATAGATGTCATTGTGATTAATTCCATTACATTTGCTGTTCCTGCTTCCTTTGGATATCTGTCAGTGTTGTGTGAAATCCTTAACTTGAACTTTGGCCACTCTTTTATCTCCTTTTAGAAGTGGAGATGTCACAATTTTAAAATTACTTTTTCTTAAATGTAGGAATAAGAAGAAAAAAATCCCACTGATGAATGGAGAGGAAGTCGATATGGATCTTTCCGCAATGGAGTGAGTTTATTCCTTAAGTTTAAGGACATACTATTTTCTGCATTCTCATCTGTCTTGATGTACACCTCTTAAAGTATATAAATGTCCTGAAATCAGTGCTTTTAAAAGGCAGTGTAACCTTATGCTAAAACCAAATCTTACATAAAAATCATAGACAGTGGAATACTACTTAGCCATAGAAAAGATGAAATACTGCCATTTGTAACAATATGGGTGGATCTCTATACTATCATGCTAAGTGAGTAAGTCAGGTAAGAAAGGATGAGAATCGTGATTTCATTCATATGTGAGATATAAAACACAACAAGCAGCAGCGTACCAAACAAACAGGATCATAGACACAGAGAGCAATGTGGTGCTGACCAGAGCCGAAGGAGGGTGGGTAGAGGATGGAGACACTGGAGACATATGTCAGACATACGGTGACAGGAGACTAGACTTGAGGTGGTGAGCACACAGCAGAGCACACGATTGCAGTGTGACAAAACTGTACACCCGGAACTTGTGTGACATTACTAACCAGTGTTACCCCAGTAAGGTAAGTAGTCAGAGAGGGAAGAGTGAACCCGTCCTGGCCCTGGCGAACTGCGGAGGAACCACAGGGCGGGTTGGGAGTGGGCACAGAACGGACTCAGGCAGCTTCCTTGCCCCTCTGCCGGTCTCTAGACCAGTGCTGCTCAGGCTGTAACGCTGAACGTCAGTCACCGCGGGGGTGTCATAGAAGGCAGGTTCTGGTCCAGCACTGCACCAGGGGATCCCGATGGCTTGCAGTCTTAACGGGCGAGCACTCAGGCGATACTCATGGCCCTTTGTTTATGGACAGGGCTTCGGGGTGCTTGAAAGGCTCCTCTGCTTGCAAAACACAATTTAAATATCATCATTTAAACATTTTGTGTGGTATTATTTATTGAAAGTTTCATTTTTTAAATATGTAGCTCAAACTTCTTGTTCATATTGTACCTGTATATTTTTTTTATAAAACAGCTGCAATTATTTACTAATCTGATTGCCAAATATTATTGCTGTTTATGTCCCTTTTTTTGGTAAAGATTTTATTTATTTACTTTTAGTGCAGTAGGGAGGGAGAAAGAGAGGGAGAGAAACATCAATGTGTGGTTGCCTCTCGTATACCCCCAACTGGGGACCTGGCCCACAACCCAGGCATGTGCCCTGACTGGGAATTGAACCAGTGATCTCTTGGTTCACAGGCCGACAATCCACTGAGCCACACCAGCCAGGGCTGTATATTGTTTTTATACTTTTTCTGTATTGAGTGACTTGGCTGTAGTAACTACCGAGTGGTATTTGATGAATTGAATTAATATTTTAGACAGTGTTCCTTTGATAAAAGTATTGATGTAGACTAGATTTTTTTAAAAACGTGCTCGTTACTTTGAGAAGTTATGTGATATGGCTCTGGACTATGATTTCAGAACTTGCTATTTAAAAAAGATAATCATATGTCTAGCATTATAAAATGAAGTATTAAAATCAGTTAAAGAAATTAATTTAGTGAAATAATTCACTTCTTCATCAGAGATGGCTTTCCAATGAGGGATGTCACTTAAAGCCTCAGTCAGTTATTTAGCTGCAGGAAGTGAAATGAAGAGACTTGGTCTTGTTCCCCTTTTCACATCTGCACATCGTGCAGTCACCAACCAAAGTCCCAGATTAATAATTTCAGATGGGATTTTTTTGTTATTATCCTTGGAGATCTTTTCAGCAAGATTGCTACAGATAGACATTGTGATGAAGTTAAAATATATTGAACATAATGCCACTGTTGTCAATGTAATTAAAAAAAAAATGAGTGCATAAAACCCCAGGCAGTCCTGAATACTGCATGAGGAAGAGAAACTGGTTAGGAAGCGTGCTTTGTTTTTACTTTAGGCACATGTAAAACTGAACAACTGAAACAGCTACGGTGGAAAACTGTG